>NC_142253.1:2136346-2441538 GCF_052056855.1 Sturnus vulgaris | reverse complement strand
ACCTCACATGGGTCAGCCACCTCTGCACTGCTGGGCTGTGCAGTGGAAAGTTATTGCAAAGTTATTCAGTTATTGAGATGTTAAATATCCAAAGATACCAAAGCTACTTTGGGACATCATTTGAAGGAAGCATCCCTGGAGCAGAGCAGCACAGGTCACCTCAGGGAAGGAATTCAGGGGAAAAGCAGCTGCTCCCCCAATAATGGAACTGCCTCTGTTAAGGGAGGGATGTAAGACAAGGGATGTAAAACTGCTTGGCTTTGTTAAGAGAGTAACCAGAGGGCTGGAGAGTCAGAGTCCAGGGCCAGGTTTGGAGCACCCTGGGATGGTGGAAGGAGTCCCTGCCCATGGCAGGGGGTGGAATGGGGTGGTTTTGAAGGTCCCTTCCACCCAAACCCCTTTGTGATTCCATGAAGAGACCAAGGGAGCTCCAAGGAGCCTGGAGTGAGTGCCCATCATCCCAGAGCACAGCCTGCTGAGGACCAGAGCTGTGGCCAGCTTTGGATGCAGAGTTTGAAGCTCAGATCATGGTGGGACACGTTTACACTTCCACAGCTTTGCTCAAGCCTGAGAAATCATTGCCTTCCTTAAGGAGATGAGAAGGAATTGAAATGCTGGGGGTGGGCCTTGGAGGGCTCCAGGACCACAGCTTGCCATTAGACACTGAGCTCCTTAGAATAACAAACACTTTGTTATTTCAGCTCTGCAGAGACTTTCATCTTCCCTCAATGCCAGCACTGCACCTTCACCGTCTTTCTCAT
Source organism: Sturnus vulgaris (assembly GCF_052056855.1). Taxonomy (NCBI): domain Eukaryota; kingdom Metazoa; phylum Chordata; class Aves; order Passeriformes; family Sturnidae; genus Sturnus; species Sturnus vulgaris. Next base: position 2,440,777 of record NC_142253.1, on the reverse strand, counting down.
TAGAGCCCCTTTCTTCTGTCTCCACTCCTGACTTTCCTTACACTGTTTGCACTTCTTTATTCTTGTTCCCTATCCATGTATCAAAACTGTTCTGTTGAAGAGCAAATGTCTGAGAGTGAAGGGTTTTGAGCATCAAAAAGCACATTCGATACCCAGAAAGTGCAGCACAAAGGATTAAAAGAATTGAGTGATGCAGTGGAGATTAGAGAGAGCAGAGAATGCTAAAAGACACACAAAGAGTTCAGGAAAGCTAAAATCACTTCAAACATTAATATCCTTCTTTGTCCCATATTCTACAAAAAGTGTTCTGTATCTCAGGCTTGAATCTTTTATTCTTTTTTATTTCAAGCACTTTTCTGATAAGATGAACATCCAAACTTTTTAAAATTTAATGTTGTTATATGGATATGGGTTAAAATATATATTTCAGAAATAGAATACCCTACGAGGACTTCTGTTAAACCAATAGTTAGTGCATGAAAAACACAATCATGGAAGTTTTAGTGCTCAAGACCATTAGAGAAGAAAAAAGAAATGGGGCAGATGTAATCTTGGAAATGTGATGAGAATACAAAGAAAAATGGTTTGCATTTTCCTTCTCATTTCTCTGTCAAATAGCAGAGAAAAGGGATTTTACAGGCTACAACCACCAGTGGATGCTGTGACACAGAAGGATATCCATGAGATGTGTCCTTAAGGAAAGGAAGAAGGAAATGTTTAGGAAGGGGCTGTGAGGGTTTGGTTGCTGTTAATTTGGGTTTCCTTGTTGTGTTTTTATTTGTTTGTTTGTAATTTTTGTTTTTATTTCCTTGATGCAGCTGAAGATTTTTGTCACTTCCTGACAAGTTTCACTTAGACATTGTCCAGCTCTTCCTGGTTGTGATCTATTCATGACATCTACTGTGACCAGCAAGAACCTGATGGAAAGTTCTTCAATCTCAAAAAAAAAAAACAAAACAAAACAAAAAAAAACAAAAAAAACCAAACAAACAAAAAAAAAAACCCAACAAAAATACCAAAAAAAAACCCACAAAAACCAGAAACCAAAGCAAAACCAAGTGATGGGATAAGAAGAAAACTGAGATTGCACAGAATTTTAAGGAACAACTCGAAATTTAACAACTTCAAGAGATTTCAACTGCAATTTCTCCATCCAGCAGAGTTTAAAGCAAAGAACATGAAATGAGGTGCTGGAGCAGACAGGTTCTTTGCAGTGGATCCAGCTCAGTGCACAACATGAATGTTTTCCTTGGAAACTTCCAAAGATATTTCACCTGGGATGAAGGATGAACAATAACTCCCAAGAATGTCATGTAAATACAGAAAGAATTCTTTTTGCTGTTGCTTACCTCGAATTTATCTTCTCTGCTTCTAAAAACACAGTGAGGCCATTCCCATTATTTCCTGCCATGGAGCACGGCAAGGAAAATGTGATATTCCAAGCAGAACATGGGCTTCGATTGATTCATCACATCCCTTGGCTCGGAAGGAAAAGGACACATTTGTTCACCCCAGGGGAATGGGAAGGTTCCCCTGGCAGCAATAAGGACTTTTCCCTCCTTAATCATGCAAATTTTGGGCAATTTGGGACAACTGCAGTAGGAAGGTTCTGCTCTGAGCTTGATGGCTTGAAGAACAATTTCCACAGTCACACGAACTCAGAATTTGTTGCCCTTAACCCAGCAAGGGTTAATTAAGAACCCAGTCGTGCATCTTGACTCCCTTTTATTTTCACGGAATCATTAAGGTTTGAAAAGAGCTCCAAGATCACCAAGTCCAGCCTTCCATGAATGACACCAATTGCCACTAAACAGCGTCGTTTTCCTTTTAAATAGCCTAGAAATAGCTTTTAAATAGCCTTTAAATAGCTCTTAAATAACAAAAAAACACATTCTGGTCAATGTGAGTTTGAGTCTATAGGACAGTAAAGTTCTGAGCTATTTTAAATTCCTAACCCGTGCCAGCACTTGTCTAATTGTCCCTTATTTCTCCTCTAAATCGAAATAATCTGCTTTGGCAATGGAGTTGGGGATTGTTTAAAAGGGGTAAAACCCTGCTGAGTTGCTTCTGTGTTTTATTAAATAGAAAAACCCAGAGGTACAAAATGTCAGTCCTACACCCGGAATTCAGAAGTTTCAATATAGATATGCTAGCCTGGAAATGTAGTTTGTAATTAGAACAAGCAAAGACTCTTTCATCCCATTAAACATCACCTCCATCCTATTTTTCCAATATCATGTGATTATGTACTTCATTAAGGCAATTAGAGCATATTTATGAGCAGTCCCCTGTCTCCCCAAGCACGGCTGCTGACTGGGGGTAGGGGGAAATCTTATTTCCAGCTCTTCCAAAGCTTTTTTTCCCCCTCTTTCTGTATTTCAAAATATTTTAATTAAATCCCTGGGCACAAGTGGATATGATTTAGAAGGCAATTCAGGTCTTTAGGCCTACACAGATGTCACTTAAAATCATCTTTGAAGGATGACTTCAGAAACAACTAAAGCACCATTAGAGAGTAAATTGGAGGTGCAGGAGTAACAACCTCGATTATTTTGACAGCATTCAAGTCAAACAGCAGCTACAAGGAATGTCTGCCCATTAATGCTGATCAGCATTCAGCAGAAGAACTCATTAGAATATCAGTCAAGCTTTTTGAACTTTTTTTTTTCAATGAAAAAGCCTCGATACAATGAAGAATTTGCGAGATGCAGATAAAAACATGAATTTTCATAAAGCACTAAACATGTAGGAAATGAAACTGATTCACAAGGTTAAATATGTCTGCTGAGATCTTCTCGCATGTGGCTCTGCTCTATTGAATTATTTGCAAGAGGTGTTTGATGGTTCTTTCAAAACTGAATGGTGCAGCAAGCAGAATCTTGAAGTTAAGATGAAATCAAATATAAAACAAGATAAAATTCAGCTGCTGTCAGGTCTCTTTGCAAATTGAAACTTGATTTAGTGGCACGAAGAGGACGGAGTTTTTTTCACTGAGTTTTGAGCAAATCTGGATCCAGTTTAGAGCAGGCGACTGTGGCAGGCAGCAGGGCTGGGTCCCTCCTACAAAGCCCAGGCTGGGGCAGCTCCCGGGAGCTCAGAGGTGATTTAGGATTTATCCCAGTGACCCATCACGACAGGAACCCTCTAACCCAGTGCTGTGGGTGAGCTGCTCCAGCCCTTTCACCCAGCAGAGGCTCCACAAGGAGCTCACCACTTCACAGCTACAGGGACCTGTCTTCTCACATCATCATCACAGCACCAGAGAGCCCCTGAGCTCTCCTACACACCAGGGCGAAATAAAATCCCCTCCTGATCATTCCTGCTTCACAGGCGCCACGGGGAAGGGAACAACACCTCAGCAGAAAGCAAAAAAATGCAAGTTCTCATGGCAAAATAAAAAGCCCTGAAGCACCACAGCTGCCTTGGCTTCACCACAGCTCTGAGCACAAACCAATCCCCAAGATCTGCAGTGCTCTGAGAGAAACACACACACAAAATTCTTTCAAACTCTCTTCAGCAAGCACCCCATTTTTTTTTTTTTTTTTTTAGTAGATGCTTCCCATAGTCCTTTATGCCTGTGCCAGCTGGGTCAAGTGTTATTATCTCTGATTTCTGCGACTGCTTAAACAACTTACTGCATTTTCCTTAAACATGCAAAGGGTAAAGGCAGTGCAGAATCTGCATAATTGTGGCATTTTGTGGTTGTGAACGTGCTGCTGACAAAACTTGGAGTAGATAATGAAATTTTTAGAGATTATTTAGAAGGAGGCAGTTCCAGGGAAGGCAGGAATTCAGAGATAAAGGTAAACTAAGGTTTCATTGCTTCTACAATTCTAATTCCTGCGTGCTGTGACTTTCCAGATATTGTCACTGGGGTCATTAATCCCAAAGGAAAATAACCAGGATACTGCTTCCTGTGGCTACATTTTCTCTCATTATCTTGTAAAAGAGAATTGGCAGAGTTTTTAACCTCGGGGGAATTAGAATTGCTACCCAACGTGGAGGAAAAGCAAACGGGAATACAAAGCCCCCAGTTTAACAGTGACCAGGTCTATGAGTCCAAAACTGAAATTTAATTATTACAACGAGCCCCCAAAAGCCAAACAGAACCCCAGCTCCTTGAGGAACCCAACCTCACCACCCACCCTCTTTCTCAACCCCTCGTGGTGCTGAAATTCCCTCTGCCCACCGAGGCTGTGGGGTGGAGCAGGGCTTGGTTAATCGTGCCCAGGGAATTGGTTAATCCTGCTTTTCCCCACAGAAATCCCAACCTGCACATGGTCACAGTCCCCAGGTGCAGTTACAGCAGCAGGGGCTTTCCTGGCACCACCATTATCTGCTGGAGCCAAAGGAAAAGCACAGGGCCAAGGACTTTCCTCTCTGCTTTCACATCACTTGGGGAGGTTTTGTCTGAGAGACAGCAAGCTGTGCAAGGGTTTGGATGTGTCTTTCCTGCTTGGAACTAAAATAAAATGCTCTCATTTCTCATTTGTTAATGAAGTCTTGAGGCCATCTGAGGCAGATTCCTTGAGCTGCAGGGAAGGGAGGTAATAACACAAAGGGCTGAGCTGCAGGGAATTGCTAGAAATGCTCAGAACTGGTTCCTCGGGCAGAGAGATGGGACTGTGGAGTGGCACAGGGTGACCAGAGCAGCTGTGGCTGCCCCTGGATCCCTGGCAGTGCCCAAATCCAGGTTGGACAGGTCTTGGAACAGCCTGGGACAGTGGGAGGTGTCCCTCCCCATGGTATAGAGTGGCACTGGGTGAGCTTTAAAGTCCCTCCTGACCCAAACCATTCCATGATTCTATGATTCTAATAAACAATTTAACACGTTTATGGAGGTGCTGTTAGTTGTCTTTTTACTCCTCTGTTGTAGAAACTCCTTTGTGGAAAAGAGCAGAAATGTGAGAGGATCAGGAGAGGAAAATGCCCATTGCCCATAGCCAGGATGCTTCACCTCTCTGTGGATTATTTCTGAGCCCCAGCCTGCTAACACTGCTCTAGAGTTTCTCAGGCAATCAGAGGAGGCAAACCTTTCCCATTCCTTGTTTTTCCTTCAGCAGGAGCAGAGCAGGTGTGTGCTTTTATCAGTCCCCTCCAAGGGGACCCAGCAGGTCCAGGTGACACCTTTGGGGCAGGCTGGCACCAGCCTTGCCCCTCCCTTAATAACCTGCATTTCTTTTCCTACTGAGCTTTTCATTTCCAGCATCCTCTCCTTCATCTGAGCTGCCTTCTTAAGCTTTTATACTCCAACTGTTGTGACAGAGGGAAAAAAAAAAAGGAAAAAGTTAAAAAAAAGGAAAATCAGGTTTTGGGGCTCATCTACGTGCACGTTTGAGTGTCAGCCTGTTTGCTGAATGCTCTAACTTGTGTTATTGAATCTCTGAATTGATTTTGGTCTGCAGCAGAGTTAAACTTCCAAGCAGTCAGCTGAGACAGGCAAGAAAACTTCTGTGGAAGGGAAAAATAGAAGAGTTCCCAGAGTGAAGCCTCGGGGGTGGATTGTTGAGGCAGGGTCGGGCTCATCCTGCAGCTGGAGCCTCCTGAGAAGGACAGGGCGGGTGAGCACCCTCGGTCCCAGCATCACCTCGGGTCAGCATGGAAGTGACATGTCTAATGCAACCCAAAAAGAGAGAGAGAAAAAAACCAACCAAACAAACATAAAACATAAAACAAACATTAAACTACTTTCCCCTCTAGATCTTCACAAAATCTATCAAGAAATAATAAGAACTTTCTCCTCTAGGAAAATCTAGAGCAGCTTAACTCTCACTTAAGCAGTAAATTTCCTAAATACCTTAAAACAGAGAATGGCCCCAAGATTGCCTGCAAATCAGCTGGCACTTTGTAGAATATCTGTTTTCCCAAGAGCTCAGGCCGTTAATCTGCTGGGTAGTTAGCAGCTTATCTCATTCTTATCTCCACAACACTCCCCAAACCTGGCTGTAACATTGAACTTCTCTAATCACCGGGGCTTTTAAGGGTGAAATCCAGGCAGAGATAACAGCTGCCAGTGCCACATCACACCACAATTCAAGGTGAAAACGGCTTCGTCTGGCAAAGCAGAGGTGGAACAGGGACAAAAAAAGGGAAGGGGATGGATGATGAGGAGGTGGTGAGGCTGTTCCTGGATCCCTGGAAGTGTCCAAGGCCAGGTTGGATATTGGGGCTTGTCCAGGGACAGTGGAAAGTGGAAGGGATGGAACTGGATGATCCTCTGCCCAAACAATTATTTTGTTTGGTAAAACAAAAAAAAATTTAAACTTTTTTTTAACAAAAATTAAAACAAAAAATTTATGGCCAAGGTTAATAACTCACACCTCCTGTGGCTTAGTCCAGTCAAGACCTCAATTAAGTTTTTAATTGCTACAAGTCCATAGAAATCATTCTTAATTTGCATTAAAATGGGGGGGTTTGGGTACCTGCGCTGAGGGAACACCTTGGCTGAGGCTTCCCAGCCCTGTCTGGCCCAAATTGCTCAGCAGTGACTGATCAACACTAAACACGAGAACCACAGAGCATCCCCTAAGGACACCACTCTTGTGAGACTTTTCAGACTCAAAAAAAAAATCATTTTTTACCCAGAGTTTCTCAAACCAGATGTTTCAAGGTCAGCAGGAGTTATTGATTGTGGTTATAAAGAGTTGGTAGCTTTGAAGTGCATCCTTTTTCCAACAAAATGAGAAATTATTTTGCACATGTTCTAAAAATACGGGGCAAAGATGGAGAAGGGGAATAGGGAGGTTTATATCAGCAAGGCCCGTGGTTGAGCTGTTTGCTTTTTTCTCTCTGGATACCCAGAGGACCCTGAAAAACCTCATGTTTCTCTTCCCTGAGATGGAGAATATTCAAAGTCAAGTCTCTTCCACCACTAACAAAGCCCAGATTTGAACCTGGTTCCCCTGTAACCTTTTGTTCCTCAGGATTTGGGGAGGGCTCTCTCTCTTTTTGACCACAGGTTCTCCTACAGGAGATAAATGCCCAGAAAAATAGATGCAGGAAAAAAAAAATAAATAAATGCCTTCAGAAAGGGCTCTCACACGAGAGAATCTGTGCCTTTCTTTTTATTTCTTGCTGCCTCTAACAAGGTGAATAAGGGATAACAAAAGTTTAAGTACCTGGAGATCAGCCTCTGATGTTCTCATTTTATTTTCACAATATTCTTTGACTTCAAAAAAAGAAGCAGGAAGGTGAATAAAAAGCTGGAAAACTTCAGTTCTTTATTTTCTGCGTATTAATGGGAGCACCACAGAAGATTTTTCATTTTCAAAAAGTACAAATTAATGTTCAAATCTTTCATTTCCTTTGTTGGGACAGATGATATGACATTTTGTCAGTTACATATGCAAATAGGTGCCCTGTATTGTTTGAATTCTCAATCATCTGGAGGCTAAGTGCTGCTGACATTGAACTTTCAATATTGTGTTATTAAAAACTCACACTTTGGGGTAGCAAAAAAGATATTTTTTTTTCACTTTGTATACAAGCTGTGCTTTTGTTCCCAGCAGCCAAGCTAATAGTGTGTAGGGGGGGGAAAAAAAAAGAAAAAAAAATAAAATCTTGAGATTTTTCTTTCAGACCAAGGCAGAAAGAATAGGGCTGGCTTAGAAACTTGTATATTAAATTCTGAGGTCTAAAGGCAAACATGCCTTTAACTTCACACTGAGCAGAACGTGCTCATGCTGCTTTGGCATTTATCACACGTTTGACAGTGAAGGAGCTGCTGAATCCCAATTAGGGATGGGAAGATTTCCCAGGGTCCAGGCTTTTTGAAGATTTTTTTTGCAAACTCGCTGCTTATTCAAACTTTATTAAGAATTTGAGGTAGGACTTCTCCTCTAAAACTGGTAGAAAATCTGAAGGTCTAAAAACCTCTTGGTACCAGAGCACCAAAGGTTAGAGCCAGCACTTCTATCTCCCTGAACATTTCTGTTGTTCTCTAATCAGAAACCTGTAATTCAACACAGAGATAAGAGAAGCTGGAAAAACTGAAGCTAAAGGTCAGGTTGAGCAGATTAAGGTCTGCTACAAAGGTGGGGTTGGATTCCTTCTGGTGGGTCTGGATGCAGGCAAGGAGTAAAGCCCTGACATCAAGGGAGCAACAGCAGCATCCTACTGGGAGTGCCCATCCCTGGAGTGTCCAAGGAATTCCTGATGTGGCACTGAGAGCTCTGGGCTGGGGACAGGGTGGGGATGGGCACAGCTGGGACTCCATGGTTTGGGAGGCCTTTTCCACCCTCAATCATTCCGTGATCCTTTAAAACTCCAAAGGAGATGGGCACAGCTGGGACTGGATGGTCCTGGAGCTCTTCTCCACCCTCCATCACTGTATGACCCTTTGAAATTCCAAAGGGGGTGGTCACAGCTTGGACTGAAAAATCCTAGAGCTCTTTTCCAGCCTCAATCATTCTGTGATCCTTTGAAACTTCAAAGGAGAGGGTCACAGCTTGGATTCAATGATCCTGGAACTCTTTTCCAGCCTCAATCACTCTGTGACCCTTTGAGACTCCAAAGGGGATGGGCACAGCTGGGACTGGATGATCCTGGAACTCTTTTCCAAGCTCAATCATTCCGTGATCCTTTGAAATTCCAAAGGAGATCGTCACAACTTGGATTCAATGCTCCTGGAGCTCGTTTCCAGCCTCAGTTATTCCATGATCCTTTGTAACTCCAGGAGTCTATTGCTGAAACAAGGCAGTAGCAGATTTTGGGTTAAAGATGATGGCTTGGATTCATTTCTCCTGACTTCACTCAATTACATGTTTGGAGCTTAAACTGCTCATGTGTTTCCTGCACAGTGTGAAAGTCTTTTGTTCTGGGTGAAGACATGAATAAACCCTCCAGAGGGATTTGTTCCACCCTAAGATGATCTGTTCTCTTCAATGCTTCACTCTCTGCTCAGCAGGGCAGGGTGATTCTCCTGGTTGTTCTTTCACCTTCATTGGCATAAATCTCGATTAAACCCCTTTAAATCCTTGATATAAAACCAATTTTTTAAAATTGAGTACATTTTTGTAGTGAATAGATTTTTTTTTTTTTATTCCAAAAGGAATATACCTCAAAAGGCACCAAATCCAACACAAGAAAGCTGAAAAATTTATATCTTGAATATTTAACCATTTTACCTGGGAAAGAAATCCCTCCACAACTCTTTCAGATAAATTTAAGAAGGATTTTGAAAACATGCAAATATTGATTAGAGCTAAAAATCAGAATTTCTGTTCAGCAGGGAATTATGAAATGCTAATTTTTTTTTTTACCATTCCAGTACAAACTGCTGAAGCATCAGCATATTTCCACATATGCTACATTCGTTATTAAGAATTTAATTAACAGTTTTAATTAAAAATACCAGTGTCTGGCTGGATAAATGTGAAATAACTGGGATGATGAAAAATGATATCAATAAATAATTTTAAAACTTAGTAAACCCCTCTCCAAAGCTGCACCGAGGAATGTTTTGATGATCTCTGTAATCAGGACACTCTTTTCAGATTCCTTATAGGGATTGCTTTGTTACAGGGTTTATACATTATATATTTTTATGTACTTTTATATACTTTTATATTTTTTTTTTATGTTTTCCATAGAATCCCAGAATGATTTGGGTTTTATGGGACCTCAAAGCCCACCCAGTTCCACCCCTGTCAGAGACACCTTCCACTCCAAGCCCATCCAGCCTGGGATTGAACACTTCCAGCAAAATGAATAGCACAAAGGATTGACAAAATCCAAGAAAACCTTTTATGGTACAAATTCACAGAGAAATAATAAATAGAATTTAAAGGCATTTAGACAATGATAATAAAGAGAATCTATAAGTGAATCTGTGCCTAAGTTTATAAAACTGGACATAGGAGGCCAGTGATGACACACAGGATTAACCTGCAAATTTCTCTGTACCATTACATCATCTAGTCTATTTCTAGAAGCGCTTTTCCCAGGAAAACTCTTCCTGCACCAGTTTCTCCAGGCTTAAAATTCCACATAATCCCTGCTAATGCATTCATTAGGCTTGCAGCAAACGGGGAAAGAGCGGTTGTTGCTGCTCTCAGCATCACACTTCCATCTCACTTCCTTAGGCTTCAGCTCCTGGCCTGACCTGACTGCTAAGATATTTTCACACTGTTCAGAGTTGCACTTTTCTCAATGAAACGTGACCTACTTGCTTCCCCCTGTGTGTCCCAACTCACCCCTGCAAGGCTCGCTGTGCTTCAGAGCCGTCACTCACGCGTGGGGTGGGAGAGGGAATTTTGGAGCAAAGCCTCCACCTGCAGTTAGTGGTGGGACTTAAAGTGCTCATGGAGACATGAGAAGGGTTTGATCACAGCCTTTCCTCTGGGCCCGATTCCAGCACCTGGATTCAAAGATAATTCCTCTGCAGGGAGCTCCTGTGAGCTCAGACTGAATCTTTTATCGTCAATATTACGAGGTTGGAGGTAAGTGGATCTTTGAGGTGATGCAGGAGGGTAAAAGACAGGAACTCTCCCATGGCATGTACCTGCCAGGATGGGAAGAAAAGTGTTGTTTGACCTTTACTTCCATTGGATGGAGGCCAGAGGGAGGAGGGCTGAAGGAAGGTTAATGGATCTCCAGTGCTGCCAATTCCTTGAACGCAGGATTCTCTGAAATCGGCTTAAAATGGAAAGAGAGTGGGTTTAGATGAGCTATTAGGGAAAAAATAACTTCCCTGTGAGGGTGGGCAGGGCTGGCACAGGGTGCCCAGAGCAGCTGTGGCTGCCCCTGGATCCCTGGCAGTGCCCAAGGCCAGGTTGGACATTGGGACAGTGGGAGGTGTCCCTGCCATGGATGGGGTGGATCTGGATGAGCTTTAAAGTCCCTCCCAACTTAAATGATTCTGGGATTCTATAAAATCATGAGACGCCTTTCAAAGCAGCCCATGCTGATTTCAGCATTTCAGCTCTGTGCAGTTCAAGCTCGTTTGCTTTACACGTTGAAGTTGCTGTTGGTGAGCTAAGATTAAAAACCTGCTGGCCCCAAGTTGCTCTCTGGGTTATCTCCAGCACATGGGGCAGGAGCTGTCCAGCCACACACAAAGAGGGAGCAACAGAGACTGACAATTAGTGCATCCCACGGGGTCATTCTCTCCAGTTAATATATTTTATTTTTTCAGGAGAGCGATTGGAGCCGGGTGATCCCCATGGCACACTGCAGAGCTGGGCTGCTTCCACTGGAAAACAAAACCCTGGCTCTCTCCAAAAGGAGCTGCACCAGTGGATCCCTGGCTGCATCCTTGGAAACTCTGGCTGTGCTGGTCCTGAGACCACAAAAGATAAGAATTCCAACTGCAGAGGAGCCAGAAACCTGCGCGGCTTTAATATCGTTTAGAAGAGCTTTAATAAAAAATGTTTCCGGATAAAACATTTGAACTTTGATGAAAAAAAAGATCTTTAACTCGCTCTAATTGGCACTGATCTCTACTCTCTGGTAGAGAATAAGTACCTTAAATGTCCTGTAAATGTCCTGTAAAAACCCTCTTCTCCACAGTGACAAACAAAAGCAGGATGCAATTAACTCTGCTTTGAATAGATCTTGAAGACCCTTCAGGATAAAATGAAATTCCTGGCTTTGAAGGTTCCAGAAACTTGAAAGCCTTCAGAACTAAATTTATCAGCATTGCTTTGAGAAAATTACGGAAAGTTACTCTTACTTCTCTTTCAAAAGTAGATTTGTTTTGCTCATGTAAATGAATCCCTCGTGCCCAGTTTCTTGGAAAACTACCTGCTTCCCAAAATAGTTGTTTGCTTTCTTTTCTACAGTGAATAAATAGCATACATCATCAAAGAAAATTGCCTTTTCAATTGAATTAGAAACAGCAAAATGAGGCACCGTAATGATGAATTCCATTAAAACAAAGACTGCTGACGTACAAGGTCAAGGAAAAGTTTCCATGGTAAAAGTCAGCTCCTTTATGGGATATGAGCATTTCCTCTTCTCCTGTCACTCTCATGGTCACTTTGTACCTTCCTAGAAGAACGAATTTGGCTCCAATAATAATCCCTATGGTTTGAAACTTTAAGTTAGTCTGGAATTAAAACATAATGTGTCAATTGAGTGTTCAATTTCTGGTTAATATTTCAGAGAAACGCTGTTAAAACATTACTGTGGTAATAAAATAATGCTGGTTCTGGGAAGAAGATTTGTTTCTTATTAGCTGGACTAGAAATTAATAAAATAAGCAATAATTTCCTGTTCTTTTCACTACTGCTCAATTTGAATGGATTTTATCAAAGCCAAATGCAATATTCTCTGGCTTCTGCTTATGTTTATCCACAAGAAAGACACAAGCCTGCAGCACAACGGGGGAAACAGAAACTCTCTCCAAAGGCAATCTGTAACTTTGGAAGTTTGTGAAGTCTGAAAATGATGTTTGCCATAAATCTCCAGGATCTCTCAGGAGCCAGCAGCACACAAGATATGTTATGGGAAGTCATTTTGGAAATGTATCTTCATTGATTAGGAGTTTTAAAGAACATGGGAATTCATTATACAAGTAACTCTGAACCTTTAGTAGATAAATCTTCTCAGGAGTGAAAATTTATATCGAGACGTCCAGGAAACCTAAAGGTGATTCAAGACTGACTAGAAACAATGTGGGGAGCCTTTCTTGAAAATAATTTTGTTCTGCTACAAATCATTTGTAGCAGAATGGAGAAGGTGGATTACGAGAAATCCTGAAAAGTCGCCCTGCTCTGCACACTGCTCTGTTCAGAGAGAATACAGATCAAGCTGCACAATTAGTTCTCTTGTGAGTGCCTGAACTCCTTTGATTCAGCTGATGGTGGAATCCTCCTTGGATTCCTGCTGGATCAATAGTTGCAGGCATGCCCAGGATGATTCTGCATCAAACAGCTCCATGGCCTGGGTGCCAGAGAAGTGTTCAAAAAGGCTCAGCACACACGGCTGGGGCTGGTATTTGTAAATATGTAAAGCAACAACAAAGCAAGTTGCAGTTCTGAAGCTTCAATATAAAGTTATTTATGTTTACTGACTCACTGGCAGGGATTGGTTTCAAAGCTTTGCTGGTAAAGAAGAGGGGAGGTTGTACTTCACCAATTTCACATCGAGATTTTTTAAACAGAGTAAAAGTAAAGTAACTAAAAGTTCAAGTGAGAACACATCATGTCCATTGCCCCTTCAGGAGCCAAACTCTGCCTCCACCATGAAGCCATTTGCTGTCATTCAAGGCCTTCAGTGCTACAACCCACAAAAGCTCAGGACAAAAAGTTTAACTCTAGTTTTGTATCATTTATGATTAGAAATTTTCAGAGTGATTGATACAGGTGGCTCAGCATCCCAACTCCCATCAGAAAATCACAGAGTCATTAAGGCTGGAAAAGACCCCCAAAATCATCAAGTCCAGCCTTTGACCAAACACTCCCATGGCCACCAAACCATATCATGAAATACCACATTTACTTGGGGTATTTTAACATTTCCAGGAGTGGGGATTCCACCACTTCCCTGTTCCAGGGAATGTTCAACCACACTTCCAGTGATGATTATTCCCTGATATCCAACCTGAACTTCCCGTGCTGCAGCCTGAGGTTGTTTCCCCTTGTCCTGTCTCCTGTCACCTGGGAGAAGAGCCCAGTCCCCACCTGTCCACAGCCTCCTCTCAGGGATAAGATGCTCTCTGAGCCTCCTTTCCTCCACAGTCTCATGTGAAAAATCTTTTGTACAAATACCCTTGGGCTGATGAGGATTTAATTCATTCCATTTCCATTATTATGGATTTTCATGGAACTGTCAGAGTTTAACCAGCTCGGAATGAAGAGCTGAGGTTTGCCTGCACCCACCTGTGTATATACAAATATATCTGAATTTTTGCATCATAAGTCATTTTATAGATGTTATTAGGTTTAGCTTCATTTTATTGGAAGAAAAATGACATAAACAAGTGGCTTGTATTGTCTTTACCTGATCAGACAGCTCTCAGGAGCAAGCACCCAACTTTGCAAAAGTCATTTCATCTGTGGTATTTATTTTTATTGTTTGCATTCAATTAATGGAAGCTTAAGATTTCCTTACTGTTTGGATAGAACTGAGTAAATCCTGGTCCTGAAAGCCCATTTCAGACAAGCCTCAACAAGACATAAATCAGGAGTCAATAGCATCATGCTGCACTTTTTCAAATCCCTCTGAATTCTCAGTCAGAGCACTCAGGTTTCTGTCTCAAGTGCCATATTTTTAACTCTCCCTCCTCTTACCTCACATATTGACACCATTCATTTCACCACTTGCTAATTAAATCAAATTAGATGAAGGCTTGATATTTGATCTACTTGTGGATTAGCAAGAAAATAAGGCTCCAGCTATGACAAGAAGTTGTAAGACAATTTTCATCCTCCAGGTAAGCCCACTTGAGTCAATCATGTTACTCATATGCTTAAAATCAGGTGCAGATCCTGTCTCTGCAGAGTTATGACTTGGATTTGCTCACAGGTTCCATGACAATGCTCAGTAAATTAGGAGTAGAACATGCCAATATAAATAGAGACATAAATATATTTCTTTTTGCAGAAATATGTATCATCTTGCCTCTTGTGCTTTGTTATGATAAGCGAAAGGAATGTTTTAATAATTTACTGTTTGATTAGTGAACTTAGGTTTTTTTTCTCACTTGAAATACTGCATCAATTTATAGTCACTGTTATTCTCTCTCCTTTTGCTGAGAAGTTTGCATCACATGCTGAGAAATAAATACTGAGTGTTGTTAATCCATCCAGCAGCAGATGCCCGATCGAGACTCGCTCCGTAAATCAAAACATGAACAAAAGCAACTTTGAGCACTGCCAAAGACACAGTGAGGGAAATATCTCATTTTTCTTTTAGAGACTGAAGACTTTGGGCCAAATCTCAAACTTGCTTGAGTCTCCTGAGCCCGCAGGAAATTCCTGTCTGGCTCCTGTGTTTTTGCACTCTTTGTAAAATTCCCATTCATCGTTTTCCAGTTGAGAGAACCCCAGGAAGATGGAATGGTTTGGGTTGGAACTGACCTTGAGGTTCCTCCAGCTCCTCTCTGCCATGGGCAGGGGCACCTTTTACTAGACCAGAGCTCCACTTGACCTGCTCTTAAAAATTACCAGTTCTTGAGAATTATGATATAAATCCCAGTCCCTTTATAAGTTTCCTTCCTGCTGAAGCATTAATGCTCAGGGTGAGATATCCAAGGAAGTTTTTTTAAGCCTTTACACATTCCAAGGTTCTTCCCCCAGAGGGTGCTGGGCACTGCCCAGGCTCCCCAGGGAATGGGAACATTCCCAAGGCTGCCAGAGCTCGAGGAGAGTTTGGAAAACCCTCCCAGGGATGCCCAGGGTGGGATTTGGGGTGTCTGTGCAGGGATAGGGTTTGGATTTGATGATCCCTGTGGGTTCCTTCCCACTCAGGAGATTGTATGATTCTATTTGAACAGGACAGCACACTCAGCCCCTGAGGCACTGATAGCCCAGAACACTGAGATTTCCCCATTTTTTTACAGCTCCAGTTATATGGGAAACAATTACCCTTCACCACCATTTATTTCCTAATAAAATGAAAATTTATCTATTTATCATCTCTTCCTCTGGTCAGTCTTTACTCCAGATTGTGCTGATTCCCATTTATTTGCAGCACCTTCCTTCTCTTGCCACCCCAAAGAGAGACGAGGATTTATGGCACATTCATCACATTAAATAAAAGTGGTACCCAAGCTTATCTCTGGTTACTCATTAAAAACACAGATTTGCTGCTGCTGTAAGAGTGACAGCAAAAAAGAAAGGAGACAAGAAAAGGATTTGCAGCACGTGCCAGAGATATCACCCATGTGAATCAGGGCTGGCTGTGACTGCACCTGAGGAAATTGTGTAGCACAGCCTTTGATCCTTTGATTTGGGAGCTTTCCTTTCCTTCAAGGATTCCCACAGAAAGCAAAACAAAACTCTAAAACTCGCCAAAGGCCATTTTCTTTTATTATTCATAAGTGGTGGATATTACCAACGGTGGTTCCATAAACTGGGAGAAGGAAAAAAAAAAAAAAAAAACAACTTTTCTCAGTCCCATCTGTGTAGTAACATTTTATGAGAGATATATTACACACATTTATCCGGGAGTGAGAAAACGGCGACATAACTTCAAAATCCACTTATCAGGGGGGGAAAAAAACCAGGCATAATAAGCTGCATTTGGGAGGGAGGGAAAAGGGGAGGTTGGGAGGAAATGTGTATAAACATCCCTGTCCGGGGGATACTCGTTCTGCACACGCTCCATCTTAATTCAAATCATCTCACACGGCTCCATCACGTCAGTCCACGAGGGCCCAGGAATGTGTATCCTGCTCTCCCCATTTTATATCCAGAACAAATCTATTTCACAGAGCTAAATGTTGCTGCTGGTCTGGGAATATTTGTTAAATGGCTATAATGTGATACAGTTAAGTTATTTACTACTTGTGACTGGGGAGAAAATTGAGGTTTGTGAAATGCTACATTCCGAGAGCAGGAAAAGTGCATTTATGAAAATAAATAGTTCGGGTCTCCTTTGACATTCTCTGGTTTTCACAGATTAAAAACAATGCATTAATATGCTTTTAATGTCATCTAGACGGATAGGAATGCAAAGTTATTCATGTGGGAGGGGCTACACAAGCAAACAACTACACTTAGTAAAACCCATCATTATTGTACACTGATTTTTTTTCCAGAAGTGCCAGAAAAATTGTGTTGGTGCAGCTTAAACCAAAATGCTGTGCTGATCCAATTTTTATCAGTCAAAAAAAAAAAAAAAAAATCTCTCTAACATCACCACTTGTTGGGCTCAGAATCTCACCAGAATATAAGAATATAAAGAAAAGTCAGAGTCAAAATCCCTCAAGCCCTGAGGGTGCTCCACTGCCTGGTATTGATTCATGAGATACCATAGAATCCTAGAATGGTTTGGGGTGGAGGGACCTTAAATCCCACCCAGTGCCACCCCTGCTATGGCAGGGACATCTCCCACTGTCCCAAACCCCAATGTCCAGCCTGGCCTTGGGCACTGCCAGGGATCCAGGGGCAGCCACAGCTGCTCTGGGCACCCTGTGCCAGCCCTGCCCACCCTCACAGGGAACAATTCCTGCCCAAAATCCCATCTAAACCAACCCTCTGTCAGTTTGAAGCCATTCCCTGTGTCCTCTCCCTCCATCCCTTGTCAATTGTCTCTCTCCATCTTTCCTGTTTCCCTTTCAAGGTCACCCTGAGCTCACCCCAAATCTTCTCCTGTCCAGGTGAACAATCCCAGCTGTGCCAGCCTTTCCTCCCAGCAGAGCTGCTCCATCCTCTGCTCATCCTGGAGCCTCCTCTGGGCTCTCTGCAGCAGCTCCAGGTCCCTCCTGTGCTGGGCCAGGGCTGGGGCAGCTCTGCAGGTGGGGTCTCACCTGAGAGGGGAACAATCCCCCCTTTCCTGCTGGGACCAGCCCAGGGCTGGGGGGGTTCTGGGTCCCAGCAGTTTCTGGCTCTGTAATGAACATTTAGCACCATTTTAGCACATGCACTTCCCAGTTCAGCAGTATTTGTTAGGCCTGATCTATACTCGGTGCTTTAGTGACATTATCATGGCAGCAGCAGCAGGGATCAATGCAGCCCCATCACCTGAGGCCTCCCCAGACTTATTTATTCATTTCCTAATGACTCCTCATAAAGTCTGTTTCAATTCACCAATTCAGAATGGGCTGTAGCAGGTTAAACACTCATCTAACAAAATGGTTTAATCTCCATAGTGATTATTGTTGTCTCCAGCAATACTGCCACAGTTACATGGCTTAACCCAGCCAACTGTTCAGCTCGTTTTATGCAAATATTAAAAAAAAAAATAAAAAAATAAAAATCACACTTAATCCTAGGGCCCTCATGCCACATTGGAAAACAGTGATCTTTTTTCTCCTTTTTAAAATGAAAGCTTTAATAATAATGAATATTTAATCTTCTTTATTTACTAATTCATGCTTCATCCCTATATTTTAAGCTGCTGAGGTGGGAACAGGGATGTATCATCAAATGCAATGACATTTTCCTCATTTGTTCCATTTAGAACAGCATTTCTCCTGCTCCCAGCAGCAGCAATGCTCACAGGAGTGATGCAAGACCTCAGTGAAACCTCAAAGGCCACTTTGATCCGGATCTTTGGAGGTTTCCCAGGGTGTGAAACCTGGAGTTATTTATTGTGCCTGGCTAAGCAAGCAGAAAAGTTTATTAAAAGTCTCAGCTGACTTTTAGTGCTGCCACTCTGTGGGGTCAGACACGAGTCTGTCAAAGACAGGTGGGCAAGGAGAAATCACATTTTGAGGCAAAAATCAATACAGAACAGCAGCAGGCTTGGACCATGATGCTGCTGAGGAGAAAGAGAGCTAAGCAAGCTTTTAAGGGATTTTGGATAAAGATCTCCCAGGCTGGCTTGCTCTTGTAAAGCCTCTCGTGGTGGCCTCACACCAGCTCACCAAAGCAAGAGGGAATAAAGCAGGTCAAGTGTAAAACCAGCACTTTAATGAGACACAACCTCACCAAAGCTTGTTTTCTCCATCTGACCCTGCAAACAGCAGCCTGGAAGTGTGCAAAGGCTCTGAAAAAGAAAGCTGAAGGGTCATTTTGAGCCTTCTCTGTGGGAAGTGCCACAGGGGTGATTGACTCGAGTAACTGGCTGAGCTGGGATGAAAAACAGAGCTTTTGATGAGGAATGTTTTGCTGTTGGTTCCCTGAAAAAAACCTGTGCATCCCTCGTTGTCCACTGGAAGTCACTGACAGAAAAATCCAATATTCACAATCAAACTTTTTTTTTTTTCCCCCATAATTTGATTATGAGAATTTTAAGGAATATTGCAACATAAAGAGCAACTTGCTGTGTTTTTTTTTCTCAACATTATATATATTGAGTATATATATATATATATATATAGTATTTTCTCAATACTATAAATTATCCATTTCTTATTTTTGGGGAATCTGCAAGTGAGCTAATCTTGAAGGCTTCTTACAGCAAGAATCTGTTTGCAAAATGAAGGATAGAGAATCTTTGCCTTCAGCTTCACCAGTTCACCACATCACCATGGTCCTAGAGCTCAGACACCTGAGAGTTCATAGGTACAGAGATCAAAGCTCTTTTCCCCTACAGCTGTGGATACAGAGCTGGTCTGATGTACCCCAGAGAAGTTTAAATCAGTGTCAAAACCAGGGAGTTGTGTTTAACCAAACTCAATCACAGAAAGGCACGAGCTTGGCCATGAGGCTTAGGAGCAAAGCTCCCAAAAGCAGAGGATTTTTGGAGGAGGAAGGTTGGCTCTGTGAAGGAGGCAGCTGAAGGAACTCAGATTAACTGTGTGATGTAAATCACTGGAAGTAAATTTTGAAAGATGGCCTCTGAGCACGGTGTCCTGTATTTTACATGTTCCAGCTTCATGCTTGAGGTTGTATTTCAGAAGAACAAAGCAACTGAAGCACACTAAAATTATTCCCACAGCCCTGGGAAATGCTAAATACTCTGAAAAAAAAATAAAAAAATTCCACTGACTTTCCACACCGGAATGAGAGCATGTTTTTGGCATCAATGTCAAAACCCTGTGCCTCAGTTTCTGAATCCACACCCACTGCACCTTTCCCCAACAAGGTCAGCACTTGTGCTGCCCCAAAGCAGCCAGAAAAGTGATGAAAACCAAACAATTTCTCACTTGGGCTTCGACTGCAACCCGCACAGGGTCTGGAGGCAGAGATTAGAGTAGGTAGCTGTTAATTTTATGGGCTCTGTCCCTCACTTTCATGGAGGGGAGCAGAGCCCAGTGTGAAATACAGCACAGGCACAGGGTGCTGTGTAATAGTGCTGACAGTAATGCTGACAGGAACGAGTCCTGCAACTTTGCAGGCTCCCAGGGCTTCTCTGAAGCATTAAATTATTTTAATTTCAGTAATATATAATTCACCACCACAAGTTTATCGTTGTAAGAACACTGGTGACTCCACATTTTTGTTTCAGCAAGGATGGTGGTTTAAGTCAAATATAACCAGTAATTTGTTCAGGTTTTTTTTCATGTGAGAGAAGGTTGTTAAACCTTGCTTAATACTGACTGACTGAAGAGTATTAGCAGCTGACAGCTGAGGTGCAGGGCTATTAGAATTTGGGTATTTCTAGACTGCAACAGCTCAGGGGTTTATTATAAAACACAGAGAAAAGTTAGAAATGAGGTAGAAGATTGATAGGTTTGTTTTTTTTTTTTTTTTTTTTTTTTTTTAAATGGGCGTTGTATTAAGAAAAGAATAAAATAAAAAAAAGAAAGCCAAGGTTCTGGAAAGGTATGGCTCTCACCTGATTTATTCCCGAATTTACTGCAGGTTTTAGCCTGCTGATGGTATTTCTGCAGGTTAAATTCTCAGCTGTCAGACTCTGCTCAGCCCCAGGTGCTGGTGGCACTGAGCAGCCCTTGGAGGGTGGGCAGAGGGCTGGGCAGGGGCACAGACCCAAATGTCCCCCATTGTTGGGTTTTTTTGGGATATACATTTTTTTAATCTTATATTTACCTATATCTATGTACACAAACAATGGATGGGAATGCTGGAGCAGCTGTCTCCAAGCTTTATTCCATCACACCCATCAGTCTCATTTTACAGAGCCGAGCAAGGGAGATGGAACAGCTTCAGCTGCCAGCACAGCACACGAAATTCTCTTTGTTCCAAAATCTTTTAACAACTTTCTAGCCAATGGCACAATGTTAAAAGCTGACAAGTGTTTGTTTAAGGCAATTAATAAAGCTACAGGTACATCTTGCTTTGAACAATGCTTGCTTGTAATAGATTGAAACAATGGATATTATTTATTATAAAATTACATATTTCTACTGTCTTGCTTAACATATTTTCCTGAGGCCTCTCAGCTCACAGCCCTGTTGTTTCTTGTATCCTCAGCGTTCTTGCATTTCTCCATCCTGAGATTTGCTTTCACACAGCTTTTGAGAGTTCTGTAACTTTTCTATTTCGCAAACCCCACCCCGCGTCCCAGCAGCTGCTGGCACAGAGTGACAAACCCCTGAATCACAGACTCTGTGTCACTAGAGGGTGTCACAGCCATGGGAAGCAGCACAAGGTTCTTACAAGCGACAAACCAAGCTCAATGAATAGCTGAAATGTTTTTTTTCTTGCCAAGCACACACCCTTCAGTCCCAGCCGAGGTGATTTTCCCAGTTCTGGGATCCTCTGCTGAGGTTCCAGTCAGGCTTTGCACCTTTCCCTGTTCCACCAGGCACACCAGGCACTGAAAGCTGCTCTTGATAATCCTATTAAGGGCTTCTGTGTTTATTACCTGTAATTAAACGCTGCCATTTGCAGTGCAAAGTATACAAGACAATAAAAGAGTTAGAAAGTGCTTAAATCCTCTCTTAAACCTCCAGCCTCTGACAAAAGGGAAAGCATTCGGGTTTTCCTCCAGCCTCATGAACATAAGACTCTTAAATGGATTTAACAAAGCCTAACATAAAACCAGGTAGCAAAGCCCTGAGCTCCTGGCCAGACAGCGATTGAAGATGATTTTCTTTCTTCCTTCCTTTGACTTCACAGGGGACACCAGGATGGATCCAAACAACACAGGCAGGCACCACATCTATCAGAGAGCTCTCAATATTCATGAGCATTTGCTTCCCCCGTTCCAGTTTGTGGATTGCCTATTAGCTGTGCTGACATAAACACAGTGGTGGAGGGGGCTGTTTTTGCTGTTTTGTTAAGTGAGTAGCCTGGGTGGAAAAACAACACTATAATTAAAACAAAACAGGACATGTATGTGTTGTAAACAAAAGGACTGGTGATCTTCTTCACACCAATCTTCACTGAGCTGCCATCTGTTCATTATAACGAGCTTATATTTCTTGAGCGCTCGCCGTCGTTTTAATTTCTGGCGAAGTCTGAACAAAATGAAGAGAAAATAATTTCTGCTCACTCATGAAATTGTTTCCCCGTGAAACAAATGTTCTTCTAACCTCGTCCTGCCTGTCACAGCCACCCTGAGGTTCATAAAACCACAAAAAGTTTGGGTTGGAGGGGCATTAAATCATCCAGTGCCACTCCTGCCATGGCAGGGACACCTCCCACTGTCCCAGGCTGCTCCAGCTCCAATGTCCAACCTGGTCTTGGGCACTTCCAAGGATCCAGAGACAGCCACATCTTCTCTGGGAACCTCCCCTCTCAACAATTTTCTCCTAATATCCCTTCTAAACCTACTCGTTTTCAATAGACTTGTTCCATTTAATTAGGAACGTTACTGCCAAAGGTATCTTTAAAGTGATCTTCAAGGAATTCTCCTTTTAATTATGCTGTTATTAGTAAATTCCTGATTTGCAGCCAAGCCTACTGTGCTCTGCTCATAGTGATGAGTGGCAGTGGCAGAGTGGGGAAGATGATGAGCAATGTCTTGGTCTCTGCTTTGGTGAAGGGCAAAGCCCTGGTTTCAAATCTCCTGTAGAGCTGAAAATCCTGGAGGAAAATGAAGCTGGCATTGGTGCTCCTGCTTGAGCATCACCAAAAGAGTGACAGCCATGAAGAAAGAATGAATGTTGTACAGCAAAAGCATCAACAGCAAAAATCACTCTGCAAGTGCTGTTTGTCTCGTCACACCGAATTTAATTACAGTAAGGATTTAATTAGAATGTTTCTGTTATTCTACTATCTGTTTTTTCCACCTTTTTTTTTTTTTTCTTTTTCCACTTGACTGATCGTTTTGTTGTCGCGCTGATGTTCTCTTTATACTCTGAACCTCAAACAGCTCCATGCCCTGGGGATGACAAATACTTTTAGGCTTGATTACTTGTAATGATGGATGCCTGCATTGCAGGCAGGGATGGGAGCATCTCTCCCGTGCCCTGTTCCGTGTTCCCCTGCTCTGCTCAGGTTTCTTGGAGGCAGCTGCCTGGCACCCTCACCTGCCTGACCCTTGGGCACGGAGATGTGATTAATTAATGGCTCGTTTCCTGGTGCTGACTTACACCATATATTCTGCACACCAGATCTGGCAGGAGAGGAATAACGATCATTTCAGGAGAGACCCCCAGTGCCATCTGTTTTTCCTGGCTCCAGCGTTCCTTGGGAAGTTACAAAGGTGGAGGACCAAGTATTTTCTCCTCCACTTTTCTCTACATCATTGTCAAAGAAAAGATGATAAGTTTGGAAACACTCTGCCGCCTCCTTTCCCTCCGAGGTGACACACACAGAGGTTACACCTACTTTTCCACAACATGATCTTATGGATTTTTTTCCTGTTGTCTGACAAAATCCATATGTTCCCGGCTCAGACCATCTGTCACTCTCAGTTCTTTTGCACAAAAGTTTTTGATGCATTTCTCCCCTGATGGATTTCTTTCTATAATTGCACAGGGGGACATTTGACAGAAGGAATTTTCATCCCTCACCACCCCAAAGCAATCTAAAGGCTCAGGTGTCCTCTGTGACCAAAGGCTCCAGGAATAAAGAGCTCTCAGCTCCCAAGCAGAGCAGAATTGGGTTTTTCGAAGTTGTCTCTTTTTTTTTTTTTTTTTTTCCTCCAAGAAATCAAAATACCCCTGGAAAACCAGCACAGCAGAAAAAGAATTGTTTATTTTTCCAGGATTAAGAGTTCCCTACCAAAGCCAAGTCCCAGAGAATTCAGCAACTCCAGTTATTACCATAATCATCAGGGTTTGAAAGGACAACATTCCTTAGTGAACTAATAATGTATAGAACTCTTAATTATTTTCTCATTATTGTCTGTAGGAATGGAAGATCAGAGTGTGTTTCAAACAGAAATTATATCAGACAGGTTTATTTTGCTTTGTACTATGGCTGTTTGCAAATAACTTTTCCATATTCCCTGTTTTCCTTTGAAGCAGCCACTCATGGAATTGAAAAGAACATAATTTATATTTTTTTCATTTTCCAAATACTTTTTTGTCATTCAACATCAATAATCATATTATTGTTTTTCTTTTAAAGCAAGTTGTAATATATTTGTTCTTACTTTTGTTAGCTTCAGTCCCTGTGGAAGTAAGAGAAATTCTTGCCTTTGAAAGATGATCTCCACAAAAGAATTAATTCTGTCCTTAAATCTTTGACTTCGACCTTCTAGCTCTGATTTATGGCAATAAAGAGTCTGTAACACAAACACAGCAGCCAAAAAAGAAACAACACGTGACTAATTAAGAACCACTAAAGATGATGTTAGCAACCTGTCAAAATTTACAGTCCATTAATTTCAGTTATACAGTAGAACTACGTATTGCCATGCTAATAATAAATGAAATCCTCATAATTAACATTATTTCAGTACAGGGGAACTTTAATATATCATACATGCTCCTATGTCTGATTAGTTCTGTGTGACATTAACAGTCCAGGGGATAATTTATGATTTCCCCTACCAAAAGCAAAGCTGGGAATTGTTGAAAGTAAACTCATGACCTGAATTTGAAACAATCTGAATTATTTATTTGGAATAATGAAAGCAGAGTTGATTTGTTCTGTATGATCAGGTGAATTTTCTTTAGTTTGTCTCTGTGTTCTCAAACTAAAACTGGCTCAGCCTCTCTGAATCTGTTTTACTCCTCTTACTCCTAAATTACTCCAATTCCTGTTCATTTTAATGCAGGAGAATGGTGAATCCTCTCAAATTTTTAAGGATGTTCATGTACTGCTCTCACCCACAAAATATCCAAATTCTTTGGTATTTTTAAGAGATGCTCACCCCTGTGGGAGCTGTGCTGTCCCCTCGGATACTCCACACCCTCAGCTCTCTCCTTTCAGCCTCTAACACCAATTTCTGTTGTGGACAGACCCTCTCTGAGTTTCCAGCTCTGCTTTATTTTCTGTTATGTTCATGTCCATTAAAATGAGGGAGGGGAAGGAATTAACAATATCACTTTCACTTTAGATGGGCCCTTTAGCCTTGCAGCTCTTGTTAGAGTTAATGGGATTTTAGTTCCTCTACTGGAGGGTCAAACAGCAGCATTTACCCAAGCATTTAAACAATTAATTAGCAGAGACAGAGATATTTCTTTTGGAAAAAAATAAAGCTTTTTTCCCTTTACCATTTGCCACATCTCAACATCTGCAGGTGTTGAGGGAAGGTGGGAGGAGGAGAATTAAGGGAAAATTTTTGGGGCCCCACAAAAATATTGACTGTCCTAAAACAGGCAAACCACACCTGTCCTTTCCAAAGGGCAAAGCAGCTTTAGCTGAAAAGTTCCTAAACTGCATCCAGCAGAGATGTCTGTGGAAAGCAGGGCTTGAGCTCCTGTCCGATTTGCATTCCCTTATCAGGAACGGGCCCAAGAGATGACATTGATTTTGTCGTAGACAAAATAAGGAGTTTTGACTTGTTAGTAAACAGCAAATTCTGCTGTTTTGTTTCACTCTGCCCGACACAAAGGGACAGAGACAATGCCTCCACTTGATGGTTGTCCCGAAGATGGGAGTGATATCCTTGCTGTTGCATGAGAATAAAGATACTGAGATAAAGAGAAGCCGATT
This sequence comes from Sturnus vulgaris, assembly GCF_052056855.1. Classification (NCBI taxonomy): domain Eukaryota; kingdom Metazoa; phylum Chordata; class Aves; order Passeriformes; family Sturnidae; genus Sturnus; species Sturnus vulgaris. The sequence continues at coordinate 2,415,272 of NC_142253.1, read as the reverse complement.
TGTGTTTCAAACACCACCCAGGACTCAGCATTCCCTCCAGAAAGGTGACCTGCACTGGGTCTGAGAGACGGAAGGTTGATCTTTTGGGATTTTCCAGTTGGTGAGAAAATTATTTGAAAGGGGAGAATCACCACGGTGGGAGACTGAAAGGAAAGGGACAGCGGCAGATTTTGCTCTCAGACAGTTCTGTTGTTTCAAATTTTCCAATTCCTGGTGCAATTAACTTGGCAATTACAGAATCAGGGGATGCTTCAGGTTGGAAAAACCCCCCAGGATCCTCAAGTCCTGCTCTTAGCCCAGAGTTCCCAGGCCCAGCAGTGACACAAGGTCTGACCCCGTGTCCGAAAGGCAATGAACACATCGTGCCCCTGGTCACTCTGATGTTGCCCAGTGTTGAGATAATGAAAATAAATAAATAAAACTCAGTGCTGCAGTGCCACCCCTGTCATTTAATGGCACAGCTACTGGATAATCAGGTCATGCTCTGCGTGGTTCAATAGGGTTTGGGGACAAAGATCTTCCTAAAACAGGAAAAAGAAGACTAAGCTGATGTACGAACAGATTTTAATGATTTCAAACAAACACGAATTACCAGAGAACCACATTTTAAGTACATTGCTCAAACCAGAAGAAAATCGGGTTTTTCTGACAGAATTTTCTAGCACTTTAGACAGAAGGATGGCCTGGAGCATCCCACAGATCCTGTCTGGGCAGAGGCAAGGCCCTGGCGTGAATAATTGGAGCCAGGACATTGTGTACTGTAATAATCACACCACTTCTTGCTAAATTCCTAAGGGACAGTGAAAAACTTTCTGCTGCTTTCTCCTACTGGGACTTGTTGGGCAGTTTTTGACATGAAGCCTGAGCATTTTATTTTAATATCTCTAGGAGCCCCTGTGCAATAAAACAATGAGTCAGAAGCTTTTTCAGAACCCTCTTAAAGTCCCTAAAAAGACCTGATTCTAAAATTGGCTTTAAAACCAGAACCAAAAGAAGACCACATCTTTTAAGACTCTGAATAAAAAGCAGCAGCAAAGAGAAAAACATCTGGAGGCTGCTAATAGATACCTTACAGATATGGAATGAAAATATGGTCCCCAGCCTGAGCCCCCAGATCTCTCCAAGCCCAGAAACAGAAACAAGCAGCACAGGACAGCAGAGCATTAATTTGTTTTTCAGCAGTGAACAGAGAATTCGGTGGATTGCAGCTGCTGCCCCCCTCATTCTCATTTTACTTGTGCATTAGGAAGGGTGGAAAGAGGATCTGTTTTTTCCCCTTTTAAAGAACAAAATGGAAAACTGCCCTTGCAGCTCTTTAAAGTCATTGTCTTTTGTTCAACCATGTTTTTACAGTCTTTTTTATGTTGGGAATAACAATTATTGCTAAACTCCACATTTAAAGAAGCCCTTAAACTTCAGACAGACATCATCATCAAAATTCAGAGTGAGTGGTCTTCTGAACCTCCAGTAAAAGTATTTTCTATTAAACTAAATTGTGCTGTTGGTCCCTTTGAAGTGCCTTTTCTGTGTGTTCACCACATGCAGAGGCACTCAGGGCACATCAGGGGAAATGTTTCAAACTGCCCAGAGATGGTGTCTGATTTTCCCATTATTTTTATTCACTAACATTTCACACATTGCTCCTGTGTGTTGCAGGCTGAGGGGTTTAAACACTTTGCAGAGGGTTTTGTGGTGTTCTATGAATGCAGCAGTTACATATTTGAGCTCTTTTAACTCCCTTTTCTGTAACTGGGACTGTGCAAATGAAAGGAATTGCACTTCAGTATAAAATCCCCGAATATGCCTGGGATGCTGTTCCTTCCTTCCTTCCAGGCATTGAGCCTCACATTTCCCTCTGCTCCCATCAAGCTCCAGCCCAAACTCTAATCAGACCATCCAGTAGATATTAAATGAGATCATTCAGCTTTACAGCTTAGACCTAATTAGACTACTGGATCCTCAGAACATCCACATCATGTTCTTTTCCTCTCTCAGAGCTCCACAGAGGCTGAAGACCTACAAGACTCCAAAGCTTTATTCACTTCCTATAAAAATTGCATGGAGAAACTGTACACTTGGTGGTTTTGCTCACTGCTGTCCTAAAGAAAGAAGGTCACTGCTTATGAAGAAAATACATCAGAAATTGTTGTTAAGGACACCCTGAAATGTCGTCCCAGAGGAAGGAGATAGAAGGACAAGAAGAATTTTGCCACAAGACATTTTGGGAACATGGAGAATGATGGAATATAGCAAAAGCTTAAAAAAAATCAATTTATACACAGAGAGTCTGTGCCTCAAGTAACATTCCAGTAATAATCATTACATAATAGTTCAACCAGACCAGCAAAACATCTACAAGGTTTGAAACTGCAAGCTCAGGAGAAAAAGATTTCAACCTCAAAGCGTTCACATTTCTCCCTTTCCAAGTCAGCAGGAAGAACAAGAACTAATTTATGTTTACAATCACTCAGTTTGATTAGAAAGTCATACTTCAACAGCTCTGAAGATGCATTTTCTGAACATCCTCTTTTCCATTCAATTAATTCCAAATGATATTTGCCCAGAAAATGTAGAGCATGTTTAACAGCAATGGAGATAATGCTAAAGCAAGCAATCCCTGCTTAAAACTCGGGCTCCCTCCTGTCAGCATCCTTGCAAGAACATTACACCTTGATTCCCTCATTAATATTGTTCTGCATTAGCCTAATGGAAGGCTGAGGGATGTGTGAGGCAGCAGAACCCGGCACACAAACAGCATTTTCCATATGGCAAATTTCCAGTGACCTTCTCCATTTTCCTCACCATAAAATCCCTGTTTTTCAGGGCTGCAGTTGAGATTTTGCCATGTCCTTAAATGCTGAGCATCCCTGTCCCCGAGTGTGAATCTTTTGGGAGAGGGACAGGGATGGGATTTAGGACTCTGATTCTATTTTTAGTTGGCTTTTTTCGTGGGTAAATCACATCAAATGGGACATGACTGACACAAATTGAGGAGTCACAGCTAATGCTGAGAGAACAGGTATGGATCTCTGTTTGCATCTTCTCCCCAGGCTGCTAAAATAGAGCAAATTAAACTTTATTAGCTTAAAAAAAAAAAATACAGGAAGAAATGATGAAGCTCTATATGAAGTTACTGAGGTTTTGGCAATCACAGCAAATACAGGAGTCAGCATTTGACTGTGTCAGATGGGTCACACACTAAAAATATTTATTCTCTGTCTCTCTGACACAGTGTCAAAAATTAATGAGGCTGGGAGGGACCTCACCAGGTGATTTTGGGCTACGTTTTCCCGTGGATATTCAGTCGATCATGAGCCAAAATCTTAAGATTGTGCTCTTGAGAAGTGCTCGGGCTGGGCAGCAGCTTCCAGGAGCACAAAGCAGCTCGGCTTTCCCTGCTGGGGAGATCTCAGGGACAGCCCTGGGAGAGGGAGAAGCTGAGAAAACACTTCAGGAGGAGAACACGGAGAGCAAGAGGTTCCTGGAGCTGCTGAGAATGGCTGTGGCACCTCTCAGGAGTCAGAAGCCAAGCAGACAGCTCCGTTCCTGGAGTGGCTCTTGACACCTCTTCATTCCAGTGCTTCCCCTTGGAAAGGATTCCTCGACACCCAGCAGAGCATCGGTGCCAACACTCCCAGAGTTTAGCTAAAAATAGACCACCGTAAAAAACAAAACAAAACAAAACAAAAAAAAAAAAAAAAAACACAACAAAAATACCCCCCAAACAAAAAACTAACAAACAAACAAACAAAAAAACAAAAAACAAACAAACAAAACCAAACACCCCCCCCAAAACAAACAAAAAGCAACCCCCCCCAAAATTTTAAAAATTACAAAAAAACCACAAACAAACAAACAAACAAACAAACAAACAAAAGTGATTTCAACCAGAATATTTCCCCCTTTTTCCTGTAAAAGGGCTTTTTACTACCCACATGTGCAGCTTCCGAGTGTCCTGCAAGGCTGGGGGGGAGGAAAAAAAATCCCGGGAATAATTAAGCGGCGCAATTGAGCGGCGAACTCCACACCTGCCAGGTTTGCAAACCATGGAAATTTATGGTTTCAGAATAGAATGTGGCTTTGGTTTAATGGGTAAAATACAGCACTGCAAGGGAAACAACTGTAAATTGTCATGGCTAACAACCTTTGCAGGTGTGGTGTTTCATGCTCAGCTGCCCCATTTAATTATTTCTAGGTTCGTGGAGATCCCAGCAGAAGATCGTGAAAGCAACCATCCTTGAAAATCAGATTCTTTGCTTTGAAAGTGCAAATATGGCCAGCTGAAGTGGCCCTGGTGCAGGTACAGTTGTGCTTCAGGTGTGTGAAAGAGAAATCCCAGTAAAATTAAAATCTTTTGCTTTGAGATTTTGGTGTGAAGAGAACATATGAATTCGTGAGATTGAGGAAGAGGGGAAAAGGACACTCAGATTTGATGTTCAGTCTGTTTTATGATTACAGAGTATAAATCACTCTATCTACCTGCCTCATCTTGTTAAGCATTGCTGCCACTTTAATGTTGGTGAAATCTCTCCTTTTGATGTAGATCGTGGGGTTTTAGCTCTGGATAAACCTCAAACACAAACCCAATATGCCATAAAATGGGATATATGTCAAAAGAGTGATTGATTCAACAGCCACCAGAATTAACAGAAACGTTTCCATTGGTCTGAATCCTTTTTGGACCAGATCTTCTTATTTTCAGGAGCAGAACCTTTTATTCTCCTGCAGTGCAAACGTTTATCAGAGCAATTTTTCATCTCTGTGCTCCAGCAGGGACTGGTCTGGAGCCTGAACTTTGTCCCTGCTCTGCCAGCAGCACAAGCTGTGCCAACACCTTCGGTTTACAGATCCCTGTCAAGCTGTCAAACCAATCAGGAAATTCAAAGCACCCCAGACCTTTTAAATGCTGCCAGTGTTCTGTCAGGAAATAAATTCAAGTATGAGGAAGCTTTCAGAGTCAATGTCGTTTCTTACAGTGATGGGCCACGAGGAATTGTTAATTAGTGTATTCTATTATTTTTCATTTACTGAAATTATTAACCCAGCATCGTTTAGACCAAATTATGGATTCAGATTTTGGTCAGACAGGAAAACTTTTATCATGGTGAGCTTCCAGACCTTCAGATAACACTTGAAATAGGATTGTTCCTTGTAGATTAAAAGGTTCACCAGCATTCTCCAGTGGGTCTTTAAATTAGTGGAGGGAATATTGATATGTTCCAAAAAAATAATATATCTGAGGGTAAATAGAGTTGAGAGATTTCAGCCTGAGTCTTCAGCAGCTTTTGGAATTATCACAAATAAGGGCAATACCTGATATTACAAAAAGGGATTAAGGAAGTCTCAAAATATGGAATCTCTTTCCCTGGAAAATTCTCTACTGTAACAATAGATCTTGTTTATGTAGGAAAAGTGGCCCCTTCCTGCTGTTCCAGGCATCTCTGCAAGTCCAAAAAACCCAAAGAACCTGTGGGATTGCTGCTCTGCAATCCCTGCTGATGCCATTCCTTTAGGATGTGTTGGATGCTGGCACCTCACAGGCTCAGCCACAGTCACCAAAGACATTCCTCAGGGTTGAATTTCTTTTTTTTTTTTAATTAAAAAAAGCGATTTCTCAGTTGTTCTCATTCCTTCTCCTCACCCCGAGCTCTGGAAGTTTTAGGAATTAGAAGTTTTGTGTAACTGTTATCACATCAGTGCTGATTCTGGAGAAGTTCCCAAGAGCCAAGAGCAAAGCCCTGAGCCAGGGTCTCCCAGCACTGTTCTCCTGTCATTTTACCAGGATTCAGGTCTGTCCGTGCTTCCACTACTCTGTCCTGAGAAATAAAAGCAAATATCACCGTAAAAACTCCTTTATTCAGTGCCAGGACTGCACAGAAAGACTTTCTTTCCCTGGTTAAAACCTTCTCTTACTTCCCTGAAGAACAATTCCTCAGGGCCATGGTTCAGGAAAGGAATTATTCTGTATTAGCATAAGGACAGACATTGCTTTAAATCTGTCAAAACACTCAATTCTCCACAACTGTGTGAGATAAAATAAAGCCTCCTATTTATTTTTATTCCTTGAATCACAGGCTGGAAGTTTTCTCTCAGTTAAAGAATCCATTACCTCCTCCCTGCCTGTCCCTCCTGCTGGGTTGTGTTGCTTCTCTCTTAATGGGGGTTTTCTCCAGCATAAAAATAATGGCCTTATTTACAAAAATGTAAACTTTTTGTGAGAAATGCATTATTTGTAAAGCAGATTTTGCCTGAGCCATCAAAGTAGCAGCAGGAAGAGCTTACTTGGGCTAGACACAATCGTGTTTTCTTACTTGACAGAAACATTGTTTGAAAACATGTTTGAATTTTTTTGCTTGGTTTTGTGTTTATTTGTTTGCTTGTTGTTTTGCCACAGATTAGTGGGAGTACTTTTATTTAAATACAAAAGTCAATAAGGGGCAGCTCTTACTTTCTGGAAATAGTTTTTTTCTTTCCAAGTTTGCACTTCTCAGCTGTACTGCAATGAAAGATCTGGGCACAATAATTTGAAAAAAGAAGCAGTAAACACCCAATGCAGTAATTAGAGAAGCAATTCTGTCCAAAATCTTTCCATTAGATTATTCCCTCTTTGTTGCTCAGCTTTATCCCATCCCTTCCTGCAAACACAGGCTGCTCATCTTCCTTTTCCACAGAACTTCAGAAATTTCAAGCTGCTTCATTTTAATAAATGCTTAATAAATAAAGCAGCCCATCAGAGCTTTCCTAGGATCTCAGTGTGTGTGACAAAGGAAGGCAGGATAAAAACTGAACACAGCTGCCAACAGCTAAACTGGATTTTGTAATCATTAGATTATTCACTTAGCTCCAAAAATATCTATTTCTGAACAGCTTCTCAGGATCCCCAAAATGTTGCTCAAGAAAAGCTGCAACTACTGCACTAGGAGGGTTTTCCCCTCCTTTAATGAATTAATTGTTTTCCAGGAGAATTATCAAAAGAAGACAAGTTTGAGCTAAAAGCCAGTGACTGATTTTATCAGCTGTGCCTGAAGCTGGGAGCTGACCCCAGTGATTTTATTAGAGGGGAATAATGTTTTAATATGATGTGATCAGCTACAGCCTCCCTGAGTTATTCCACTATCAAACACATCCTAAGAAACAAGGCCCTGGAGAGCCTAATTATGAATTAATTCAGTTCCCACCCAAGTTCCTACATGGAAGTTGCCTTTCTGCAGGCACAGAATTCCCAATTCCCAAGAATTCCCCACCTGAGGGTGGCCCTTGGAGATGGAGGTGTTAGATGGAGCCTCCACCTCTCTTCCCCAAGGATGAGGCACAAGGAATCAATCCTGGACTCCTTTGGGATGTGCCTCCAGCCAGGCTGGGGAGTGTATCCTAAATAAAAGTGGCCCGTGGGATCCCCTGTTCCCATTTTGGGGGGTGCCTTTTGTGCCCTTTATGCTCTGCAAACAAAATCCCCAACTGAACTGAGGCCACAGAGAGCTGGGCTTGATTGGGCTCGAGATTAAAAGGGCAAATTCTGCTCCTGTTCTTATATTTGCAAATATATTTCAGAGCAGCTGAGTAGAAGAATGTGCAAGTGAGATATAATTTTAATTATTTCCTGTAATTATGGGGAGAGAGCACAAACGAAGCTATTCAACATCTTTTATTTAATGCCTGTGAAGACAAAGATTGTACTTCTGGTCCCTTTCTATTCCTACAGCATCTGTGCTTCAGAGGAGAAACCCTTAAAATAACATATTGTCTAATGGTTTGTTTGTTTGTTTTTAATTTGGAGTGATCAAAGTCGTGATTTTTCTGTGTCCTTGCTGCGAAAATATGTATTTAAATATATATATATGTATATATTCTTTTAAATCAGTAGAACAGGAATGTCCCTGGGGTTCAGCCCCTTTGCCACCACCAGCAGCATAACGTTTTGGGCTGCTGGAATTCGTTCTTTCCTTGGATACTTTTCCAAATGAAGGAATGAAATGTTAATTAAAATACTGCAACATTCCCTCTGTTGTAAGATCCACTGTAATACCTCATGTTACAAAAGAATCACACAGTTGTCTGCAGTAAAACTTGTTCCATCTCAATGAATTCCAATCAAAACACTTCATTGGAAATGCAAAAAATTCCAAGTTAAAAACGAGAGTGATGAATTGTCCCCAAACCTCTCCGCTTCTACAAGGTTTTGGCAAAAGCATCTTTGCTTTAGGACCCCAGCAGTGACATCAGAGCTGGGGAGAAGGTGCAGATTCCCTTTTAGTGCGATTAAAACACGGTTATTTACTTGAGATTAATGCTGTGACTCATTGTCCTTCTTAACGATTCAGGTTTGACTCGCCCGAGGTGAACCCGGCCCAGCCCCTGTTTATGCAATAATTAATCTCACAAGTGACAGCCCAGCCTAACAGGCTTACACAGAGATGACGTTTTAATTTGCTAAAATATTTTAAAGCAGGATTTATGCAGCCAGCACTTCAGCATACAGCTAAAAATAACGAGAGAAGCAGCGGAGGGGGGTTTTGCATTTTTGCACGGCCAAGTTTGAGCCATCCCAGGAGGTGTGGGGCAAAATTTGGGATGTCCAAGAGGCCAGGGAAGCTCTGTCCTGCTCCCTCCAGGGCAGGAAAAACAAGGAACCTGCAGCAGGTGAACCTGTCAGAGCCATTCACCCTGAAAACTGATGGGAACTGAAGTTTGAATTGGGAATTAAGGGCTGATTTAAGCAGGGCTTTGCTTCCTCACCTGTATGTGCTGGAGATGGGAGGGAATTTGGGGGATTTTTGATACAGGACATCATGCCAGACTTGACCCTGATTCAGCCCCTCTCCAGGAGTGCTTTTAGGGACAACAACAACGATTTTCATCTATTAAAACCCTTCAGAGCATCCCTCTGGCAACAAGCTCTGCACACACTGCAGTCACGGCCAACGTCACGAAACTTCAGTAATCAAAACACACTTTAAAAAAAATACAGATAAAAATATACACGGTGCTATCTAGTCTCACCTTTTCTAATTAAACCCCTCAATTATCAAAATATTGAACTGTTCTACAGAACACACTCAAACCCAGGTTTCCAACTCCTTTCCCCCAGCGTCTAACGCTGTTATAAATGTAAATTCTCGTGGTTCTGGGTGTAAAGCACCTTCCATCCCCAAAAGATTCGCACTTAATCAGCCACCTAAACGTCCCCCATGGCAGGTGAAATGGAGCCAGAAAAGCAACCCCAAAAATCCACATCCCTCTTCTCCACCAGGTTTATACACAAATAATAAACCCAGGGGGATCGGCACGAATGGAACCGAGCTCCTCCAGGTGATTTAGGAGCCTCGCCGTGTCTTTAAGTACATTTTAATATAAAATTCGTGTGAAACAAAACGCTGACTGTTTTTAACCTGGATAGGTTAGAGGGGGCAGATGCATTATTGATTTAATCACAGCCACGAGAATAAAAGCGCCTCGTATCTCGCTCCATTAGGATTTTATATTGCAATATTCACTTCGCCATCTCGGGATAAAAACACATTTGGCACAAACAAAGGTCGGTTCCATCGAACCTGGCGGGGTAATTACAGCCTGTGGAATACCAAATGTTCCTTGGGGATGGTTCGCTTAAGGAAAAGCTGGATTAGCTGGGAAATCCCAGCAGCAGCGACTGGGTTTTACTCTTGGGGGTGATGCCTTTGAGCATCAAGGGTCCAGGATAGGAAATGAGACAGCACCGGCTGGAAATTTTGCTTTAAATCAAATTAAAAGTGCAGCTCCCAAAGGGCTTTGATGGATTTTTGAGCGTGCATTATCTTTTTTTTTTTTTCCACGCCCGGCTGTTCAGGAGTTCCCACGCTGATCTTCCTTGGGTCATTTTTCTTTAAACAAAGTTCTACAGCATCCACAGCCTGATAACAGCGCTACAACTTTCCGAGGGAAAGAAAGAAAAGAAAAGAAAAGAAAAGAAAAGAAAAGAAAAGAAAAGAAAAGAAAAGAAAAGAAAAGAAAAGAAAAGAAAAGAAAAGAAAAGAAAAGAAAAGAAAAGAAAAGAAAAGAAAAGAAAAGAAAAGAAAAGAAAAGAAAAGAAAAGAAAAGAAAAGAACCCACAAAACAAAACAACAAACAAACAAAAAACTTGGAACATTTAAACTCATCAATGGGAAAGGAACTGGAAGAGGAGCTCACCCATCACCCATCATCAGGATGGGCATCCCCAGGGGGAAATAAGGCATGAGAGAAAGGGAAATAAAAAACCCCTCTTAAAGTTCTCTGGGCACCTTTAGGGCAATCCTCTCACTTAATTATGGCAGTATCAACCTAATGGTGCTAATTAATGTTCCCCCTTTTTAATCGATATGTGAACCAAAACTGATAATGAAGGGAAAGTTTTCCTTGAGGGATTTTATGGTTACTGACCATTACAATCGGGGATGGATGGGCATCCAGGGCTCCTGTAACCGAGCAGTTCATTGGGAACTCCTTTGTTCCCACCAGAATGTGAACAATTAATGAGAATTAAAGCTCTTTTTGTGATTATTGACAAAATCACCCCCAGACGGAGGAATTCAGCCTCCTGTCCCCACCCCGAGTGCTGATTCCTCATTAAACCTCGCCAAGGATGGTTTTCAGGCAGTGTTTGTTAAACAAACACCTCTGAAGTGCTGCCCTTCAGAAACGAGTCCAGCACACTCAGTTCAGGCTCTAATCCCTGTGCTGGGCTGGGGGACACAAACACAAACCTCTCCAGCTGGTAGCAGAGATGGATTTATCCATAATCTCTGCTGGACTTGTTGCCCACAGTAAAATCGGTATTGTGGAGTGTAGATAATTTCTCTCTGCAAAATATCTATTTATTTTCTATTACGAGTTTCTACAATAGCCATGAATTCTATTAACAGATATGTTTTTTAATTCTCTGAGCCCCTCAGAAACTGTTCAGTCACTGAGTTTCAGTTCTGACCCCTCTCAAAGCTCACACTTCATTTTTTATAGAATCACAGAATGGTTTGGATTCAAGGGACATTAAAGATTATCCAGTCCCACCCTGCCATGGCAGGGACACCTTCCACTGTCCCAGATTTCTCCAAGCCCCAGTGCCCAACCTGGCCTTGGACACTTCCAGGGGCACCCCCAGCTTCTCTGGGCACCCTGTGCCAGAGCTTCCCCGCCCTCTGAGTAAAGATTTCCTTCCCAAAATCTGATTTAAATCTTCTCTCTATCATTTAAAACCATTGTCCTTGTCCTTTCTGTCTGCCCACATACAAAGTCTCTCTCCCTCCTTTTTACTTCTTGTCACTTTATTCTTTACTTTTGCAGTTTACATATAAAGTATTTTAATTGTTGGGGATTTTTAACTTAGTTTAGTACAAATAGTGTAAATTTTAAGCGTCCTTCCACCTGCAAACAGAGCCTGATGCTAACCTGGAACACGAGGATAAATAAACCAGGCAAAACTGTGGCTGCTCGTCCCCACCAAGTCCCCAGAGGCCAGATTGTCACCTCCCAAACCCAAGTGGCTCTGCAGGTGGGGACATCAGCTCTGCAAGGAGCACAGCTCACCTGGAGGGCACAAACCCTGCCCCAGGGTGGGATTTATCTCTGGGAACAGCTGCTCCTCTTTATCTCTGTTTGTGCAGCATCCAGCAGCCATTCCTGGGCAGGACCTTGAAATGCAGCAGGGATGGCCCAGCTGGAGGGCAGGGTGGGAAGAAGGAGAATACACACCCAAACAGTGATTTTTTGGGGGTTTTAAGTGAAGGGATATGTGTGAAAACCATTTGATGTAAAGGAAAATTTGATGTGCAGCCTAGAAGTGCTTTGTATACATAAAAATAATGAATTTTAATAGCAAAACCTATGAGTAGAAAAACCAATAAAAGTACAAAACTATGAAAATTTTGAGCTATGACTGTATTAAAAACTCATTTTTGTAGCACCAACGACATCAGGGCTCAAATGATTCCCACAAAGGAAGGTTTAGTGATGCAGCATCTCACTGGGAGCCTGCAAATTGCTAAATAGCCCTGACCTTGCTGCCACCAGCACCTCTGGAAAGGAAGAGCCTGAATTTCCCTCCTTGCTCTTCACCTGGTGCTCCATTAAGTGATTAGGTTCAGATAATATCCTAAAGTGCTTCGTTTAGCACTCAGCTCATGCCATATTAATTAAGACTTGTGGTGAGGTTTTTTTTCCCCTTTGAAGAGCCTGAGTTGTGAGACAGGCGAATTAAATCTGTGAAAGTCAAATTTCCCTGACCTTTTCCTTCCAGCTCCCAGCCTCGTGTGCCACTGGGACCTTGGTGACAGCTCCTGAGCCTCGGACTGAGCATCTTGGGGTGCTGAGACTGCAGTGACAGCTCTTGGAGGGCTGAGGGGTTTTCTGAGCAGTGGGAATGGCAGCTTCCAGCTTTGGAAAAAGGGCTGCAGAGGAGTGGGGAGTGAGTGCCCATGGCAGGGTAATCACAGCCTTGGACAGAGCTCTTGCACCCACAGCCAGAAATTCAGATTATCCAACTGCTCCCCAGCACTGCAGTGACACTGGGGATGTGCAGGAGGCACAAATGGACCCAGAGCTGGCTCAGGACCCAGGACCCAGATGGCTCCTGCTGCTCTGCTCAGCAAATCCCAGTTTTGTCCAATTCAGAGCTTGGCAAATCCAGGTCTATGTGTGCTCTCCAAGCACCACAGCACCAGAGGATGGGAGCTGGAAAAAACAACCAACAGCATCACAGAGCTCATTTTGGTGTTAATTTGGGTTTGGGGTTTGTTTGTTGTGGTTTTCTTTCTTGTAAAAGCTCTCTCGTTTAGTTGTACTACATGAATCATTTATGAGCACCACAAAGCAGTCAGGCAATATTCACATCTCTGAGTCTGCTGCAAATTTGGGCACCAGTGGAAAGTTGGGAATGGCTTGGCCAGGGCCACTGGCTCCTGGAAACCCTCACAGCCACGGCTCAGTTTGGACCTGAGTGTCCTCTAATACTTCACTGGAGGAGGCAAAGCAGGGATGCATAAAACAAATGGAGATTTTCCAAATATATTTCAGTCTGTGATTAAATTTTTGAGTTTCTCAGTCCCTGGAGCAGAGGGTAAGAGGACAGGAGCAGCAAATCCACTTGGATGTGCTCTGCTGTCTGGAGCTGCTTTTCCAGGAAGGGATGAGCAGATCAGGGAGCCCTGGATCTCAGGCAGAGACTGCCTTGGCAGATCAGAAGTTAAAAACATCCCAAAGTGAGAATCCAGGCTGATTAATTACCTGATTAATTACCCCACACTGGGAGAAGGCAGTGATGAACTTTTGGGGAGCTGACAGCTCATCCATTTCCTTGGTCCCAAGAACTCTTACTCAGTTTGGGACACCAAATTAATCTGCACAAAACCTTCCCCCTTATGGCCACAATTTCATCACCCAGCTGGAGAAAGAGAATCCTGATAGAAAGCAGTTAATCCTCCAGCCTGTCCCTTCCCAAGGCCTCTCCCACACAATTCCATCCTTGTTAATCCTGTATCCCTCTGCTGGGAAATGTCTTCATTTCCCTATCAGCACTGCCACGAGGAGTGATATCATGTCAGGATTTTCCTGTTCCCCTCCATGGGAGGAAGTTCTAAATAAGTGCGGCAAAGAATTCCCTTCTCTTGTTTTCTTCTCGTCCACTTTATGGCCTCCATGAGAATTGCTGCTTGCTACATGGAAAAATGAGGTATTTTATAAAAAAAAATAGGGCAGGATCCTCACTCTATGGGTTTGTAGTCATTCTTTGGAATGTGTTTCTCTGGAGTATCTGGCTGTAAATTGAGGTTTTGAGTTCAGAGTAATAGCAAGAACATCTCTCTGTGGTGGGCTGAGTTGCTGGATGCTGTTGGGGAAAAAAAAAGGACAAAAAGGATCAGGTAAAATGAGACATTTGGGGTTAGTTACAACCTCCCTTTTGGCCACCAAAGCTGCAAATTAAAAATATTTTAATTTTGGAGTGGTGCAGTGCCCACACTCTGGGGATGTGGCTGAGCTTCTCCTGCCTCACAGTTACAGCATTAATTGAGTTCCCTAAATTGTCCCAATGGGTTGAAAGCAGAGCTGGGTTTTGTCTCTGCCTTCTGCTCCTCAGCACTTTCTTTATGTCACCCACACTGCCCCCAGGACAGATTTATAGGGACACACACCCGTGGACAAGGTGGGGGATTGAATACACTTGTCCCTGCAATGGGATTTTTATATAAAACTGCTAAAAATACAAATTCATTAAAAAAAAACAACAACAACAAAAAAAACCCCACCAAACAAACAAAACAAAACAAAAAAATCCTGATTCATTCCTTAGACAGGAATACTTAATGGAAAGGAAACAATAAGTCAAACATGATGTTTTTATATAATTTTGTGGGAATTGGGGGATGTAAAAGGGAGGGAATATATAAAATGAGTTGCAGACTCCTTGCAGAATATCCAGCATCTGCCTTGTAGTGTCCCCTTGCTTTCACTGAAGGGTTGAGATGAAATCCAGTGTTTTTCTGATCCCTGGGTATGTGGTGATTGATCAGAACAATTCCTCATGTATGAACAGAATCCTCTGGATAAACTCACTTCACACACTGAGGGCTATGAATGTGCTGCAGACCAAACATTCATGTTTCACTTGGATTATTTAAACTCATATTCACCAGGGTCTAAAACCACTTGTCTGAAAACAAGGAAAAGTGGTTAAAAATTGAATGCATTTCTGAGAGCCTCCTGTCTTTAGTGACAGGAGACCATTCCAGTACACAATACATGACAAATCTAGTAAAATCAGACAGGAAGAAAGTGATAAAGCACAAAAAGTGCCAGTGCACATCTACAAGTGCAGGAATGTCTGGGTCATGGAAAAATCCAGGTGTTGCTCTGTGTTAATCGTGTTCTCTTCCCCAGAAGAGCAGTACCTGGAATTTCACCCGTGGGCCATTCTCCCTCTGTGCATTTCATGGGATCAGCTCAGGCCAGACCTGCCATCCCCCAATAATCATGTTGCCAGTTGTACATCTATTTATGTCTTTATTTGAAATGTGTGCTCTGACCCTTCACTGTTTTGCAATTCTCAGCAGCTCCAGGCAGGAGCAGGGACTGCTCAGGGCTGGAGTTTGGTCACGAGCAGGAGGATGGAGATGAAACCTGCCCCAGGTAAGGAACTCTCTGTGTCTTCAATCTGAATTGGGATCTGGACTCTCCTGGAGTTGCTCAGCTCTTTATCCACATTGAAACTCACATTTATTTGATTTTGTTATGATGATTTCCCTTTCCGAGGAGGTTGGTCCAGACTAGGAATGGGAGGAGTGGCAGGAAAGCTGTGTCAGCACAAGCAGAGGAGAGGGCATCTCAATTCCCAGCTGCTTTTAGCCAGAGGTTTCCCATCTTCCTTTCCTTCCCCAAATCCCCAATTTGCATATTCATTAACCGTGAGGTGCTGGCTGTGGTGCTCCCATGCTGGGCAGGAAATCGTGGAGCTGCAGCTCAGCTGAGCTTGGATTAGATTGAAAATTAAAACCTCGGGCCACTCTTGGAAAAATTCAGGGAGGTTCAACTCTGTCTGTGCTAATTTGCTGTTATTTTGCGTTGTGGGTGTGCCAGAGATCCCATTGCCCCAGTGTTGATGTGCAGAACGAGGGACTCCTCTTTTTCCAATAAACCTGCAGCCTAAATTCCAGCCAGGGACATCCCACTGGCAGATCAGGGAAGGGAAGGTGATTTTGGAAGGATCAGGTTGGAAAATGGGATTTCCAAGTCACAGAGAGCCAGAGCTGCTGAGCTCCAGGCAGTGCTGAGTGCCCAGATCCCAGCAGAATTCCTTCTGCTGGTTTTTCTGTCTGTTTACTCATTCTTTGGGTGTATGAAGAGCTCCTGAAACACTGGAGAACAAACGAGAATAATGGAGCAGAATAGGCACAGCCTCCCAAATCTCACAGATTCCCTTTGGTCTGGGATGGCACGAGGGGAATGGAATAAAGTGAGTGGCCACTCTGAGCATGGTGACCTCTGGAATTATTATTCCCTCTCAAAATTGGGACAAGGGAGATGTTGAGCTGTCTCAGAGCTGGGATAGCTTTTCCCAGGAATATAAAACGAGGTGTAGCACAGCAGCAAACCCAGCCCTGCTCCAGGGTGTTATCCCAGCTGGAGACCACCACATCCCTCTGGAAGAGCTCCTGGCTCAGCCTTGTCCTTGAAATGAAGGGTTCAGCCTCCCTGCAGAACATGGCCTGGCAGAATTAATTGATGTGTTTGATGAGATGATTCATTTGCTGGTTTGTCCACAAACGAGCTCGGCCAAACGCAGTGGCTTTGTGAAGAGTCATAACCTAATTAATCCCATTTGAAAATAGAACAGAGCAATCTGAAATCACACTCATTGCCTCTGTAAACACTGCCCACAATTAACAGGGCATTCTTCACAGTTATGGATAAATGGGGAGAGATCCAGGCAATGGTGGTGCTCGGTAACTTCCATCTTTCCAGTGATCCTGAATTAGTGCCCTTTGGAGAACCGCCGGAGAAATTCAAATTAGAAAATAATCAAGAGCCTGGGTAATGTGTACATATGGTAATATGGAATGTGTGACACAATTAAGTCAATGTTAGCTCAAGGAAAACCTTTGGAAATCATTCACTGCTCGTGTAGTGCCAGATTGGGGAACCTCACAGCCCCACATCCAACCCTGGGCCTTCATGGCACAAAATTCATTTGGATTTACACAACTTCCTGCTTGATATGAAGGGGGAGACTTCATTTTTCTTCATCTCATTTTTAAAATATATATTTTTAAACCCAAATCAGGTATAAATCCTCAGCTCTCAGCTGAACAAAAAGATAAATAAAATAAAAGCTGGATATAATGCTGGAAGCACATGGAGAACAAGCCAGGACCCTGAGTGCAGGTCCTCAGTGTCCCCAGGATGGGGAGAGGTGGCAGAGGGACAGCAGGGAGGGGCTGTGCATTCCTCAGGTTTTCATCAGCCTTGCTGACAGCCTGAGAAGGGAAAACACAGATTTTGGGGCAGAAAAAGCCATTTTGCAGTTTGAGAACAAACTCTGAGTGAGACAATGCCATAGTACAGTGATCTTCCCCTGGGCCACAGGCAAATGTTCTGTCTAATCTTCAAATTTTTCTGACTGATTTGAAAAATAAGTTTCATTCCAGAGCTGTGCTTTTTTTTTTTTTTTTTTTTCCTCTCTTTCAGCTGCAGAGATTTTGTGATTTGTACTAACCTTGAAGATACAAAACAAAATATGTGCTAATGATATTCCTCTCTCCCAGCTGGTGTTGGCAACTCTTTTACTGCTCCACAGGACAAGTGCAAGTACAAATGCAAATACCAGAACCTTGTTGAGAGCAGAGTGTCCCACATTTCAGTGGAACCATTGGAACTACAAGACATGTAATAAAACAGTTTCTGCTCTGAATGAATAATTGAGCTGCTTCTGTGGGGAGGCCTCTAAAGAACCATGTGGCAGAATGTTTTTTAAGGCACTTATGAAAGCCATCCCACCTGGAAACCATCCCACACACAGAGCCCACGTTGCTCTTCCTCTCAGCTTGCTTTAATTGCTCCTTCCATGGCTGTACCTCGGCTGAATGGGGAGGAAATTCAGCAGGAAACAGAAAAGCTGTAATTATTTTTAAGGTAGAGCAAGATTCCGAAATCAGAAAACTCCATGGAAGTCACCAGGCAGGTTTTTTGTTTTTTTGGTTTTTTTTGTGTGAGAATTCTGTCCATATAGCAAAATTCCTTCTGAGGAGGTCAAAAAGAATCTCAGAACGCTTTTATGCTTGGACCTTGAATGAAATGATGGAGCTCTTTAAAAGCTCGCTGCCACACCCCTCACCTCACAGGTGCTGTGGGTGACACCCATCCCAAAATATTCCTCCTTAGGCAGCAAATATCCCTCAACCATCTGCTCCAAGCAACAGAAACCACAGCAGAGAAAAGCTTTTACATCCAGGAGACATTTTAAAAATTAAAAAAATAAAAATAAAATGTAAAAAAAAAAAAAAAAATCAGTCTTTCTCATTGGGATGTCATACAGAACAAATCCACCAGCAGCAAGCACAATCAATATTCCTAATGTTAATAATCATAATAATGATGGTAATTTTGAGGGTATTTATGACATATCAACATTTCCCAGTGTGAGAATTTTGTCAGGAAAATCCAACCTGCTGGAAGTTCACCAGCAGTCTCCTGGCAGGGGCTGGACACCCCTCAGAGGTGCATTAGGCAGCCTGGCTAACACAGAGTGAAATTCCCACTCCAGGGTGTAAACTGGGAGTAAGGACCAGGCTCCCTAATTCTGAATAATATTTATGCCAAAGTTAGAGTTCGAGGGAAGATATAAAAGCCTCCAAAGGTTTTCCTTTCTGAAATGAAGGCGTTCAGGTGGAGAGGGATATTTCACTGTATCCTTGGAGGATCTGTTCACTTCCAAGGACTACCAGGGAAACTGGAGCAATCAAGTCAAGAGGACAAATTCCACAATTTTTCTGGCTAATATTCCCTAGAATAAGTCCTACCCACAGCATGCAGTGCTACGTTTTTATTCCAGCAATGCAGAATAAAAAGGGACAAAATGATGTCACTGCCAGATTCCTGCTCTCAGGGAGCTCCAGATGAGTGTGCACAACATTCCCACACTTCCTTCAGTTCATTCATTACTTTATTACTCAATGCCTGATTAGCAATCCTCATGCTTAATTGCCCTCTAGCTTGTATGACTTGTAAAGTCTCTGGTTAACACCACATTTCCCTGCTCAGAGTAACACAATGACATGATCTGACATCTGTGATTTACTTCATCATTATCTCTTTTTTATAGGTGGAGAAAAGGCTGCAGAAACCAGACCTGAAATTTTCTCTTTTTCTTTTTTTTTTTTTTTTTTTTTTTTTTTTTTGCTAAGGCAAGCAGTGCAGAACAGAGCATAAAGAAGTGCCAGGATAGATAAAGACTCAGGATATAACATTGATGTGTTGCAGGGAATTTTCTTCTATAGCACACACAAAGTTTCAAGAGATTTCAGCACTGGAAAATGAAAAAAAAAAAATCAGTTTTAGGAAGTGAACAATTTCATTCTGGGTAACAAAACTTTTGCAGCAGCTATTTGAAACAAAAAGAGATTCTATTAATGCACAGGAATTCAGCCCATCCATTAGAGGTTTTCTGAAAGTTTACTGCTGATTTTTGGTGTTTTCTTTTTGGTTTGCTCTTTTGGAATAAGCAAAGCTTGAGGTCATTTGCAGCCAAGTGCACCTGAATTTTTTTTCCATCCAACCAGACCTGTTTTACCCCTTTGGAATTTCTGCAGCCTGTGCTGTGATTCCATTTATTAGGGAGCACCAAGGTAATTCCCAGCAGCAGCAGATTTGCAGGCAGATCCTTCAGTGGGGCCTCATGCTGAGTATGGGGCTGCTCCATGTGAGTAATGACACCAGGTACAAAAATCAGCCATTCTGCTGACCCTGGAGCAGCTTAATAATTCAATTACACAAGAGAAAAGTAGATCTGTAGCTGCAGAAACATGTTCTGCAAAGTCTACATTAAAAATAAACAACAAACAACTCAATAAAAACGAAACAACAAAATAATATAAAAACAACAGCACAAGAACAGTCTCCCACTTAACAAGCATTTTGTGCAGGATCTTTTCCTCCAGCCCTGACACAAAAACAAAGATCTCATGGTTGGTTAATAGTTCTGCCTTCAGGGGAATGGAAATAAAATTACCCAGACAAGAACAAGCCTTATGGCAAGTTCCTCTCAGGCTAATGGACTCTGCAGATGAAAGTGGCTTTTGCCCTGAAATATTTTCTGAAGTATTTCCATAAGGGTTGTCAGATCAGCTCTGTGCCCCTCTTTTGGAGGCAAACAGAGTCTAGCAAACACTGCCCCCAGCTATAAAGCTCTGCCAGGATGCTCAGGGCCCCTCTGCTCCTGTATCCTTTTTTTTTTTTTTTATTTCCTCACCTCCCCAGCACTTGGAGTGGCACCAGTAACACCTCTGTTCACTGCCACTGCTCCTCTCTGTGTCTGAGGCTGGCTGCAGGGCTCTGGGGTCTCATCAGAGCAGAATAAATATGTTAGGTGGTTAAATATCTCCCAAGCTGGCTGGAGAAAACTCAGTTTTTCCTAAGCTCACACCCAGTGATGCTCTCAGGTTTATTCTGTGAGCTTCTCCATTGAGATTCTCCACTTCAGAGTGACCAACACGGATTTTCTTGGAGTTGAAGAGCCAAATCCACTCCCTTTTTATCTCCACAACCAATGCCTCAGTGAAAGAACTGGCATGTTGCGTTCCCTAGATACATTGTAAATGGTACATCCCGTGACCCCTGCTGTGCCCTGTATCTTGGTCCCTCTCCCTTCCTGGCCACACAGAGCTGGCTGGGATCCAATTTCTCCCCGCCCCCCCTTTCCAGACCCTAGAAAAGGTCAGGACCCGCTGACCTCGCTCTCTTTCCCGGATTTTTCCCCTCTCTTGCCCCGTTCTCTTTTTTCCCACTCTCTTTTCCCGCACTCTCTTTTCCCCCCACTCTTTCCCGCACTCTTTCCCGCATTTTTCCCCCTCTCTCTTTCCTGCACTCTTTCCCGCACTCTTTCCCGCATTTTTTCCCCTCTCTTGCCCCGTTTTCTTTTTTCCCACTTTCTTTTTTCCTGCACTCTCTTTCCCGCACTCTTTTTCCCGCACTTTTTTCCCCACTCTTTTCCCGTTCTCTCTTTTTTCCCCCCTCTCTTTTCCCTTCCCTTTTCACTCACTACCCACGAGAAATAAACCTGTAACTTTATCAGGGGAAAGAGCCTCTTTTGATATCTTATCTACGTCTTTGTGGCTAAGGCCCAGAGGAATATCATCCCAACACCTGAGCTAGACCGGTGGAAGGTGAGAGACTCTGTATCGGCCGGGAAAAAGCCGTAACAGTTGGCGCCCCACGTGCGTGTTTCTTTAAAGCACCCACGTTTCGCTGTGATCCCTAATTTCGGGATTCGACCAGCATAGGAGCTGATCAACTAGCTAAAATTTCTTTAAGCTGCATTTTGTGCAGTTCGAAGACTTTTCAGCACGAACCGGCAGCCTGTCAGTCCCAGACAGGTCGGTTCAGGACGTGGATCCACTACCGTGTACACAGACGTGTCTGCCTGCAAGAGAAAAGGTGAGTTAAGCGTCCCTTTCCGGCGGGGGGGTTCCCGGAGCTCCGCGGGGGACGTCTCGCCGGTGGCATTTTGCCGGCCCGGAGCCGTCCTCGGAAGGACAGGCGGCACGGGTGTGTTTGCAGTGCGCGGGGCTTGGAAGCCCTCGGCCACGTGGTGCGGCGCGGGGGCTGGGGGGGGAGGGCTGGACGCGGCCACCCCAGGCGCGGCGCGGCAGGCAGGCAGCTTTGATCGGTTTCAAAGCTGCGGCACAGGGAGGTTTTTTTGCGTTTTTTGCGGTTTTTACGGGTGTTTGCGGCGCGGGGGCGGTTCCTACAGCGGCGCGGGCGCCACACGTAGGTTTTGCTGACAATAAAACGGCGAAATTAACATCGGTTCCGCATCTAGTAAAGCCTGAAAACCGTGGTGTACGTCTTAACAACTAACTCCTTTCCTGTGTTTTAACGGTAGTGGAGTAGATATAGTGCAAGTTGCTAACACTATGGGGATACAGCAATCTGCTTTACAAAAGAGTATAACAAAACAACTCAAAGAAATACTAAGTTCAGGAAATGTTTTAATATCTAATAAAAAACTAGCCCGTTTTGCCAGCTGGCTGTCTGTTGAAATATCGGACCTTGAATTGCAAAATGTAAATTCGATTTCATTTTGGGATGAAATAGGGGATTTATTGACTTCAAAAGTAGAAAATGGAGATAAAACTGCCTCTGTATTCCTTCCGATATTCTTACAAATTCGGAAAGTTTTAATTCAGACAGAAAACAACAGACAGCAGCAGCAAAATGATTCAAGCTCACCTTCCCGTTCCAAAAATCCCTATAACCATAACCGGAAAGCACCCTAGGGTCTCCCTTGGAAATACAGCATACTCAGCACGGCTGTAACTGTGCTGAAACCCCAAATCCTCCCCAGTATCCCGGTTCTGACGATTTTTCTAAAATTATCAGCTCTCCTTCCTTGTTTTCTTCCCCCGCGGGCCACGAACACGTGGCCGTATCTGGACAGGTTGGGGTCCCAGATAGCATTGGACATGCGGTCCAGGGAGTGGGGGAGGGCCGATATGGTGACAGCCGCGTGTCTCCTCCTTCATTCCCCAACCCCCTTTACCCTCTGGTCCCAGCCCCTAAGCCTGTCCCCTCCCATAACTCCTCCCTGCCCTCGGCTCCACCGCCCCCTCCCCCCTCCAAGACCCTGTCCTGCCTGGTACCTGGCGACCCCGCCCACAGGTGTTGCAATCCTGAATTCCACCACCCCTCCCCCTCTCCGGTTTCACATTCCTTCCCTCCAAGCTGCTGCAGGGTGGGGGAGGTCAATGTAGCCCCTGCTGGGTTCAGTGCCGGAGGGGGTGGGGGTGGGGAGGGATCAGCCCACAGCCCCTGGGGGATGGATGGTGCTCCCGTGGTGGGGGGAGGCGGGGAGCCTCCCGGGCCCGGTGGGGGGGGGATGCCCAAACCTGAAAGTCAGCACCAGGAGAAAGAGTATGTACCATCAGTTGCTCCTGTAGTTTATCTTGGTAAGAGAAACGGAAAAAGAAGTTATCAGCCTTTGTCCTACCAAGATAAAAAAGAAATTTGTAAAGTACAAAGAGAATTTGGTAGGAATAGTGAAATCTTTAAAGGCATAATGAGAGCCACTTTTAATTCAAACGAAATGGTTCCACATGATATCAAAGAGCTTTTCCGGTGTCTGTTAACTCCTTCCGAATATGATCTATGGGAAAGCCTATGGAAAAGATCTTTAAAAGTGCTTTTACAAGAGCTTTTAAAAAGCTCAGATAATGCAAAGGATGCTGATAATAATGATATCACATATGAACACCTATGTGGGGAGAAAGATTGGCATTGCCCTGAAAACCAAACTAGAGTACTATCTAAGTCTGTCTTAGATAAGATATGCAATGCCGCAGAAAAAGCCTTTAACCAATTACCAACAGTAGATACTAAAGGCAGTTATATTAACATTAAACAGTTTACTTCTGAGAGTTTCTTACAGTTTGTGGACCGCCTTCGTATGCAAGTAGAAAGACAAGTGTCTGATCCAGTATTACAAGCTGAATTAATTAAAGAAATGGCTCAGAGGAATGCTAATGAAACCTGCCGTAGGGTTATCCTTGGCCTTCCCCTGGAGCCAGCACCTAGCTTAGCACAGATGATTGAAGCCTGCGCCAGAAAAGCAGAACTGTTCAGTGGACATGAAAGAAATCCAGGACTGGAACACCCAAGGACCATAGCAGCTGTAACACCAGAAGCCAAGAAGCAACCAGTGACACCAGAGCAACTGCAGCACATCATCTGCTTCCAGTGCAAGCAGCCAGGACACTTCGCCAGGGACTGTCCACACAACCAGAAACAGAAGAAAACCAACAAACAAAAAAACTAACTTTACAGCGCGTGCCCGCCATTAACACCATAGCGCGCTCGGCTATAAATACTGCGGGCTCCACACTGGCAAAAGACTCTCTCTTCATAAACAAAAAGGGGGAGGATGGGATAGGGGGTGTGGGGATGTATGTCAATAAAAATATCAAATGTTCAGTTAACAAGGTTTGGAAGCCACTAGGCCGTTTTAGGCTTGTGACTACCAAAGGTTTTCATTTCAGGTCACCAGATTGGACAGTCATAACAGTGGACTTACCTAACAGTACACAGGACGTGACGTTAAACCACATGAAACTGGACAGTGAGTACTTTGTTGTCGGTGACACAGCACACACACCCCTAGAGATTGAGGTGGTTCCCATGACCATCAAGGGAAGCATAACTAGCCTCATTCTCTTGGCACGATGTCCTCTACCACCATATTACCTGGCTGAGGGACAAATCCTTGCCCAGGCCATTCCTGTTCCACAGGAGGTCCCAGTAGATGGAAAATCACCTGAAGTCTACTGGGCAGAAGTGGTGGGTGAGGACAAGCCCTCTCTGGCATGCAACCTAACCCGTGGATCAGATCACCTCCATGTGGAGGGGGTACTGGACACGGGTGCTGATGTGACTATCATACCTGAAAGGATGTGGCCGTCACATTGGGAACTTCAGCCTGTGGCAGGCAGAATCCAGGGTGTAGGAGGAGTAAAATTGGCAAAAATATCAAAAAGCATCGTACAAATTGAGGGGCCGGATGGAAAATTGGCTAGCATCCGTCCATTTGTTACAGATTATAAATGCCCTCTATGGGGGAGAGACACCATGTCACAGTGGGGGGTAAAATTAATTATCCCTAAAACTCCTCGGGATTTTTAGAAGCGGCCACTGTGGGGCGCCCTACCCAAAAGTTAAAATGGCTAGATGATACCCCAAAGTGGGTAGCACAGTGGCCCATGAGTAAGGAAAAGCTCAAGGCGCTTGAGGAGCTTGTGGAGGAACAATTGGCTAAAGGCCACATAGAAGAGACCACAAGTGCATGGAATTTCCCGATTTTTGTGGTAAAGAAACCAGGGAAAGACAAGTGGAGGCTGCTCCACGACCTCCGGGAAATAAACAAAGTAATTGAAGACATGGGGTCTCTCCAACCTGGAATGCCTTCTCCAACAATGCTTCCCAGAGATTGGCAATTGGCTGTTCTAGACATCAAGGATTGTTTCTTCCATATACCCCTACACCCAGAGGATGCCCCACGGTTTGCCTTCTCGGTTCCTACCATCAATCGAGAGGCCCCAATGAAGCGTTACCACTGGAAAGTTCTGCCACAGGGAATGAAATGTAGTCCCTCCATCTGCCAGTGGCATGTGGCCTCATTGCTGTCCCAGGTGCGTGCCCAGAGAGGGGAGGCCATCATCCTGCATTACATGGATGATGTGCTAGTGTGTGCACCCGATAACTCTCTACTCCAGGACACACTTGACCTAGTGGTTAAAGTTTTAACCTCTGCTGGATTTGAATTGCAGGAGGACAAAGTCCAAAGGATGCCACCTTGGAAGTACCTGGGCCTGGAAATCACTGCACGGACCATTGTTCCGCAGAAATTGGAAATTAATTGTAATCCAAAAACCTTAGCAGATCTCCATTCCCTGTGTGGGTCATTGAATTGGGTTAGGCCCTGGCTAGGCCTCACTAATGAGGACCTAGAACCTCTCTTCAATTTATTGAAAGGGGACAGAGAGCTGCTTTCTCCCAGGGAACTGACCCCAGAGGCAAAGACTGCAATTGAAAAGGTACAAAAGACCTTAGGAGAGAGGCAAGCTCACCGTTACCAGCCCGAGCTGCCCTTCAAATTCATTATCCTAGGAAAACTGCCACACTTACATGGGTTAATATTCCAATGGATCAAGGAGCAGAGAGAGTCACTCTTAATCATAGAGTGGGTCTTCCTCTCCCACCAAAGATCCAAAACCATCACTAAGCCTCAAGAGATGATAGCTCAGCTGATTCGGAAAGCAAGGATCAGACTGCATGAATTAGCTGGCTGTGACTTCACATGTATTCACCTCCCTGTTAAACTGTCTGAGGAGGGGAGGAACTCTCCTGACAAATTGACTAAAGAGATGTTTGAGCATTTGCTCCAGAGCAATGCCAGTCTCCAATTAGCCCTGGACAGCTACAGAGGACAAATATCAGTCCATGCCCCGTCTCACAAGCTGTTTAATGAGGAATTCCACCTCATTCCTCGTGAGAAGAGGAGTAGGAGACCACTCAAAGCTCTCACAGTGTTCACAGATGCATCTGGGGCATCCCACAAGTCGGTGATGACTTGGAGAGATCCTCAGACTCAGCATTGGGAAGCTGATGTTGAGTTTGTGGAAGGGTCACCCCAGGTAGCTGAACTGGCAGCAGTCGTGAGAGCCTTTGAAAAGTTCTCAGAGCCAATAAACTTGGTGACAGACTCAGCCTATGTAGCGGGGATAGTGTCCAGGGCGGAGCAGGCAGTGCTCAGAAACATCGAAAATGAGCAGCTTTTCAGGTTGCTTTCCAAACTAATTTATTTGATTTCTCATAGAGAACATCCGTTCTATGTGATGCATGTGAGATCACACACAGATTTGCCAGGCGAAATTGCAGAAGGGAACCATCAGGCAGACTCCCTTGCAACCCCAGCAGAACCAGCACGCCTTCCTGACATCTTCCAACAGGCAAAGCTGAGCCACCAGCAGTACCACCAGAATACACCAGGTCTAATGCGTCAGTTCCAGCTAACACGGAGTCAGGCTCGAGCCATTGTGGCCACCTGTCCCAACTGTCAGCTGCACACCATGCCCTCAATGGGCGTGGGGGTTAACCCCCGAGGTCTTGGCAGTTGTGAGGTATGGCAAACAGACATCACACACATTCCTAGTTTTGGTCGCCTCAAATATGTGCATGTTAGCATTGACACATATTCAGGTGCAGTCTATGCCTCTGCCCATGCAGGAGAAAGGGCTATGCATGCCAAACAACACCTAGTGCAAGCCTTTTCAGTGTTGGGGATCCCTAAGGAAATCAAAACTGATCAGGGCGCAGCGTATAAGTCCAAGGAGTTCCTGGAATTCGTCCAGCAGTGGGGAGTGGAACATAAAACTGGCACCTCCCACTCCCCCACAGGCCAAGGTATAGTGGAGCGAGCCAATCAGACACTCAAACAGGTTTTGGCTAAACAGAGCAGTTCAACTGTGTGGATGTCTCCACAGCAGAAGCTCTGCAAAGCCATGTTTACTATCAATTTCCTAAATTGTTCATTTGAAAACATGAGTCCACCTGTGGTACGTCACTTTAACAGTAGCAAACAATTCAAGTTATCCCAACATCCTCCAGTTTTGATTAGGGACCCAGAAACCTGGGAAATCAAAGGTCCCTATGAGCTTGTTACCTGGGGGCGTGGCTATGCGTGTGTATCCACTCCCTCAGGCCCTCGGTGGATTCCCCAAAAGTGGGTGAAACCGTTCGTTCCCAAACATCCTGCTCCAACTGAGGAGAACGAGGAACAAGTAGCAGTGGCTTCAAAAAGAAGACGCCGCAGAAAAAAAGGAAAAGAAATCCTCATAGAAGGTGGCATTCCGGCAAATAGAGACTTTTAATAGGTTTTATAATGTTTGTTTTTCCTTCTAGAGAAAACCTTCTCTTCTCTCAGTCCCGTGATGAACCCCATCCAAGCTGTCTTCCTGCTAACACTGAACAGTCTAGCAGCTGCATGGATTGTCCCTCAGCCACGTCAGAACATCTGGCTGACCCAGGCAGGCCACACTCCAAAATCGTGCTGCTATAGATTTTCTCTTGCTACTACACGGACATGAGTGCCAGGAATTTGAAGGACTTGGCTGTATGGACCTGACCTCGAGAGCTCCTAACATCCATGCTGCCCTCCGAAACATGAACAACTTAATCGGACAAGTAAAGCAAGAATCGGAAGATTGGTTCAATGGACTGTTCAAAGGCTGGGGACTCACAGGGTGGTGGACATCTATAGTCAAAACAATTGTGTTAATTCTTGTTATTCTTTTCCTTGTAATAATGGCATTCGGGATCCTACGTCACTTGGTTTTCAAGGCTATTCATAGTCTCATTCCCTCTACCTCAGTAGTCAATCACATAGAAATGAAAGACTTGAAACAATCTAACCCTCCCGCCAGCTACAAGTGGTGGGCAAAATCGTAATTTGAATGATACCAATATCCTTCTTACAACTTTGTTAAACAAAAAACGGGGAGATGTTGCGTTCCCTAGATACATTGTAAATGGTACATCCCGTGACCCCTGCTGTGCCCTGTATCTTGGTCCCTCTCCCTTCCTGGCCACACAGAGCTGGCTGGGATCCAATTTCTCCCCGCCCCCCCTTTCCAGACCCTAGAAAAGGTCAGGACCCGCTGACCTCGCTCTCTTTCCCGCATTTTTCCCCTCTCTTGCCCCGTTCTCTTTTTTCCCACTCTCTTTTCCCGCACTCTCTTTTCCCCCCACTCTTTCCCGCACTCTTTCCCGCATTTTTCCCCCTCTCTCTTTCCTGCACTCTTTCCCGCACTCTTTCCCGCATTTTTTCCCCTCTCTTGCCCCGTTTTCTTTTTTCCCACTTTCTTTTTTCCTGCACTCTCTTTCCCGCACTCTTTTTCCCGCACTTTTTTCCCCACTCTTTTCCCGTTCTCTCTTTTTTCCCCCCTCTCTTTTCCCTTCCCTTTTCACTCACTACCCACGAGAAATAAACCTGTAACTTTATCAGGGGAAAGAGCCTCTTTTGATATCTTATCTACGTCTTTGTGGCTAAGGCCCAGAGGAATATCATCCCAACACCTGAGCTAGACCGGTGGAAGGTGAGAGACTCTGTATCGGCCGGGAAGAAGCCCTAACACTGGCATGCAAAACCTTAGATTTTATTTTGGAGATAATGAAAGCCATAAAATCATGGAATCACTGAAGGGTTTGGGTTGACAGCAAGGCTGGAGTGGAGGGAGAGTTTTGTGTAACACTGGATATTTATCACACCTGGGGAAATGATTCCTTTGTTTCACTAATGAACTCATTGGTGATACAAATCTATCCCAGGGCTGGCTGGAGAGCTTTTTCCAAAGCCTTCTGACACTTTCCCAGGGCAGCAGGGAAAAACTGTCCCCCACTCTTTCTTCACACAAAGAATATCATAAAGATCCTGGCTTCTGAGGAGAAAGGTCAATTCCCACACCACACCCCCTGCAGCACCAAATTGAGGACACTGATGTGTGGTGTAAAGGTGATTTATTCCCCAGGTACGTTGTCACTTGGGGTCTGCAAATTCCCCCCAAAAAAATTTGGGAATTTACCTTTTCCCAGGTTTCCCTTCCACTGATGTATTTCTGGTAACAATGTGATAAATTCATGGCAAAGCAGAATGCTTTGTTTTCGTGTCACGAGGTGCATAAACAAAGAAGCCTTTCATCTTGCCCCCTCTGGAGCAAATAAACTTCAAATTTGTGAAGCTCATGGATAAAATTTGAAGTTTTCAGAGAGAACAGCAGAAAGAAATGGAAGCGTTTGTGCTTTTGCAGAAGTTGGTCTGATCTTGGGCAAAGGATGACAACACAGAGGAAAGTGGTTTTGGATGGTGAGGAAATGAAGAAAATGAAAGACCAATTCCCTGCTCCCTGGACTCCAGACCCCCTGTGCAGGCTTGTTTGTGCTGCTCAGTCCCTTGGTGCATGCACAGTCCATAATATCCATTTCATGTGGTGCTGTGAAGGAAATGACAGATTTAGGAGGTGCTGAGCTGTTTAGGTAACAGGACCACAGGAGCATCTATCTTACATAAAAGAGAAATATGTCCCTGCTGGCATTTTGCTTCTGCGTGGGTGGATATGAGGAGCAAAACCATATCTTGAAAATACAAAAAAAAAAAAATCTCTGTCCTCACTCCTTGGAGCTGTTCCTTAGCTGTGCACAGCTCCTTGTTCTACCCAATGGTGGGGTGAGTCCAGCACCAGTCCCAAAATCTGCTGTCCCAAATCATCCAGGAAGGTGTCTTCCTCACTCCATTCCTAGTTTTGGAGTTTTGGAAAGTATTTTCTCCAGCCTGGAGCCTGATTTCAGCAAGGAAATGTTTTCTCAGGAGCCCATGAAGGTTTAGCAATGGTGAGAAGAATTTTGGGTCTGTTACAGACACCCTTGGGGTTGCAGGAGCCCTGGGAATGACTTCCCCTATCCCAGGTGTTCCAAACCTGTTCATCCTGAATTTGGATATTCCCAGGGATCCAGGGGGCAGCCACAGATGCTCTGGGCACCCTGTGCCAGGGCCTGCCACCCTCCTGGTCACTTATCCCTGATAGCTGATCGAAATCTTCCCTCTTTTAGTTTCAAACCAATAACCCTTGGCCTACAAGGTCCTGCTAAAAGGTTTGTCCTCCCACCTTAAACTGGTGCTTAAAGAAATCCCAAAGTTTCCAAAGAGGTGCTTCCAGAGCATCACTTGGGATGGAAAAGACCTTTAAGGCACCTTGAAGCAGCTCCTTGCTGCAGCCCTGAAGGAGCTGTCTCAGAGCCTGGAGCTCAAACTTTGCTTGTGCTCTCAGATTTCTCTGTACATCTGCTGAGCCGGGGTTTTTTTGGGAATTTTCCTGCTCAGCAGTCAGGTGCAGGATCCTCTGAGCTACAAGCACATGCACTGCTGTCATTCCTGCACTGAATCCCCGACCTTCAGGTGCTCTTTTCCTCTGGCACAGTCAGAATTCTGTGGACGTGTTGTGCTGTGACCCTCGGGGACGTGGCTTAGGTGGTGGCCTTGGCAGTGCTGGGTTAATGGTTGGACTTGATGTGATCTTACAGGGCTTTTCCAACCTTAAACATCCCTTGACTCCAGGGAGAACAGTGGTCCTGTGTTGGGGTTTTTTGGGATTTTTTTTTAAATCTTATATTTACCTATATCTATGTGCACAAACAATGGATGGGAATGCTGGAGCAGCTGTCTCCAAGCTTTATTCCATCACACCCATCAGTCTCATTTTACAGAGCTGAGCAAGGGAGATGGAACAGCTTCAGCTGCCAGCACAGCACACGAAATTCTCTTTGTTCCAAAATCTTTTAACAACTTTCTAGCCAATGGCACAATGTTAAAAGCTGACAAGTGTTTGTTTAAGGCAATTAATAAAGCTACAGGTACATCTTGCTTTGAACAATGCTTGCTTGTAATAGATTAAAACGATGGATATTATTTATTTTAAACTTACATATTTCTACTGTCTTACTTAACATATTTTCCTGAGGCCTCTCTCTACACAGCTCACAGCCCTGTTGATTCTTGTCCTTGATTTTCAGCATTCTGGCAGTTCTGCAGTGTCTCCTCCAAGGCAGAGAAGGGAGCAATGACACATTCTGCCATTTAGCTCCTGCATTTTGTACCTGGTCTTGTTCTTTCTGAGTCACCTGCCTCCCACCAGGTGTAATCCAAGTCCTTTCCTTTCCCCCAGCTGATTTCCTTGCTCAAAACACCCACACTTCTGCCTGTCCACTGCTAAAAAGCTCTTATTAGGATCACTCATAAAAAAAAAAAAAAATCGATATGCAACCTACAAATAATTGAAATCCTATTTCCAGCTTTCCGGATGCATAAATCACTGTCCTGCTGAGCAATCCAAAGCACAGCCAGGAAAACTCCTGATCCTGAAGGACAACAAAGAAGGGAGCACATGTTCTCACATCTTTCCTTTGTCCAGTGGCAAATATCAGGAGATGACACCA
This sequence comes from Sturnus vulgaris, assembly GCF_052056855.1. Classification (NCBI taxonomy): domain Eukaryota; kingdom Metazoa; phylum Chordata; class Aves; order Passeriformes; family Sturnidae; genus Sturnus; species Sturnus vulgaris. The sequence continues at coordinate 2,384,018 of NC_142253.1, read as the reverse complement.
GAGGCCTTTGCAGTGTCAAGTAAATGGGAATAAAGCACTTTAACTCATGGAAAGAGTGGGAATGAAATTGAAATTGTTGGAGAGGAGCTCTCTGGGCTCTTGAGGTGTTCTTCAGTGAGATTTTTCCTTAAGAATCCAACATAAGGTGGAAGTATTAGAAGATTTTAAAAGATATTTGTGGTTTCAGGTAAGGAGTTATTCATCTGAACTCTAACTGGGTCACAGTTCTTGCAAGGTAATGGAAGTTGCATCTTGGAAAATTATGTTTTCATTCTTTCTGGGTTTTTTGTTCCATGAAGTGAATTGAGAATGAATTCTAAACCTGGATTTAAATGGTCCCTGAGACTGAGTACAATGTCTGTTTGCCAACCAGTGTGTCCCTGCTGAAAATCAGCCTTCCCAATTAATATGTATTTATTCATTGTCTTATTTATTTATTTATTGCCAGGATAACTTTCTGGAAGCTCCAGGAAAATGTTGCAGCAAATATTGCTTTACTCCCTAGCTGGGCTGGTGCAAAAAGAGAGACTGAGATGTAAATGCCATGCATGATTTATTATCCAAGGGTTACCTTAACAAAGAAAGAGATAAAGATATTTACATTTGCTAATGTGATACTGAAGCTGAGCTGATCACTGGGGTTCTGAAATTGCCAAGCTCTTATTTTTGTGTTTCTGTGGAGTTGTCACTGACATTCCCTGATTTCTCTGCCCTCTGCAGAGATCCCTCAGGAAGATTTGTCAGAGCTGGATTAGATCCTGAGAGCAGGGAGTTCTTCCAGCAATGCCTGAAGGACAGTTAGTGATTGTAGACACAAATTATTGATACAATTTGGGCTGGAGAATTTCCTTGTCCAGAATAAATGTTAGGGGTCTCTGGACTACTAAGGTCTCTCTGTGGGCTAAGAAGGGTGTGAAACCACTGGCCAGCATTATTCAGAAGATTTAATATTGTACAACAAAAGTGTTTGAAGATATTTCTCTAGACTGAGGAAAGAACAGTACATCTTCTGTGCTGCCTGAACTATTTTGGTGTAAATAAATTATCTGCAATATTAGGATGGTTCTTTGCTGTTCAGCACTCATTTCTACACTCACTGCTTTCTCTGGGCAGGGATTGCTTTTTGCATATTTCCACCTACAAATTTCTCTCAAATTCTTCATCTCCTAACCTTTTATTTTTCACCTGGCTGTAGCTCAGATGAATTATGATGGTTTGCTTTCTTCACTGGCATTTTCCATCCAACTCTCTGCAGAGAATTTCTGCATCTTCTTCCTGAAAATGTTAAATATTTCTACTCATGCAGAGCCTTGATCTGGCCCAGATTCTGATGTGGATTTGTCTAAACCATCTACAATGATGATTTTAGGAAAGAGGAACACAGGAGATCTGGGTTTTCCCAAAATAAAATTTGGGTGATGCTGCTCCAACTTTTATGAGATGTTCCACACTGTGGGGAAAGGAAAGAGTGGTGAGGAGAGGCCTCTGTTCTGCCACAAAAATCCCTCTGTTTTTACCTGAAAGACCTGGAAAACAACTTTTCCCTGTCTTCTCCCAAACTGCAGGAATTCCCCCTGGCCTGCATAGTCTCTGGTGAGTATTAAAATTTTGGGCATTTATTTAAATTCCTGCAGTAACTTTAATCCTTTCTTGCTTGTCACAGTAAATTAAAATTAAAAGAGGGAGATAGTGCTATGGAGAAATGATGATCTTAAAAAATTATGTTTGATAATGTGCCCTGAATTGTCCCTTGGTCACCTCCACAAGTCTGGGTGAAACCTCCACCCACAGGGGAAGCTGCTGGACTCACCTTTAAATTCCAATCAGATCCATTTTTCCAATCACCTGGGAACTCTGTCAGACTCCCTGGCTACATCAAAGGCAAGGCAAGGTTTTTATAAAGGTTTTTATCTCCAGTGCTGCTGAGCATCATCTGAAAAAAACTGCAGTGAGCAAATGTACTAAATGATCCCTTTGTGCTCTCGGGGTGTTCCAAAAGAGTTTCAATTTCTCCTTGCATCAGTGCATTTGTTTTGTGTCGTGGGTTAACTTTTCCCCAGTTAATTCACACGAGGAGCCCTGGACAGTGGAGCTCTCCCTGTCATTTGGTTTTGCCAACAGGTTCTGCTCAGATCAGTTCTCATCCTGTGACCCCACATGAGGATGAAAAAGGGATGAGCATTAACCCCTCTTACACTGCATCTCATTTCCAACCAAAAAGAAAAATTGGAGGCACAGCCTGAGAAAAAAAAAAAATTGTAGCTTATTTTAAATTTATTAAAAAAAAAACCACCACCAAACTCCATCAACATGACATGAAAATTTGAGCTTTTGGCAGACTGAAAAATAATAATTAAGCTTTCTCTTGGAGTTGAACAGAGTGTTCCTTTCAAACCCAAAATTAAATGTCCTTTTCTACTTGAAAGCTTGCTTAAACATCTACAGCTGAGATGAAAATACATTTAGGAAGTAAACATTGATTTAAAATTATGTTGATTTATGGCAGGAAGTTTGGACATACCTGGGGTCTGGGGTTTACTCTTTGGGGGATTTTTTTCCCCACAGTTTCTTTTGACTGAATAAACCTGGCAAAAAGGAGTAGTTCAAATAAAGTTTCAGATTCTAAGATTTTCTGCAACGGCCCATAAGAAAAGTTACATTGATCTTTGATGCTCAGGGTTAAGAAGTTAACACAAAAAAACTGATTTTTGAGAATGCTGTTAAAAATATAAATTGGTCAATAAAAAAATTGTAATTGTGGAAGACCTGCACTGAGTCCTTCATCAGTGGTATCCCAAATTTCCAGTGAAATGGGGTCCTGTTCTACCTCCTGGGGCCAGAAATCCTAAAGCACCTGATCCCTCAACATCCCCAGGAGCTGCTGGTCTTTATGGAGTGTTGGGAACAAGGAAACTCCTGGCAGAAGATGAAGCCACGTGAATTTCTGCATGTGGCCCAGGAGTGGAAGGGCAGATTACAGCTCTTGTGTTTTTCATCAGAATTGAGGAGTTCTGAAGAGATCCTGAAGCCAGGGAAATCCCCAGCTGTGGATGGCAGGTTTAGTGGCATTAGGAGCAGGCAGTGCATCACACAAGGATTACAAAGGAAAGTGCAAACTGCACCAGAAAAATCGTTCTGAAATTAAAAATAAATTAAAAATCCAACCCAAACCTGTCCCTTTCCCAGGAGTGGAAAAGCCACTTCTGCCTGCAAGAAAATACCTGCCAAGTGCCAGCACTGCTCGTGTGGATGCTGAGCTGCCTGATGCAGCTAAGCCCTGGGAATGTGAACAGTTTAACAGCTGGACTAATTAGGGAGCCCAGTATTATTGGGATAACTGATAACCAGGGCTAAGCAAGGTTATTTTCTGAGTAATAGATTTGACTTTGCAAAGAACAGTGGATATTTGCAGAGCTAATGAAAACTGTGCTTCCCAAATTAAAGTGCGAGCAAGCAGGGAAGGAACTGGAGTGCACCTAATTAAAAATGCATGCCGAGGCAGGGAGGCAGAGTCCAAGGGTAAACAAATGGCACAATCCAGATTTATCTGCAATAAATGCAGAGGGAAGGATGAGGTGACTCGGGGTGCCCAGTCCCAGGCATGCAGTGGTGGAATTGCCATCCCTGGTGATGCCTTAGGATTTTAACTTTTATATATTTCATGTATTTGTAATCCTGCAGTTCTTTAGTGTGTAACTCCAAACTCCATATCCAGTGCTGGCTGCTGCTCTCCCATTTTGGGCAGACACAACAATTCCTCTCCAGGCTGGCAATCAAGGACACCTCACTGCCTCAGGCCCCCAGGGATGGAAACAAAAGTGAGTTGGGGGCAGCAAACTTGGGGTAAATGACTTCATTACCTGGAGCTGTAATTGGAAGATTAACCCCCAATGTGCAAATGGACCAAACTTATCAAAGTGTGAAAACTCATGACCTATCATCCATTTTTGGGTGCAGCCCCTGGGGGGCTTTGTCTGCCCAAAATGTACCTGAAGGTCCTTCAATAACTAGAACAGCTTTTTATTCCCTTAATTCTGTCTGGCCTCTGTTTTTAGGTAGCCCCAACATCAGTGGGAGAGCTCAAACCAGGAGCAGATGAGTCCCTGCACAGCCTGGGGCAGTGGGAATGGGGGGATGTGGTGGAAATTTAGGTTTGATAATCTTGGAGGACTTTTCCATCCTCAGTGATTCCATGATTTGAGCACACAACCTCGGATCCCCAGAGCTGGCTGACCCCAAACACAGCACAGGGCACTGTGCACCTTACAGAGCTGCTCCTTAAAGACTCTGCCTTTTCCCATGCAAATGAGCTTTGATTTACTCAGCAGCATTTCCCTAGGTTGAGTTATTCTGAGACTCCTTTCTCTTGGAGGAATTCTGATTTATCTACCTGACAGAGGGACGACCATCTCCCACCTCATCTTTGTAACCCAACATAACCTTCACAGTTCTGCTCGGCTCTGTTGGACCAGGAATGTGCCACAGGCAGAGCTGTGTGGCTTCTGCCTTTCCCAGCCTGGAGTTTGGATAAACTTCACTTTGCTTTGCTGCTCTGGGTTGGTTGGATCCCAGCTCTGGAAAAAACTCTCAAGGATTTGGCAGCTCCAGCTGCTCACACTCAGGGTTGGGGTGGTGTTTCTGGTCCCCTCATGTCAGAGTTCAAAGCAAAATTTTCCTCTAATCTTTAATAATTCATTATTATTATTATTATTATTATTATTATTATTATTATCATTATCATTATCATTATCATTATTATTATTATTGTCTTATCCCTCCCCATCTCTGCAACAGGATATTAATTGGGAATCATATATGAGAAGGATATGTAGGATAAGGCACGCCATGAATTTTCAAGATACCATAAATTGGTTGGGAAACTAAGCCAGCAACTGTGTGTAATAAAGGTTTGCTGAGCACTTGCTGGTATTTCTGGTTTAGTTATGGAAACAACTTTGGTGTGATGATAGAAATTAGGAATTTTCAAAAGCAAAGCTGTTCACTTTGGATACAGAAAAAGTAGGGGCATTATATCAAATAATGAATGGCTGAGAGAGGTTCTCACCACCTCAGATTGTGCAAATGAGGGATCATTGAACATTATCCACTTTAACCCAAGTGGATAAAAAGGAGCTGTTTTCATGGAGTGCCTGATTAGTTAGAGAAGTTAATTGATGCAAAAAATGGAGATGGATTCTAAAAGCTGGTCATTGCTAGGGATGGCAGAAGCAGCCAGTCTCTAATGATACCATTTTATCTTTTTGTGCTTTAATAGAAAGACATGCATCTATTTAGAGCATATTTAGCTCGAAATTTTAAAAGAAACACGAAGCTTCATGCATCTGGGTTTAGAGCTACCTCGTTAATGATTATGAATGAAGATGGAGTGCCTAGCAGCCCAAATTGGCATGTTCCAGACATCTACTTCTTCCCAAAGCATCCTGTGCCAGCTCCTTGTCAAAGAGCAAATGTGGAAGTGAAAGCCTGGATGTGAAGGGAATGAATTCCTGCATCTACACAGGGAAAAAGTTGGTGATGTCCCCACAGCAAACCCATGGCCCATAACACAGGACATTTGTCACGGGTGGAAAGCACAGAAAGTGCCTCTGAATAGCCTGACATTATTGCACTGGCTCCCGGCTGTAAAAAGTTTCCACATTGCAAGGAAAGCTCAGATCTGTTCTGTTCAATTTATCTTTTGAAGGGATTCATCCCAGCTGGCAGGGGAAGTTGAGCTGAAGGTCAAGGGCTGTCCAGAGAGGGGCTCCCAGCTCTGAGTGTCACCTTCCCATCCTCCTCCTCCTCCTCCTGGCACTGGAGCAGCTCCCACCCTGCTCCTTACCTGAGCACGTCACTTTTTATTGGGTTTGGGCTGCAACCCTCAATGCTGCTGCGCTGTAAAATCATTAAGCATCTCTTGTTTTCCTTAACCTAAAGTCATTTAAATCACAAAGCTCCTGGAGAGTGTCACTGGGACTGGAATTCCCAGATGTGCTCGTGATTTAATGCAAAATGAAGCCTTATCATATTAAGCATAATTTTTATCGTATCAGTGACTTACTTAACAGATTAGTAAATGTTGTTTTTCTAAAATCACCAGACAGCTCCTGAGATGTAATTGGATTATGGCAGTTCATTTTCTCCATCAGCTTTGCAACCCTGCAAAAAGCAAGGATTTGCCATTAGGGTATGGAAATCACTCAAATTTCTCTTGTAATTAGACTTAGCCTGCCTTTGCTGTTGGCACATAAATATTGGGTTGTGTCTTTGTGCAGAAATCCCTGTTCCCTTTTAGATATACACTGAATAAAACCCATGTGAACTAAAGCTAAAAAAGGATGAATTTCTAAACTCTATAACAGAAGAGTTCACAGTTCATTAAATATTTTCAGGAGCATTTCAAAATGGTTTCAGGGATTGTCTTTATAGAGAGTGGAATTAGAAATGTTAAAATCTTTGAGATTCTTACTTCTTCAGTACACTTATTATGTTTCTTTTATTAAACTCAGTTAAATCTCACCAAGTTTTGATGTTTGGTGACTTCAATTTCTGCTGCTTTCCCTTTTCAAAGCCACTGGGCCATGAATTTGTTGGCCAGTGGAAAGGTGGCTGTGGTTCACAGAGTGAAAATAAGGGCTGAAGATTATGTACACTCTGAAGGTCAAGTCTGAAATAGTATAAATCCATCTCTATAGAGCTGCTTTAAAGTTACATTAAAGTTGCAGCTGCTCCTCGTAGTGAAAATGCTTTTTCCATACCATGATCTGAAGTTTTTAGGGTCACCCTTGCAAGGAGCTTTGCTGCTACTTAAATACTGATCCAGTCCCATAAAATCAGGATGAAGACTTTTTCCCTCTCTCCTCACTCTGGCAGAACTCATAAAATCCACCCTTTATTGACCAAGTGGATGTTATGTGTCAAATCTGAGCACCTGGAATATGTGGGGTTTATTACTGCTCTGCTATCAGCAAGAGGAACATTATTCCTGCAAAATCTCCTGGATGGAATTACAGTTTATCCAGCAATATCAACTACTGTGAATTCATGTGCATGGAAATCTCTGAGAGCTCCACTTGTACAGCACAAAATTTAGACATCTGAGCCACATTTTCATTTTCATATCATTTACTCTCGCCTACTAATAGCAATATTTGGAATAATTAGTTACAATTCAGCCTGAAGGTCTCAATTTCCATTTGACTGGCAAACTTTTACAAGCAGCACACATTAGCAGTTTGAAATGTCACAGCAAAGTTTAATCAAGCAAGACAATGCATGAAAATGCTTTAAAAAAATTATTTCTAATTGGCAATGCAATTATTTAACTTATTGTCTAAACTGTGGTGCCTTTGGACACTTTGTCCAAGGCTTTCAAAATGAAAAATGTAAATCTAAGAAAATTGTAAATCCAAGGCCAGGCTGGACAGGGTTTGGAGCAACCTGGGATGGTGGAAGGTGTCCCTGCCTGAGGGTGGAATGAGAGGGGCTTGAAGGTCCCCTAAAATCCAAATCATTCTGGGATTCTGCAATCAGCCAGGTAATATCCTCAAGGCAACTCCTTAGCTATGGAGCAAACCCTTAAGCCAGAACTGACCCCACTGATGCAGCTAATGAGGAGTGAAGGGCTGAAAATGGGGGTTCTGCACCTTTTGGGACAGAGTTGAAACCCAGGGGTCCTTTGGAGCAGCTCCAAGAGCAGGACTCATCCCTCTCCTTGGTGGATTGCTTGAGCCTTGCCAATTTCCACATCGGCCAGACCACAGCACACCTTTCCCAAAGGCACCAGCCTTGCAGTGACAACTTCCCAAAGACATTTTCTCCAGATCTTCTCCCCACTCTGCAGGGAATGCCCGGCACTCTGCAGCACCACCATTCCCTGCCCGGCTGGGCAGCCCCATCCTGTGCTCCTCGGGGATGTCCCGTGTGTTCAGGCAGCCATCTGGATGCAGAGATAAATGAGGAAGCTGGGAATTCTCACAGCTCCTCAGATGAGCTGTGTCTGCAGGTTTTTTAAAGGCACATCCCCGGGGAGCAGCAGCTGCTGCGTGTGTGTCCCTCTCCCTGCACTCTCCATCAGTGCAGGGAGCCAGGCCTGGCACTGAGGAGAATAATTAAGTGAAATAATCTTTCTTTACTGTGTCTTTCAATTCCCCACTCCCTGCTCTGGCTTTACTCTTCCCCAGAGAGCTGCTTTTTACTGCTAACACTACTTTGGCCAGAAGGCTCCATAAATCACCTGGTCTCACCTGTAGCTCTTCTCTTCCCAGCCATACCCCGTGCAACAGGTCCTTGACACATCATTCCACAGGGATGGCTCAGCTACCAATTAGAGAGCAAAATTCAAACAATTAAAGCAGTTTAGAAGCTCATCCCACGGCCTCTGGGGTTAAAAATTCACCAGGGTTTAAGCAGAAGGGAAATATCTTGGTTTTGATGCTGCCACTCCCAAGGAATATAAAGAACATAAGAACAGACAGCTGGCCGGGCTAAGAATGTGTTTAACACGATCCTGCTCTGTGGCAGTGATGATTATGGAAGGATTTAATAACCTGACAGGTAAAGAATAATTCTTCTTCCTCTTGGAAATCATCCCTGGCAAATTTTGTCCATTTGGAGCTGTCACAAGGAAAGAATCCAGACTCTGACCCGGGAGAGTGGAGTTGATCTGTGCTGCTCCCACCTTTTCTCCCTGCACTCATTTCTGTGTCTCTTCCTGGAGAAAGGTGACAAGAATTCCTATATTCCATGTAGGTTTCTTTTTTTTTTTTTTTTTACTTCCAAATCCTATTCTCAGGATACAGAAGTTGCACATGAATGGAGACACCTCACTCAGCTGCTTGAGCATCATGGCAGGATGCTGCTCTTGTAACAACACAGAAAAATAATAGCAATAATAATAATAATAACAACAAATAATTAATAAGAATACCTCTTTAAAAATAAAAAAAATAATCAGGACAGTTTTGAAAAACCTGCATTTCCTCCCTTTTCATCACTGTTCCCTTTCCCTGCTCCCTCATTTTTCCCCTCCCTGCCAGCCCTGCAGAACATGAAATGGATTTCCCCCCCAGCTGGGAGCCTCTGCCAGTGGATATTGCTGCTGTGGAATGCTCTTATTTCAAGGTGCTGGCAGGGATTGTAAGACAGAGTCGAGCAAGTGAGTGAATTCCAAACTCACAAAATTACATGCCTACAGCACATCATATGGTTAATAAAATGGAAAAATCGAAGCTGTGGTCCCACAAGTTCTCTCTTTTAAAGCTCAGACACCTTTAGTTTATGAATTAGTAAGCCTTTTTCATTTCATAGTCCAGAGGGAATTGCTGTTTGCTGCCCCGCTCCTCCCAGTCCTGCTGTGCTGTGCTCTCTTATAACTTTTATTTTAACCTTCTACTACTTTTAATTGCATTTCAGGAAGAATTCTGCCCGGGAAAATGCTCCCTTCCTCCCTGCCTGACAGCAGTTGGCTTTTGAATAGTCAAAACCATCATTAAAAATTGGAATTATTTTCAGTTCTCCCATTGATCATTTATAATGTTTCAACTTTACTTTGTATAAATAGGGTGAAGGCAAATTCAGTGCTTCTCCTGTGTTTCCATAGAGAAATTCAGGAGGAATTTCTTTGTGGAGAGGGTGCTCAGGCCTTGGCAGGAGCTGCCCAGGCAGGTTTGGAGTCCCCATCCCTGGAGGTGTCACCTGGAGGTGGCACTCAGTGCTCTGGGCTGGGGACAAGGTAGGGACAGCTTGGACTTGATGGTCTTGGAGATCTTCTCCAAGCTCAGTGATCCTGGGATTCCTGAATGTCCCAAATGCCAAACCTGGGGTTACTCTGCATGCATTAAACACTTTGGGAATATATTACATCAAAAGCTGCCTGCAGACAAATTTTGTGGAACGGTAAAAGCTTTCCTGAGCAGAGCAGCACGAGTGCTCCATCCCTCAATCCCATGGGAAAGCAATGCCTGGATAAGGAATATCTCTAATCATTCTGATAAGAGGCTTTATCAATACTTCCAAAATGACTAATGGCATTTAACTCCCCCATTCTATTTATAAATGGACTCCACTTAACTCCTTGGATAGCTGACTTTAGCAAGTGCTTGTGGAAGGCTCCTGGAGCACAAACACTGCCGAGGCTGGGATGAAATGGTTCTCCAAGGAATACTGAGCAATACTTGCAGCAACGAGTGGTTTGGCTAATGACAGCAGACATACTTTGGTGAAGGCTTTATTTACACAGCCCTCTGATTTATTCTGGAGTTGGGGAAAGATTTCTTCCCAAACCCTGGGGAAAAGGGTATTGAACCTGCTTTGTTCTGGGGCATTATTGAAGCGTTCCTGGCTGGGAGTGTTTTACAAACAAACAGTAGCCACAGTCCTAAGCAAATGAGGATTAATCTGTGTGCTGGGATCTCGCTGAGCTCGGGCAGGTAAAGGTGTTTAACATGTTCTGAGTGTCAGAGCTCGGATTCACCTCCCTGCCCGACATTTGCTGCTTATCTCTGACAATTAGTTGTGCACAAATCACCTTGTTTGTTCCTTTATCAGGGAAAGGAGACAGCTCTGCACTCACAGCTCTGCACTCACAGCTCTGCCTGCAATCTTGTTTTCTGGAATTTATTAACCCTTCACTCCTGCAGGTCTTTTACTTTCGGAAAGTTCTGCTTTAAGGCTTTTTAATGGAAAGGCTGGGATTTATTTTTTTTCTAGGATGTGATCGGTGATACCCCAGGGATGTGTAATTTGTATAGGATTCATTTCTATATGCCTTGTAAAGCTGATGAATCTCTTGAGAATCTTTACAGAGACTACATAGATGGAAGATATATAATGTCTGTTATTACTGCAGACTGGGGTATCCTGAAAATTGAGATTACTTAAGAGGGAATAAGACTAACCCACCTAAAAATGTGCATAAAAAATCTAATATTTTGATTATATTAGTGATAACGATTTTCCTAACAAACCCTGGTCATTTTTCATTTTGATTATATTTTTTTCTCTCCCTTTCACACCTGCTTTTCATGATGAATTGTGGCTGTTGCTCTGCCTGCTCAAGCTCTGCTGGAGCCACGTGTATTTGGGATTTGCAGTGGTTCATTTTTAAAAGAGTTGTGTGGAAATGTTCTTTATGTGTTTGGAGTCAAAATTAACCTTGAAAGAAAAGTCAAAGCAACACAATCTAAATAGCTCTGATAAGCCATAAATCATAGGATCATGGAATGGGTTGGAAGGACCCTAAATTTTAAATTTTAACCCATTCCACCCCTGCCATGGCAGGGACACCTCCCACTGTCCCAGATTATCCCAACCTGGCCTTGGGCACTGCCAGGGATCCAGGGGCAGCCACAGCTGCTCTGGGAATTCCAGCCCAGCCTCTCCCCACCCTGCCAGGGAGCAATTCCTTCCCAAAATCCCACCCTGCCCAGTAGGAGCCATTCCCCCTTGTCCTGGCACTCCTGTCTCTCCTCCAGATCCTGTTCTGAGTTTCCCTCGTGAAAAGTCAGTGACTCAGTTCATTAACAAATCCAGCAGAATTGTGACACCCAGCTCTCCTCATCCCTCCTGGTTCCTGCATTGTTTAAATCTGTTCAGCTTTCTGTACGGGCTTTATTCTTCCCCACACAGGCTGCAGTTCCACATAAAGTCAAAATTTAAGTTTTTTTTTTACTCTGTATAGGTGGAAAGACTTTATTTCTGAAGCAGTTCTAGAGAGAACAGATCAGGCTTTAGCTGTTGCTCATTAGCACCTGCCATTAAAGTGTAAATTTCAGACAGTAACACGGAGCTCACTCTGCATATTTCCTCTAAGAAGTCTTTTCGGGGGTGAATTTCAAGGTTTGCTTACAGTTTTATGCTTTCAGCTCCATTCTGCTGTCCTGTAATAAATGCAGCCCTGGAGGAGTCCTCTGAAGAGTAACTTCATTCCTTCCCTCTTGACCAGAATATGATGAGTCCAGCACTGAGCCATAGTGATTTTTAGCCATAATGTTATTTAAAAATACGTATTCATTTACATTATTCTGAACTGCTAAACTTGATGGTCCCTATCCTGATGACCTTTACTTATAGTTTTATAAAACTTGGCTGAAGGAGAGATGAAGATTCTCCTGATAAACTCAATCACAGGCAGCAGTGGTGGAAATCCTGCTCTTCCTTCCACCCTTTCAGCTCCACAGATTCCATCCCCATTGATTTGAAATGAGAATATTATCAATATTATTAGTACAAAGGCTACAACATCTTTCTTTTTGCTAATTAAACCTCTCCCAAATGAACACATCTCTCTTTATAAGCCCCTTCTAGGGGGTAGGAGGGTTTCTTAAGAAGAAGAAAATTCAGAGGAGGGAGGATAATTCCCTGTGGGTCAGCCTGGCAGGTTGATGGGACAGGAAACCAGCACCAGCATTTCCAGGGATGGCTCTGACTCCTTTCCCTTCACACAGAGAGAAATTCCTCTGAAATCAACACAAATTTTTCTACCTGACACAAGTTGTTTTTTTTTTTTTTTTTCTACTGCTGACATAAGCTTTGGATCAGTCCTGGAGTAAAAAAGGAGAAATCCAAAGGTAAATAATGTGTTCAAACAATGACATCTCTGATCTGAGCCTTCCCAGAGCTCTTCAAACACCAGCTCCTGCATTTGCATGAAAGTTGCATCTCAGGGAAGCTTCTCAGACAGCACCACGCAGCAACAAAGTGATTGCCACAGCCCTGACATCACTTTGAAAACACTCAGCCTAATTCTCTCAAAATTTGACAATTAATTGAAATTTGGTTGCTTGCAATCACTGGAATGAAAGCGAAAAGGGGAAAGTGTAACAAGGCAAAGCTGGTGATAAATTGCAAATCCTTTCTTTTAATTGCTTCAGAGCTGATGAGCCTTTTGGTGGCAGCTAGGAGTCAAATGTCCATGGAAATGCAGAAATCCCCAAGTGAGTGAAATCCCCAGGAATGGTGATTCCAGCTGGCTGAGGCAGTGAGGGCCATTCCCAGAAGCTGGATAAAGCTGGAAAAATCCCTCCCAAACACCACGTGCTGAATTTTCATACACTGATCTCTGCTCAGCCACTGCAAAAGGAGAAAAAGATGATTTCCATCAAGGAGAGTCTGGATGGATCAATCCCAGGAGCAGGGAGAGGGATGGGGCTTTTCTGAGCACCTGGGGGTACAGAAGAGAGCTGAAGTTTTTGAAATGTAGAGAAGAAATAAATGTCTAGGAGGTGAAAGAGCTTTAAATGACTTCTAAGGCTGAAGTTTTGCTCTCAGGGTCAAAAGGCACTTGCCTTACAGAAGGATGGCAGAAATTTTAATTGCTGGCTAGGAAAAAAAAAAAAAAGCCATTGTGGGAAAATAATTCCTTGGCTCCTTTAGATGAATCAGGGCAAATTCTGGAGAGCTGTGTGTGAATGCAGCCAGGGGAATTTAAATGAGAAACAAAAAGGGAGGTTAAAGCTCCAAACCAAATCTCCAAGTGGGAGGAAATGGTGCTGTCACTCACTCTGAGGCAAACTGCAGTGCATGGGACAGCAAAGAATTCGAGGTTTGTCTCTCTAGGCTCAGCTCATTCCCAGCTTAGGAACAGCTTACAGATAGACCTGATGTGAAATCCTCAGGGACCACCTGACAATGGAATATCAGGTTAAAAACCTGCTGGGCCAGGGGAGCTGGAGCAGCTCAGTTCAGGCTCCTCATCAGGCTCTAATGAGAGAAACAGCATTTGCAAAATTCCGGGCTTTTTCTTAATAAATTGGGCCATTAGCTGCTGAAATAAAACACAACACGTGGAAAAGAAAACATTGCTCCCTGAACAAAGCAAACACACTCTGATTAATTTACTTTCTTTCTGAGTTGACAGCAGAGGTCAGTAAGGAAGACAACAGAAAATCCCATTTTCTCAGCTTGGTTTCAGGTTGTTTAGGGAGGTCACTGCGAGCAATCACCCACCTGGGCACTGAAACGTTACCTCAAATTCCCTGCAAGTCCTGGCCACTTTTTATCCACCTGGTTTGATGTCACATCGTGGAAACCATCGACACGTTTTCACCTCTGGAAATCTTTCCCTTCATACACTGGATTTTCTCTATTTCTTTTTCCTCTATAAGCTTTTGTTGTATTATAATTATAATAAATTATGTTGTGAAGTTGTGGTTTCCCCATTTCTGGAAGTGCCCAAGGTCAGCTTGGAAGGTGTCCCTGCCCATGGAAGAAGTTTGGAACTGGATGAACTTTTAGGTTCCTTCCAAGCCAAACCATTCATTCCATGATGTTTGGGGGGAAAAAAGCCACAAAAATAAAATGCCATTTATTTTAAACAGCTTCTCTAATGCATTTTTTTTCCTTTACACTCATTATTACATTTTTGTTTAAATATTATATCTTTTGAGGAACTCACCCCTACAACACTCCTACAACAACAATTAAAATGAAGCACTTTAAAAGTTTGCTCTTTGTCCCTTATCTCTCACCTCTTCCTTCAAAGCTTCCTGTTCTCCACACTCCATAAACCCTGAACACTACAAATAACATTCAGATCACAATTAGCTTTTTCCAGAGAAAATAACTTTAAATGTAATATAGAGATGGGATCCTATCATCATGGTTTTAATAGAGGCAATGAAATTAACAAAAAAAAAGAAAAGGATGAACACAAGAAATTACCATTAATCGTATAATATCATTTGTATTTGCATAGAAAGACTTATAAAGAATGATGTTGCTGGTTAGATTTAGACTTTTTTTTTTTTTTTTTTTTTTTTTTTAAGCCAATAAAAAATACCAGGGAAAAAAAAAATATTGATTTCATCATTATGAACTATAGAACTGGGTGGGTTATTTTTGTCACTTCTGCAGTGCAGCAGAGAGGTCTATTTGTAGAGAACCAGAGCCCTTCTTTGATGTGGGTGCTCTTAAACAGCTTAATTGCAAGGCAGATGGTAAGAAACACCACGGAAAAAAATCAACCCTGATGAAACAAAACCCTGCATAAAGGTGGAAAATTGCTCGAGGAATGCTGTGGTCTCACAGGGAGAAATCTTTCTGTTTGTAGCTGGTAACTGCAAACTGCAAGGCTGTGATTAGGCTTTAATGCAGAAGAGGTAACACGATGTAGCTGATGAAAACATGTCAACACAGCATGAGGGAGAGAGCACGAGGGAAAGACTTTTGCCTCAAAAGAAAAGTTCCACATCTTCAAACATGCTCCAACCTCAGTGGCAACAACTAGGGGGAAGAAAAGGCTTTGGTGTTCCTACAAAACATCCAAAGTATTTTTATCAAATTTCTCCAGGCTTGTTAACTGAAAATCTGGGGTTCTTCCTTAGGTTGCCAGCTGTAGGTGCAATGTGACATCATGGGGGAATTTGGCACAGGACCAAACACAACCTGAACTCCAGGGGGATTGAGGCACCTCCCCTGTGGAGAAAGGGTGAGAAACTGGGGATGTTCAGCCTGGGGAAGGGGAGGTTCTCATGGAAACATCATGGAAAGCTCACAGTGTCTGAAGGGACCACAAGGAAGCCAAAGTGGGACTCTGCACCAGGAGCTGGAGTGGCAGGACAAGGGGGAATGAGTTCAAACAAAAGAGGTTTGATCTCTGCAAGGAATTCTCTCCTGTGAGGGTGGGGAGGGTCTGGAATGGAATTCCCAGAGCAGCTGTGGCTGCCCCTGCACCCCTGGAAGTGTCCAAAGCCAGAGTGGACAGAATTTGGAGCAATCTGGGATAGTGGGAAGTGTCCCTGACCATGGCAGGGGGTTGGATTAGATGATCTCTAATATCCTTTCCAACCCAAACCATTCTGGGATTTGGGATACTGGGGATGATGGTGGTGGATCCCTCAAGGTGGAGCATGGCCCCAGGGGTGGAATATTTGGTGGCCTCGTGGGGAACACTGAAAGTTGCCAAAAAGGGCCTCAACTCCAGCTGCATTCTCTGCTTTAACCACATTAATGACAATTATATTACACGTATGGATAGAGAGAGGCTTCAAATAATGCAGTAGAGAAGACACCAAAACACGAAGAAAGCAGTGCCATCCATTACTAATTCCAGCTGAAATAACAACTCCCTGCAGGCAACACAAATGTTTAGAGGGGAAAAAATAAAAATTATCCTCCACTGCAGTAGAGAACCACAAGCTTAATAGTCCCCAGTGGATTTCACCTCAGCCCAGGCAGGGCATTAGGAGTGAATTACCCATGGATTGAATTGATAATCAATGGAAAAGACAAGGTATTTAGAGAATAAATCAGAATAATCATGCTAAGAAAAGTGGAGTCTTGTTTCTGCAGAATGATTGTAAGAGCAAAATAGAAAAAAAAAAAAATCTGGCCTGAAAGTGAAAATTCAAATACAGGCTCACAAATCCTTCTGGTGACTTCAAAGTTTGGAAAATTTCTAAAGTGTAGGTGTGGGGAGGGAGGATATCCTGTTTCTGAGGAGTCACATTTATCATTTTAAGAACTTTTTTCTACCTTTGCTATTTCATAGACTCATATGAAAGGCTGGAAGGAATTTAAAGCTCATCCCAACTCCCTGCCATGGGCAAAGACATCTTCCATTACAACACCAGACAATGGCTAAATCTAAGGAAATGGTAAAAAAAATAAAATAAAAATAATGCAGTTATAACTCCAGATAGGGGCTCAGTGATTAAAATGTTGCTGTTTCAGAAAAAGGAAATAATTTCACATTTTGGGGGGAAGGAATAAAGGTAAAACCCGGACTTGGATGCAAAAATGCTTGAAGATCCTCAAATAAATATATTTACAGCATTTTTGAGATTATTTATGACAGATTTTGACCACTGGCAGTGGAATTAAGAGCTCTTGGTAGGGTTCTCCATCTAAATTTCACGACTGCCAGATCCTAATCTCAGTGCCATGTCATGGAAAACACAACCGTGATGCTCCCTGCTTATCCATTACCCACACCTTTTTTTTAATCCCCCTCCCTCTCCTGAGATTCTCCCGGATATATTGCCCTTCTGAGATTAAAATCTAGACCTAGATTAGATCTTCAAAGCAATTACACCGACCAAAAAAAAAAAAAAAAAAAAAAAAAAAAAAAAAAAAAAAAAAAGTACAAATCTGCTCCTGAGGGGGGAAAGGCTCCACATCCTGCAGGAGTGCTGATCAATACCTGGACAAATATTCCTGCCTTCACCTGCCTGCTCCATAAAGCTGTAGGAGTTTGCTGCAGATTTTAATGGAAAGACAATTGGACAATATGGATTTTTCTTTCCCCGTGGGGAAGGGTGCGTTTAAAGAGCCGAAGCAAAACAAACGAGGGGTGGAAACAGCAGCCTGGGTTTGTTTTCTGCCTTTGTTTGAAATAAAATGCTACTGATTTTTTTTTTTTTTTGTGTCTTTGAATATCTGTTTTGGAGCCTTAATACTTTTCTGGTGTCTTTGTGTGAATACTTTTTTTGATGTCTTTGAATACTTGTTTTGGTCTCTCTCAATATTTTTTTTTTTGGCAGGTTTTCTGAATAAAAATGAATAAACAGAGAGAAAGAAGCTGCTTTTGAGGTCCTCAAAAACTGGATTTTTTTGGAATTTATTATGCCTGCTTATGTTCTAATGACTGGGAATGACATAATTTTTTTTTTTTTTTTTTTTTTTTATTTTACAAATTAAGTGTTTTAGTAAATCAATCCTAAATCACTTTATACTGGCTTTGTTCCCACATGTACTTCAGCAAGTCATGGTGCCTGGGATCCTTACACTGGCATTTATTATTAATTTTAAAGGGTAGGAGGCAAGATTTTTAAAACATTTCATGTCATTATGATCCCACAACCATTAATAAATGAGGAGGGTATTTTTTTCCACCACAAAGAGACAATTTCAACATAAATATGCATAGCAAGAGATTTTTGGCTGCACCAGAGCTGGGATTTCACTGAGAGCACTCAATGATCTCTTCATTTTCCAAGGTGTAAGGGCAGAAATCAGCTTCTCTCAGGTCTAACTCATGTCTAAAGTTGTCCAGTGAATTTGGATATTTTTAAATCTTAACTGCACATGGGAAGTGATGGGTAAACTGTGATCAACAGAAAGTCTTGCCTGCAATCCAATACAAACCAGGCTGCATCTTCCAACATTCCAATATTTCCAACATGACCAGAATCAGAAACAGGAGTACCTGGGAGATTATGGATCAAAATCACTGTAATTTGCAGATTTTACTGCATTACAGAAGATGAAATGGAGGAAACTTTTTCTTTTGGGTGCAGTTACCAAAGATTACAGAAGACAAGAAGGTCAGAAAAGGATTAAAATAGAAGAATTTAAGAGTCTTATCATTAGCCACACTTCTTTTATGCTATTAAAAGCAAATCCACTGAGGTTAACATTAAAATATGTTGTCTATGAAGTTTGCTTGATTTTAAACAGAAATAATTAAATACTGCTATATTTGTCTCAAGAAACAAATCCTTCTCAAGATCAAATATCTCCTTTAAGGTATAGAGGGGATTAAGTGCTATTGCAAAAATGTTCATGTAATTCTATTTAGAGCCATGAATTATGCAGGTAGAAAAAAAAAGACTTATAGCAGAAATAAAATAATAGTAAAAAAAAAAAAGAAACAAATATAGGTGGCATTTATCTGTCAAATACAGAAGAATTCAGCCTGTGGTGCATCCCACAGCTCTCAGCTGCAAGTGACAAGGTTATACAATTCTGAAACACTAAAAAGGGAAATTTAGATTTGCAATAAAAGAATTTAAATGGGTTTTTTTGCCTACCAGGACCCTCCAAATCAGCACTGTGCACCATTTGCACTAACAAATGGTTATTCCATGAGGCAACAGACATTTCGATGTGCTGATACCTTATTTGATATTATTGAGAGGGAAGTGATGCTTTGCTAGAGTAAAAAAACTGGATTTACCTAAATCAAATAATAGGATTTTGTTCACTGGTAACCTCCTTTAACTTTCACTCTGTGTTCTGGTCAATATTTTGGGGCATTTTAAACATCTCCTGGTTTTTAGAGGAGGAAATCAATCAGTGGGCTCAGAATTCCACGTTGTGGCTGTGGCTCTGCCAAACCACTATGGGAAAACTTTCCATAGGGGATTGAATTTTGGTGCTTCATTGCCTGGTTATGCTTTACCCTGGTTATTTTTTGGGGAAAAAAATCTCCTAGAGATCCAGATCCTGAGTCTTTCACTTGGAAGGGTCAGGTTTTCCCTATAAAATTGGAAGATTCCTATTTCATGGGTGTGTTGTGGAGATAAATAACACTTACAAGGTGTTTTGATGTACTCGTGGATAAAGTCTGTGGATTGCTCTCAGTAATTTCATTGGGATTCAAACTGGAGCTTGATTTCCTTTCCTAAAATTTATATTTCTTGCAGTTCTTTTTAAAGCTTCCAGAGGGGGAAAAAAAAGAATTGAAGATTGTAAACCAAGAAGAAAGAGTCTTAAATCCTTTGATTCTACTTTTGTTCTAATGGTGAGGACTCTAACCTGAAAGGAAGGTTTTATGGCTAAAATATCATTAGCTGCTATGACTGAGGTGCTTAGGACGTGCTATAAATTTCTCTTAACTGCTGCTGATCCTTAAATATAATCCACATCTAAACCTCACCTCTAATCAGCCAACTAATCAACTTTTTAATCAACATTTCACAAGTAGTCTTGACGTCCCTAAGACCACAGCTCTGCCAGTGATCCCAAAAGGCACTGCACCGAGATTGGAAAATCCTGGGCAGTGTATGAGGCTCAGAGCTTGGATTTTTATTCAGTGTTTTGACCTTGAAACCTCTGAATTCATCGGATTTGTCAGAGACAGAAGTAAGATCAGGTGCTGGGCACGGGGGGATCCTGTGGCAGTCTTGTTTCACTGTCAGGAGTCACCAAGGGGCAGAGCTGGCAGCTCACCAAGGAATGATCCCAAGGGATGATCCCAACACGTCTTCTCTGGCTGCCTCCACATCCTGTTCTTTTCTTCCCATACTTCAGAAAGGATGAGGATCATGGCCAATGTCCCTTTTTCATCTTCAATAGTTCTGTTTTGCAGAGAAAGCAGATCTAAGGGCTCAAATATTCTGGTTTGTATTCATTCAATGGTCGGGCTTGATGACCTCAGAGGTTTTTTCCAGCCTTAGTGATTCCATGATCCCTGAGGGCCACGGGCTTTTCCAGGGCTGGCACCTCCACCCAGCACCCCTGGCAGGACAGAGCCAGCACAGCTGCCCGTGAGTTTGGCCCCACATCTGGATTAGTGCACACAGCTGCCCCCAGAGGAAGCTGCTGCAGGGTGGGGTGTTCTACCCAGTGAGAACTGGGGACGTGGAGCCCAGGAAAAGGGAAAAGCCTCCCTGTGAGTCCATGGCAGCCATCCCTCAGCTGCTTGGAGCTCCAGCCAGAACAACTGCATGTCAAACAGCTTTTCAGCACACACATTTGGGTTGTTTTTTTTTTTTTTTTTTCCCCTGTGGGATTGAGAGTGATAAAACCTATTCATGGCAAGCACTTGAGGAACAATGTGGCTCCATATGGGAACAGCCTTTTTGTGCAGCTGCAGCTGCAGGGCTGGCACACACAGCACTCACAGAAGGCTCCATCTCCTGTCCTTACTGGGATATTTCCCAGGATTTAGTCCTGCCTGGTGCTGATGGCTGACCTGGGCACAGGTTTGATGTTTAAACAGATTTATTCCTCAGAAACAGGTGATGGATAATGAATTGAATTCCATGAACACGGCAATAACACAGCCACACATTTCCTCCTTCCTGTCCCTTCATGCTCCAGGTTGGACTGAATAACCCCAAATCTCCCATACCAGTATCACCAGTCCTAATTCGTGATTCTTCCCTTCCCACACCATATCCCAAACCACACTATTGGGCTCTTTGTTTAATGAGTGCTTTGCTGCTGAAAAATCACAATAAAAGCTCTATTTCCTGAGATAATTCTAAACTTATATTACTTTATTTCACTCTAAGACATCACAAAGTGCAAATAAAGGGTTTAAGTAAGGGGTTGTACCCAATGATATCCAGAGTGATCATTTCCCCTGAGCTAATTACAGTTCTCTGGGGTGTTCTTAATGAGGGATTTTATCACAAGGGATGTAAAATGACTCCTCTTGTTCTAGCTCCACTTGGGACCCCCATCCCTGGAAGTGTCCAAGGCTGGACAGGGTTTGGAGCACCCTGGGATAGTGGAAGGTGTGGGACAAGATGGACTTTAAGGTCTTTTCCAACCCAAACCATTCCTGTAGTTTCAACAAGGGTGATATGAATAAATTCATAATTGGATGAATACACAGATCCTAAGGATTGAGCACCAGCTATTACCAGAGATACACAGAGGATAAAATATGCTGTTTACCAGCTGAAATAACAATCAGGCTGATTTAGGTTATCAGCTCTCTCATAGCACAAGACAAAATTAAAATGAGCTACTGTGAAGTTAATTTGAGATGTTTGGTTTTTTTTCACTACACTTTATGCACCAAGAGGAGAAAAATTGGTGGAACACTTTTCATAAGCAAGTTGAAATAACTGGTGTTCAGGAGATAACAGGGAGATCTCTGTGTGGAAAAGGATCTGGGAAATCATTCCAGTCTTCTCTTTCAGAAGTAGGCTGAAGAGCTGGGAGATTCCATCCATGATTAATGCACTGATAGCAGTTAAATCAATGTTTTTGGGATTTAAGCGTGGGTAATAACTCCTTGTGCCATTTCACAGTGGTGGAATGGTTTGGGTTGGAAGGGACCTTAAAGATCCCCCCAGTTCCAACCTTCCACATGGGCAGGGACATCTTCCACTATCCCAGGGTGCTCCAAGCCACAGCAAGGGGCTCTTCAACATTTCAGGTTGAAGTTGCAAATTTTTTTTAATAGACTGGGTGCAGGGCTGGCTTCCCCAAAATGTAAAATTTCATTAAATCAGGCAGAAATGTGGGGACCAACTTGTCAGAATAGCAGTGGCTTAGGTTGAAGGCAGATTATTTGAGGACATGGATTCCTTTGGATTTCAGTGCTCAATGCTGGAACCAAAAGGAAAGGTCTAGACTTAGGAATAAAAAATATCCTATAAAATGTCCATCATTTAATAGAATTATTAAGGTCTGAAAAGACCAAGATCATCAAGCTCAACCTCTCCTCACACACTTTTCCCAATTTTTCCCAATTTATGAAAGAAGCACCACAATTTCCAAGGGAATGTTTCACGTAATTGTTTTATCCAGTACATTTCTGTAGAGGAAAATGCACATCAGCCAAGCTTTTCTTTTATGCAGGAAACACAACCAAGCTCTGACCTCGCTGACATTTAGGGAGTTTGATCACTGGCACTAAATGCTTAACAAGCAGAGATTTGATTGTGTGGCACAAAGCCTGCATAATTTATTTTTAACAGTCTGTTAAAATCCCTTGCATGGGTGAAAGATGCACAAAGATTTGGACAGTGGAGAGGACTCTCCCTAGAAAGATTTATAGGATGGCTGTGTTATGGGAAGAGAGATGGGGTGTTAAACTGCTGGGAACTGTTTGAGTAAGAGCTAAATAGAATGGGCTAAATACTTTCATTTTAAGGAGGACATGAAAACCAGATTGTGGAGTATTCACTCTAAAATGGGTTCTAAAGCTGTGTAAAAGTACATTCTAAAAATACTCTTGGTGATTTGGTTTATTGGGGATGGTGGTGTTTGGGCAAAGGTTGGACTTGGTGATCTCAGAGGTTTTTTCCAGCCTCAATGGTCCTGTGATTCTGTGAAAAATATGGGAGGATTTGAATCCAGTAAAGCTGTTCTTTGTCAGGTTTGTTCTCTATTGATATCAGCCCCATAAATATCTCCAAACAGGACAAGGAGCATCCAGAGCAAACCTGGAGGTTTCCCCAGCATTTGGGGAAGATTCTGAGCAAATAAAACCCTTCTTGAGCTGAGCTTTGCTTTTCACTGAGCTTTTCATTCCTTTGCAAGGTTTCTCCTTGGAGGTTTTTATACACCCCTGAAATATACTGGGTATTAAAACACAAAGCCAGGCTGATCCTTGGGTACAGCCCCTCTTATTACAGCTCTGCAAGGCAGCAGCAACACGAAATCATCCTGTGAGATACAAAAAACTGACCTGCATTAGTTAATTTTCATTAGTTTTCATTCAACTTCATTATAATCATAAGCAATGGTCTGTTTTAAGAGAGTGGAGTTTTAATTAAGCTGATCTTAGAGGAGGAAGTTGATGGGATTACATAAAGAGAGCTCTTTTTCAGCGTAATCAAAGTTGGTATAACTTTACCAAATTCAATTATTTCTTCCAAACGCAGCATGAAAAATATTTGGGAAACGACTGAAACAATTCTAAGAGCAAATTATAGCCCTGTCAGAGAACAAGAAATCAGTGTGTCAAAACACGAGGATATTTCTGTACAAAGCATCCACCAAGTGACTTCATACAGACGATCCCTGTCTGAATATTATATTCCTCATTAAATCTATCCACAGCTGGAAAGAGGAATATTTTCTGTTTGCCATTGGAAATTAAAAAAAAAAATAATAATAATAACCTGGATGAAAAACGTCCTCAAACATAATCCAAAGAAGGATGCAGCAAAATGTTGTGTTTTAATTCATCTGAGCTCACTCGGTGCTGTAAAAACCTAGGTACAACTTTACAGCTTTTGTGAGCCCCAAAATAACTGCATTTGCTGCAGTAAAACCAGATCTATAAAATTCCACTCACTCTTCTCATGTATACATTTTTAATAAGTGGATTTTATGGACTGGTTCCCTAAAAAAAGGGCTGATGTTACAGCCACTGTTAGACCACGGACCCTGCACTCTTCATGTTTTCAGTTCAAATTGGGATGAAGGCAGAGATGCTCCAAGATCATCCTGGTGAGCCCTGGGGAGACTGGCTGGAAAAAGAACTGGTGAAATTCCCTCTCCCATGGATCTGATCCCACTGACACCAACAGCTGGCTGGAAATGGAGGAACCAGAGGAAGCAGGAGGGAGCATTGGCACTTGAAGGGTTTTTGTATAATTTTCTAAAACCATTGTCACAAAATCCCAGACTAGTGTGGGTTAGAAGGACCTTAAATCCCACCCAGTGCCACCCCTGCCATGGCAGGGACACCTCCCACTGTCCCAGGTGCTCCAACTCCAATGTCCAACCTGGCCTTGGACACTGCCAGGGATCCAGGGGCAGCCACATCTCTCTCTCAGCCACAAAATCCATTCCAGGGCTCATCACCCTCATGGGGAACAATTTCCTCCCACATATCCCAATATCTAAAACTACTCTCTCTGTTTGAAGCCATTCTCCTTGTCCTGTCCCTATAGTTCCTGATGAAATATCCACATTTTTTCCTTCCTTCTTTTAGATCAAGATGGATTTTTTTTTTTTAAGTTTACACCCAGCATTTTCTTACAGGGCTGAAATGTACTGAGCAGTGAGACACAATTCTTTAAAGGATACAAAAATCATAGAGAAAAATGAACACATTTGCTGGTTTTAATCCACTTTTTATCTGTCTCCACGAGAACTGTGCCTATGATGCACAATTTACAGATTTTAATTCCTAATACCTAAACATTAATTCTGAGATATTTACCTGGTCAAGTGCAGCTACAGAATCCCAGAATCACTGAGTTTGGAAAAGCCCTCTGGGATCATCGAGTCCCAGCTGTGCCCAATCCCCACCTTGTCCCCAGCCCAGAGCTCTGAGTGCCACCTCCAGGTGACACCTGCAGGGATGGGGATCCAAACCTCCCTGGGCAGTTCCAATCCCTGGCCACCCTTTCCATGATTAAATTCCTCCTGGTGTCCACCCTGAGCCTGTCCCCTGGCCCAGCCTGAAGCCATCCCCTCTCCTCCTGTCCCCTCTGGAGAGCCTGCCAAGTGTCAGACAAAAGAAAGGAGCTCCCTTGGTTTGTAGCTACTCCAGTTTCTGGAAACAGAGAGGGTTTGTGCATTTTTCTGTTGCAGTCTGGGTTTCTGAGCCCTCCCTCTCACAGCTGATGGCTCCTGGCAGCTCCTGACACCCATTAAGTGACATCTGGTGCCCTGCAGTAGCAGGCAGTGATGCCTTTGTGGTCTCCTCCTCCACAGGGCACAGGTGGTGGACATTGATCCAGTGACCATTTAGCACAACTGGGAGGGGAAGGAATGAAAGGATGCTGCGATTCTCAGGCTCCCTGATCCAAGTTGTCTCTCCCTTGAGGAAAATCAATGCAAAATGTGAGCCACTTATCAGATATTTCACATCCAGGAAGGTACAAGCACGAGCACAACCCTGGAAATCTGGAAAGGCACAGCTGGTGTTTTTTCAGATGGCTTTTTTCTTTGAAAAATACATTTAAAAAAATAGCAAAAGAAACACAGGCGTAAAAATAAAAGCAAAAAAGCCACTTCTCACACAAAAACCCTGAAGAAACAAAGAGGTAAGCAAGCTCCCCACATTTTATGTGTGAAAGATCATGGCAGGATTAGTCACAAAGCCATTAGAAAGTCTCGCTGAGGTCACTGTGATTGTCTGGAGAGCAAAGGTTGTTCAACAGTGATTGCACTTCAAAACACAAACCACGTCCAATAACCCCACCAGCTGTAGCACAAATAACTCCAGAGAAAGCCTTCATGCTTCTTTTTGCTTACACTTTTGAAATTTCCTTGTCCAATCTTTTCCAGTCGGGGCTGTCCTGGAGTTAAAGAGTTTCCAGTTCCATTACAGATAAACCTCAGCTATTGATCAGAGCATTGCCCACCCCAAGAACCAGCACTCAGATTTGGAACCTGTTTTTCTGCTGGGAGGCTCCTCTCAGAGCAGCTCCAGAGGTCACCTTTGCTGGGGGGATCATTAATAAGCTGCACATTTTGCAAGGATTAACACCCACTAAACCTTGGCATTTATTCCAGAGACGGAGATCAATGGGGCACTTTAGCACAGGACTAACAACATCCCTGAGCTGCTTCTTTCCCTCTTTAATCATCTTTGGTGGGGGGGACAGAGGCAGCGGTTCAGAGGGTTTGTTTTCTGGTTTATTTGTGGAGCTGGGAACTAATTAATCCCCTTATTATCAAAGCAGAGCCCTGATTGGGGTTGTCTGTAACTCTAAAATGGAGCCCTGAACAAACCACGTGGAGACAAAGGCTGAAGTAGAGGCAGAGGAAAGAGATTTGTGGAATACAAACAAGGGGTGGAGTAGCCTAATTCTGGTTCTTTGATGGATCTAGTGTGAAAAAGAAGAGCAATAAGCTTCATACTTTGAATTGTATCTTTTTGCACTCAGCAGAAAATCTGTTTGAACATTTATCTGTCAAACTTGCAGATCTCTTTTTTCCAGAGTCACGTCTCCATCATGTGTGTGTCCCAAGTCAAATAAAATTGACAAAAGCTACAGAAGAAACAGGTATCCTATATGAAAGTGTATTTCCTATAATTGACATTATTTTTTTCTGTATGAATATTCTTTGCTATAACTCACAGTGCTAAAACAGGGAGAAGGCACTTAGTGCTCTCTCCAGCTGCAGGGTAAGAGCAAAATAAGGATTTAAAAATAATGTTAATAATAAAAAATATTTACACAAAAAGGTAAAAATTGTGAACATCGCTTCCAGAGCAAATTCCTTTCCTTTTTCTGGAAGGCTGCATTTTGGAAAAGGTCCAAAAGGAAGGATTCTTTTTTTGGAGCTTCATTTCTGGAATGTTCATGCCCAGAAGTCATCAAGAATTCAGGTTGCTTTGGTTTGGTTGGGTTTTCTTGGTTTCTCTGCTCCAGCAGCAAACTTTTTGGGGAATTCAGAGTGCAATAATCCGTTTTTGTGGGATTTCAAGACCTCTTTTATGTAAGAGCAGATCATTCCCCAATGCCTGTTCAACTACCCAGCCTGTCCAGCAGCTCAATGTTATTCATAGTACATTTTAATTCTTACAATGCAAGTGAATTATGATGGATTTTTGCTCTCGAGTTTCCAATATCTGTCTCTGACAAGACTTCAAGGAATATTCACAAGACAAAGGTGGAGCAGCTCCATGAACCTGAAATTACATCACCTCTGTATTGAAAAACAATTGCAAGGTTGCATTCATGAAAATTATGTTAGAAATGTACTTTAGAAAATGTCTAACAGGACTGAGGGGAAACAAAGCCAATAATTTGGGAAATGTTTACTGATTAACGCTGTAAAATTAATTAATTCAATCTTAATTGAGCAGTGCCCTGGATTCACAAAGAGGAGCAGCCTGGGATAGGTGAAGATGTCCCTGCCCATGGCAGGGGGTTGGGATGAGATGATCTTTGAGGTCTCTTCCAACCCAAACCATTCTGCAATTCTGTGATTTCGAATTTTAGAGTCACCAAAAGCCTCTGCATGGAGTCAAGAGCAAACAGCATTTTAGGTGGGTTAATGGATGAATGTCAGAGCAGAAGGTGGCACTGACTGAGTAAAGCACCTCATGGGATGAGATCATATTCCTTTGGTTAAAAAAACCCAAAAAACAAAAAACAAAGAAAACCCCAAAAAAAGTCCTCTCAGGCCTTAAATTTTGCTTTTGTGGTCGCAGGGATTTGCCCTTGAACAAGTTGATGCTTACTCTGCTCAAGGGGAGAGTTTAGATCGTGTTAGTCCTTGATCTAATTCAGTTAAAAAGTTGATAAAGACATCCTGGGTTTATCTCCTCTGTCTAAAGGAGACACAGAGAAGCTGACAGAGGCCCAGGGATCTGGAAAGCTCCAGCTCCTGAAGGCACAGTGACAAAACCCCACGTGTATCATCCCCTGGCATCTCCAATTTCCACCGAGCAAACACAGCACAAAGTGACTTCCAGGCTGAGTTTTTGCAAGAGACACCTTGGCTCAACTTCTGATTCCCTCCTGTCTCACAGCCTGTGCTCCTGATGCTCCCCTGTCTGCTTTATAGATCAGATCCTATCTCCCGGGTATTTTTAGCCTAGGACAGCTACACAAGGACATCGTGCACTTCATCCTGAGGCAGGGAAACTTTTGTCACTCCAGAGCCAACTTTTGAGGTGCCTGGGGGCCCATCCCAGGCCGCTGAGGTTGGCCCAGTTTGCAGGAGTTGTCTGTGCTCTGACATTGTCAAAACTCCAAGAGGAGCAGCCCTTCCTTAACAGTGGAAAAGTTTTGTTTAAAGGGTTTGTGACAGCTGGAAATACAACAGAAGTTCTTTTTTTTTCCTTTTTTTTTTTTTTAATCATCAATGTTTTCTTCTTAGTATTTTTTTATTTTTTTTTAAACATGAGTTGTTTGGGTTTTTTATTCTGATAGAATATCGCAATTCTTCGAAAGCAAAATATTTGACAAATAAATGTTGATCTCAATGAAGTTTTGTTTTGACAGGGTATCGGGCAAAGCCACAACATTTGGGTAACATGCAAATGTTTTATCCTGACCTCTAGGAAAAGACTCGTTTAATATTCAAATTTATCATCACTTTCTGTGTCACTTCTCAAAGATATGGGTGGAATCTTTAATGGGGTATAAGATAGTTCAGAAAAATCTCAATCAGACCTTTACAAGTTCTAATAAAAAGAAAATTCAGATGTTCAGAGGTTCAAAATTCAGCCACTGAAGTATTATAGTCTTTGTTGAATGAAAAAAAAAGAAGAACCATAGAAAGGTTTGGTTGGAAGTGACCTTAAATCTCATCCAGTGCCACCCCTGCCATGGGCAGAGACACCTTGAAGTGAATAATTAACCTTTTGAAGAGACATTTCTAAAATAGTTTTTTGCATTCTTAGTTGGAAATTGAAGAGCTTTAAAAGCATTTATTTCTTCAGCAAGTGAAAAATTCTGTTCCCAGCCTTGTTCAACAAGAAATGCATAAGGAAATTCTTTTATTTTGACATAGAAAAGGCTAAATTTTTAATAAACTTTTGAAATTGGCTACAAGAAGCCTGTGTTAATCTGTTGCAAGCAACTTGTAGTCTATTTACTCTTAATACCACTTAGAAAAAGCCCCGTAATTATTTAAAAGAAAATTTTAATGAGGAAATACCTAAAATTCCATTTTAAATTTTATTCCTAATTAAAAATGGAGCTGCTAATTATAATGCCTATCTCCTTTAGAAGGTGCTGCAAGGCTTAATTAATTGTCGGTAAAGCTCATTTGAGAAGCTCACAGGATGGAAGTGCAAAATTGTTTATGGTAATCAGGAGGAGGCTCGGAGAGCTCTGGGTGGGGCTGGCAGGGGCTGCTGGGCACCTGTGGGCACATGCCAGGGTGTCCTGCTGTCCCCAATTTCACAGCCAAGAGCAGACCAGGACAGCTGAGGTGATTCCAGCATCGTCAGAGAATTCCCCAGGAGAGCTGGAGAGGGACTGGGGATGGAGGGACAGGACACAGGGGGTGGCTTCCACTGCCAAGGGGCAGGGCTGGGTGGGATTTTGGGGTGGAATTCCTGGCTGGGAGGGTGGGGACGGGCTGGGATGGAATTCCCAGAGAAGTTCTGGCTGCCTCTGGGTCCCTGGAAGTGTCCAAGACCAGGTTGGATCACCCTGGGACAGATGAAGGTGTCCCTGCCCATGGCAGGGGTGGCACTGGATGGGTTTTAAGGTCCTTCCAACCCAAACCCCTCTGGGATTCTGTGATGAATTCAAGCAACTTTTCCCACTGAGAAAAGGACACTCCCCTGCCTGACTCTGCCTTTTCTCTGCTGAAGCAATCCCAAGAGGAAAAGTGGAAATCCACGAAGGTTTGAAGTTCAATCAGAATTTATGTCTGTGCTACTCTAGACAAGCAAGTCTCCCCTCCCTTTTTTTAAAAAAATGTGTTCAATATGTGAGATAGGAAGGGGCAGTTGAGTGTTCAAGAGGTCGCTCAGGGCTGGGATGTGATTCAAGTGACAGCTCCCACCCCACGAGCTGAACCCTACAGACGTGATTGTGGGGACCAGGACTAAACAAAACTATTCCCACTCCTGTTCTAAGCCTAATCCCGTGCAGTGACCCAGTTTTTGAGGAGAGAGGTTTGTGATTACCTGACAGGAGCTCATATTTGTACGAGAGGAGCAGCAAGAGCACATTTAATCTTTCATGCTCCGCTCTGACAGCTGCGCTTTCGCTCGCTCAGCTTTCTTGAAGGATGAGCGAGGCAGAGCTAATTTTTCTACATCCCAAATTTCCAGACAGGGATATGCACAAACTGTAGGAGCTGTTTATCTGATTGAGGCGCTAATTGTGTGGGTCCTAGCCGGAGCAGCGTGGGGAAGGCAGCGCATTTCACGCTTAACACCAGGCAGGAGACACGCAATGCTCAGCGGATAAAAGGCTCGTGGTCCCAGCTGGGAAAACAGTTCCATTATCTCCCAGCTGCATAGACCTTCCATACGGCTCCGTTCTGCCTGGCTGAACACTCTGCCTTGCCGAGAGCTCCAAACAGTCCTGCAGAAAATTGTAGAGATCCTGAGACATCTCGGTGCTCGGAGCTGTAAGTACAGAATCCTGCTGGCTGCTGCAGTGTGGATGGTGCTGGGGGAGCCGCGCTTGCCGGGCTGGGTTTTTATCCTTCCTCGCTCGTTTTCATTTGCATAAGGGGGAGAGAAGGGGGAAAAAGAAAAAAAAAAAAAAAAAAAAAAAAAGAATCGCTGCTTTATTTCTCCTGCGTGCCTGGAAATGGCTGATGCTCGGAACGTGTGCGTTCTGGGCAGAAAAGGAGGTGTAGGGTGGATTTGTATGCGTGTGAGGCAAACAGAGCCCAGGCTGTGCTGGCCACAGGCAGCACAGGTCCATTGCTGAGGCTATCACAGCTCCGTGCTGCAGTGGAACGGGCAGCACAGAGCATGACAGTGCTAATTCTGGCACTTTCAGATGACTTTCTGCAGCATATTAAAAGCTGAAGTGGGTAATGAGAGCATAACCTCATTTCTGCCAGCTGAAGGGAAAAGCAATAAACATAAATCTGCAGGAAAATGTAGGTACGTCCTAAAAAGAAAGTTTTTTTCCCTGTTGCTCATTTGAATCATGGGAGGAGAATATAAAGCAAGTTCCCAGCCTGTACTGAACTTTGGGGCTGCATCCAGAGACCTGCAGGAGCGTTAGTTTGGATATTATTATTGATTTACACTGCATGACACAGCTTTAAAGGATATGATACTTTATCAGAAGTTTGGGAAGTCTGTGCTTCCAGAAGCAAGTGCCTGACTGGAACTTTCTGGTAAATCAGATATTCCCATGGTGCTTTTGGGGTGAATCCTTGGGCTCAGGCAGTTGCTGCAT
Source organism: Sturnus vulgaris (assembly GCF_052056855.1). Taxonomy (NCBI): domain Eukaryota; kingdom Metazoa; phylum Chordata; class Aves; order Passeriformes; family Sturnidae; genus Sturnus; species Sturnus vulgaris. The sequence goes on along the minus strand of NC_142253.1, from coordinate 2,352,822 downwards.
GTGGAAGGGGCTCCTCCAGCAGCTTTTGCAGGAGCAGGATGCTCCAAGCTGACGATTTTCTGCAGCACTTATGGAGCTGAATGATCAAGCAAGATGCAAACCCTCTGTAAATAACAATTACTTGTCCTTTTATCAGCACTGCAACCCTTTGCAGATAAATATTGTGAGTTAAAATCCAAATATTTACTCCTCTGTAAGGAGCGTTTCCACCTCCCCTTTTATTTTTGTCCCCCAAAGAGGGGAGACTTGTGACATCCACACAAAGTTCTGAAAGTTCAGAGAATGTTTCTGTGTGTGCCACTGAACCCTGCAGTGTTTGTAATTCCAGGCACCACATCCCCACAAATAACCCATCTCCATCAGCCAGCTTTGCCTGTGGTGCTCCAGAGGCACTGTGTCAGTGTTTCACATTCCAGAAGTCTCTGCTTCACAGGTTTTATGACACTAAAAAGTCCCAAATCAGTAGCTCTATGAAGTTAGCAACAACCATAGATCACATTTTATTGTGTAAAAAAAGAAAAATAAAACCCCCCCAATGTTGGCAGCTGTGGGTTTCAGATGCTGGTGAGGTACTGCTGGCCATGGATTACAAGTTTTACCTTCCATGCTGAGGATAAAATTATAAATAATCCATAACACCTTAAGTGCTTTAAATCAAGCAGGAGCCATGTCTCTTTTCCTTTGCTTCCAGCTTTATGACCACTATTAAAAAGGTTTGTGGTGCATAATAAGCAACCCTAAAATTAATTTCTTGCCATTGAAGCAAGTATTTCCCTCACAGAACAAGGTGCCAGTGTGCCCAAGGGGCCTTAAAACACAAAGTTGGGTGGCTCAAAGCACTATTTGTGTTTGAACTGAGAATTTTCATGAGAAGATATTTTGTGAGCATGTGGGAATGGATCAGCTCTACGAAACGGCATCAAATTTGTATTTCCCCCCCCAAAAAAACCTGTGTTAGCTGCACGTTACCACAATATTCCTTCTGTTAAAAGCTGAGATTCCTGCAGAATTGCCACAGATTGGCCTCTGCTCACCTTCCTCGGGGACAAAGAGACACAAAAAAATTCTTCATGGTGCCCTGCTTGTCCTCAGCCTCTTACCCTGTCTCTGGGCAGAGGAGGAAAACCACAAAGTCTGGCCCAAAAAGTCATTTATTCCTTCTTCCCAAAGGCTGCAATCAGAACTGGTCATAACTCTGTGCTTGGGCGAGTTTGTAGCCTGGTGTGTGCAGGAGGGAATCTCTCCAGGGGAAATGGAGACACAAAGAAATTCAGGCACAGTTTTACAGCTACAACTCCCTGCGTGGTAAAAAACCATCCCTGGGACACAAAAACAAGCCCCAGACACAGCAGAATGTGGGTGATTAGGTGACTTTATTTACATCCAAAAACGATCAGGCACCACAAATCTTCCCTTTACACAAAGGCCTTCCACGAGTGTGGAATGTGCAAGGGGAAAATGAACACCTTAAAAAGAGAACAAAGCATCTTCATGTGCCCTAATCACGGTGAACAACCCCAACCACGACAGATCAGGGCACTGCATTCAACAGTTCTCCATCTTTAGGGGGAAAAGCCACACAAAAATGTGAGACAGAGCATCAGAGGTATGGAAACCCTGCCTGGAGCTGGGAAAGTGCTAAACACACCAGGTCAGCACAGAGTAAAGAGCCAGCAAGGTATTTTTGCACTAAAAACCCTCCTGGGGACTTGAACTCACCAGTTTCAGAGGCTGGAGGAGAAGCAGTGAGGAAAAGCTGGAATTTTTCCATACCTCTCTGCTCTGTCTCCTCTCCTCCCAGAACTTCCAGCCGTGGATTTTCCTGGAGGATGAGGAGCAGCAGGTCAGCACTTCCTGCTGCTTTTGTTCTTGAGGGCACAGGGGCTTCTTCCCAAATTTTTGGGGACCACAAAAATGATTGATCTGTTTTATTGCAGCCTTCCAGTGCCTGAAGGGGCTCCAGGAGAGCTGGAGAGGGATTTTGGACAAGGGATGGAAGAAGAGGAATGGCTTCAAACTGTTCCAGGGCAGGGCTGGATGGGATATTGGGAAGGAATTGTTCCCTGGAGGGTAGGGAGGGGCTGGGATGGAATTCCCAGAGCAGCTGTGGCTGCCCCTGGATCCCTGGAATGTCCCAGGCCAGGCTGGACACTGGCACAGTGGAAGGTGTCCTTGCCCAGGGGATGAGACAATCTTTAAGGTCCCTTCCAACCCAAGAGATTTCATTATTCTACAATCTCATCCGTTTATTCATGTTGGGAATCTTTGTGTTCTGGGTTTCCTGCAGGAGTTGAAACCCCAGAGCTCACAGTGCTCAGGGGAACCTGTGAGAGGGAGGGACAGGGTGGAAGGAGCTGGGGACAAGAACAATTTCCCTCACTCAGACCCTGGATGCATTTTTAGCCTATAAAGACCAGAAGGAATGGACCAAGTGAGTCAGAAAGGCAGTTTGTTTTATTAAAATTCCTGACAGCATCTGCTGTAATGCTCTTGTTAAAGGAGATGGAAAACATCAGAAAGATGAGAGAAGCCGTGTTCTGTCCTTGCTCTTTACACAACGTAATAATATGGAAAGGAGTGGAATTGGTTTCCCAGTAACTCTTTTATTGGCCATATCCAAACACAAGTGACTCAGGTACACAAAAACCCTCCCCAGGGCTCTGATCCCAGCTCCCACCAGAGGCAGCTCAAACAAATAAAAACATTCTCCCTCCTTTTCCTACAATAAATCCTTACTTCTCTTCAGGACACCCTGATGTGATCACCAATAAGATCAATTTTTTTTTTTTTTTTAATAAGATTCTTCAGAAAAAAAAAACATAATTGTTTTATATTTGGTAATGAATTCAGCTCTCTCATGGCTGCAACCAAGGCATGAGGATCTCAAATCCCTCTTTGTGGTGATGCCTGCAAGGAATATTTTATTAAAATTCTCTTATTAAACTTATCTCCTATTAAATGAGGGAAGACTGGCTGGAAAACAAGGATCCTCTGCTGTACAAAGCAGTGTAAATATCAAGTGTGTACCTTTGAGCAGCACCTGATTTCAATTCCCATCCCTGTGATTCACACTGGGAATGTAGAACCTGGCTGGGATGAAGTTCTGCACCAAGTTTCTCACTGAAATGAACAAATTTTCAGACATTTAGTGATTATTTCTGCTTCAAACACACCTTTTCCTTGTGTGTGTATTTGAGGTTTTACCACATCCCCCTGCCTGGCCCAGTGTAGGGTTGGGACATCAGGAATGGGCCTTCCTGGATCCCAAAATTCTTGGTGCTGTTTCTGGAACCCTGGTGCACTTGATCAATTCAAATCCATTTCTCCCAGACATTCCCTCAGCGAGTTTGGTGTGTGCAGAACACGAGTGGTGCCTTTGGTGAGAGAAATGGGGATTAAAAGCACAGAAGTTTCTGCAACTTCATCTCTTGGAGCAGTTTCTGATAATCCTACCATGAAATTACAAAACCAGCGGGACCAGAGCAAACCTCCCTGGAAATTGTACTCCCTCCATTTGTAAAGGAAGCCAGATAAGGTGCAGATTTTTATCAGCTAAATGAGAGAGCTGTGTCACATGGACTACCCAGCATGCCACCCCTCAGCTGAAAACCCTCAGTCAGGACAGAATTTGGGCTGGTGTGCCCTGGATCTGTGGATCCCTGCCTTTCCCAGGGTGTTGCAGCTTCCAAGGAGTTTGTCCTTGAGCTAAGAGGAAAAAAAAAAAAAGTAAAAAAATTCCCCACAGAACCAGCACAGAGCTGGCACCCACACCATGACCTCCAGCAGAGCTGCTGATCCTCCCTCGTGCCTCAGTTTCCCTTTCTGATCTCTCAGCTTGCAGGCACTCACTATTCCAGCTGTTCCAGCTGTTCCAGAGTGGGATAACCCTGCCTGGAGACAGCTGGGAGATGTTTTACCCATGGCACTGCCACTTGTCCCTGGTTCTGCAGCATCCAGACTTTCCTCACACTGATTCCATTCTGCTAATTTCCTTAATTTGCCCACTTAGCCCTGGATGGGTTTGTTTTTCTTCAGTTGAGAAAAGCAGGGAAGCTCTGCAGTCCCCAGTGAGGGAATTTCTCTCCCAGAAATTGTTTTGTCTGCTGGTTTAGCAGGAGCACTTGGGCTGCACAGCAGGTTAGAGGTTTTACCCCTGTTAAAGTCACTTAAACTGTCACCTTTCCCTCAGCACTGATATCATTAGTGGTGACACATTGCTGCAGCCTCTCCACAGAGGTCACCCAGCCCTTTCTGGAGCTATCACACAAAGCTAAAAGCCATAAATATTATATTTAACCCTCTCCTTTCCTGTGTTACTCCAAAACCACTGGAGATGCAAGTCTAATTTCTTCCCTGTACACACTCTGGGACCTCCATTCCACCAAATCCATGAGTTAGGTTTGTAGTTTCAGTCCTGGCTCAATTTTTCCCACCCCAAAATCCAAAGAAATGCCAATATTTGGTATAAAACTCGAATGCTTGGGCAGCTGCATTCCCATCTGTCTGTAAGGACAGAGCCACAGGGGAAAGGGTTGTCAGAGGGATCTTCTGCTTACATGGAAAATCTTTGTTTCCTACATCATTGGGAACAGTTATCCATGAATTCCTTTGCAAAACCCTGGGCTGGTGGAAGGTGTCCCTGCCCATGGCAGGGGGGTGGGACAAGATTATCTTTATGATCTTTTCCAATCCAAAGCATTCTGTGATTCTTTGAAAAAAAAACTTTACATAAAAATAAACGAACAGACTCCTTTTTTAAGGAGAGAATTTTGCAGAGCTGAATGTACACAAAATATTTATTGTTGCTGTTTGAGTACCAAGCAGCTTTTGAGCAGGATAAAGTCAGGCTGGTACCTGTGCTAACATTCCCAGGAAAAAACACCTGTCCCAGGCTGGAGGTGAGGAAGGGTGAGGAGGTGGAGTCCCCATCCCTGGAGTGTCCAAGGAAGGGCTGGAGGTGGCACTCAGAGCTCTGGGCTGGGGACAGGGTGGGGATTGGGTGTGCTCACTGCCCTGCAAAGAGAGAGAAAGGACAGCAACACACACGGAGCTCTTTGGGGAAAAAAGGCCAATTTATTGTACAGACAGCCCGGATTTAAAGTGTGTCAGTGCAGCCAGGACAGGACAGGAGCTCATTGGACAATTGGGAAAAACATCCTTGGGACAGCACCTCAGGATGTGTCCCACGGGAAAGACACCAGGGGTTAATGTTGGTGATGAATTCCACTCTGTTTGTCACCATGTTCTCACCCTGGGAGACTCCTCCCTAACTGAAGCTGCAGTCAGCTTGTCAGCCTGGGAATGGAGCTGAGAGTCACGAGAAATCCAGGCCTGGAAGGAATTTCCAAGCTGTGATTCCCCAGCTCTGTGAATGTGTGTGTCCACAATTGGGCACAGATTGGACTGGATGGACTCAGAGCTTTTCCAAGCTCAGTGATCCTGGGATTCTCTGAAATGTCCCTTGCTCAGGTGGGGCTCCCTGACACTGAGTCCTCAGCACCTGAGCTCAGGTCTCACACAGCCCTTTCTGTTCCCTGTGTGCTGAGCACAGAGCTGGAGGTTCCATGCACCATTTGGCCATTTCTCCCTATTTTTCCTGCCTGTTAATAGGATTATCCAGCCCCTGTGCTGCTGCCATGTCCCAAACACGACTCAGTGCTGCAGGTCTGTCCCAGCCATGGTGCCAGTGCTGCTCCATCCCCCTGTGCTGCCCCTCTCCAGCTCTGATTCCATCTGAGACATCACCTCAGCTTTCCCTCTACTGCCCGAAGCAAAGGACAATCCTGGCTTATGAACCTGCTCACAATTGCTGCAGTTCCAGCCAGGAATAAACTGTTCTTAACCTAAATACTCCTCTGAGGACACTGAGCTTGGGGGAAGAAGCATAACTGTGCTGAATCCAGTGCAAGCAGGGATAAGTGAGCCTGGACACGCTGGATAACTTGGGAAAGCAGCTGGAAAGAGAGGGGAGGGAAAGGAGAACAGTGGTGAACGCAGCTGAACAATAATGACCACTTTAGATTGCAGTAAATGCGATGTTTCCAAATAAAACACAGATTGGTGAAGCTGCAAAGAGTGAAAAGGCTGCCAAAGTGAAAGATTTGTCCAAAGGCAGCCCAAAAAAAATGCCTCAAGCAGAAGGGAAACTCCAGTGTGTTAAAAGTCCTTCCACAGTGAGGGTGAGGTGAGGCCGTGGTTGGTGCTGGCAGCAGCACCCAAGCAATAATTGATACAGCAAATTAAAGAGTGATAAAAATGATAGAGCAAAGTGGGCAAAGCTCAGTGGAAGAAGAGCTGGTGTGGAGTTAAATTTGCAGGAAAAAGATGTTTTCACTCTAATGCAAGATGCCCACTAAGGTGAGCCAGGATCTACCACTGAATCTTAGAGAAATCTTGATAACAAGAGACTTCAGAGGTATTTTGGGATGCTCTGAGGAAAGCTGTGGGGCGTGCTATTTGGAATTATTCTGTACTTGAGGTGTTTCAGCATTAATTGCACAGCTTTACTAAGAGATTACTCATTTTCAACTTAGTCTTACCAAAGGTGTTGAATAATGGATGATATTAAAGTTTGGGTTAGAGATTCAGGGATTGATTTGGAAGACACAGGTGAGACATCCCCGAAATCAAACTTCTGTCAAAAATTAGCAGAATAAAAGTTCCATTTGAAGTGCAAGAACTGAGGGGAAAAAAAGCACCTTTCTCACTGATTCAGGCAAAATAAAAATGACTAAGCCTGTCACGATTTTACCTCTTTGTCTGGCTGACTTTCTCAGCAAGATTGATTCCAAATCCAGCTAAGCCCTGAAAGGAATTAGCAGGAAACTGCTTTGCTGGAGGATGCTGAGGGGGTGGCTTGAGCAGCCAGGGAAGCAGCAGAATACCCAAAAATAAAGCCCCAGCCCTGACTAACCAGGGGGCCCTGTTGGGTTCACTGAAGTAAGTCATCAAACCTCTCACTTGAATCCACAGAGGCAAAAGCAATACTTTGAGAGAATAAAAAGCAGGTGAGGCAGTGTTTGTGAGATCATAACAGCAGAGAGCACAGAGGGGGAGAGACTTTGGGGATCGTCCAGTGCCACCCCTGCCATGGCAGGGACACCTCCCACTGTCCCAAGTGCTCCAGCCCCAATGTCCAACCTGGTCTTGGGCACTGCCAGGGATCCAGGGGCAGCCACAGCTGCTCTGGGCACCCTGTGCCAGCCTCACAGGGAAGAATTTCTCCCCGATATCTCATCTATCCCTGCCCTCCTTCAGTTTAAGCCATTCCCCCTTGCCCTGAGTTTCCATGCCCTTGCACAAAGTCCCACTGACCCTTCTTGTACCCAGGAGCAGGAAGGCTCCATCCAGAGAAAGTCCCTGGCTTGGATTCACAGGTAGATTCAGTTTTATATTTGACTGAATGAATACAAATGTATGTACATTTATAATGAAAGCAGAAGAACTTTATAAAGTAGAAGTTCTGCAGTCGTGCTTATTCTGTACAGAGACCTGCAATAAAAACTCCTGACCCTTAAAGCAAGGAGGTGAGGCACAAACAATCTGTTATTAGTGGTGTTAATTAACATCATTCCATCCAGAAGTGCCCAAGGCCAGGTTGGACAGGGCTGGGAGCACCCTGGGACAGTGGAAGGTGTCCCTGCCCATGGCAGGGGTGGAATTAAAGTCCCTTTCCACTGAAACCATTCCAGGATCCTGTGACTGCAGGGCAATTTGGAGCAGCATCATTTGCTCAGGTGTTGGCAGGTGAGGCTGAGGCAGCAATATTTAACCCTCTGTGTCCTGGTGATGGATGGAGCATGGCAGAAACCTTCCCTGCAGTTCCATTCCTTGTGTTTGATCCCAGCCCAGCCCAGGCCTTGCCCCCTGTGCAATTACCCACTTCAATAATCAGTGTCTGGCTCTGATGAATTACAGCCCAGGCTGGGGATGGTTCAGAATAAATGAGCTGGGATGAAGGGTGTGACAGGTAACAAAGCATTTGTAATGGGATATACAGCTATTAAATGCAAAATAAAAAGAGGCACTAAAATATGTGTAAAAGTAATGAGAAATAAAGCTAAAATCTATTTAGGTCATGGTTGTTGACCTGGCATGAAAGACTGAAAATTAACCTCGCTCTGCATAAAAGCAGGAGGGTGTCAGGGAGGTGCTCAGGTCACTTGTAGTGCTGCCACACTCAAGTTTTGGGCCATTTGAGGGACTTGTCACTGTGTAAATTTGGGTTAGTCCTCAGCTGCTGTACCCAAGCCTGCCTGGGCTGACCAGGATAGTCAACAAAAGGTGCAGGAGATGCCTCCAGGAAGGTCTCAGAAGATGCTACTGCACCAATCAGCCCCAGAGCTCTGGGTTAAACTCTGCTCTCCTCTCAAGCCCTGCCTAACTCTGCACTTACACCCAGACTGGGCAGGGCTTGGGACAATCTGGGGTGATGCCTCAAGTTCTGGCTTTCATATTTCCCAGATTCTGCACTGCATTAGGATATAACCCTGAACTCCACACCAAGTGTTCCAAGCTCTCCTCCCAGCTCAGGCACACAGAACAATCCTTTTCCAGCCCCACAACCAAGGACACGCTGCAGCTCCAGCCCCAAAAAGTGCAAACAGCAGCGAATGGAGGAGAGAATCTGGGAGGATGGGACTGCAGAACCTGGAGCTGGGATTGGACAATGAACCCAAGATGGAAATGGACCCAAGCTGATAAAAGTGTGAAAACTCCTGACCCAGGGTCCATCTTGGGTGTAGCCATGGCCAGGCTCTTGTGCTGCCCAAGGTGAATCCTTTGAAGGGATTTTAATAAATCCCTGCTTTATTCCTTTAACTCTGTCCAGCCTCTGCTCCAGCTCAGCCTCTCAAGGCATCAGAGAGTGGAAGGAAGAGCTGATCTCTGTGAGTCACACACAGGGAAGGGACAAGGGGATCTCCAGGCCATTCCCAGGAATTTACATTCTTCAGAGATGTTCCTTGTGGCTATACTGTTGAAAAACTCCATAATGGATGTTTCTGTTTTGCTTTTATCTCAGTGTTTTGGAGGAGCAGTAATGCTTTGGGTAAAATTCAAATCAATGCAAACCTCATAAGCCAATAAAATTTTATAGATGGTTATCCAATATGTAATTTGTTACACAATTTCTCTGTGGCTTCTGTTTATTGAGACATAAAGACTTTGCTTTTTTTTTAAGGCGGATTTTATGTGAGGAGGGCATAAGAAGGAATAACCTTTCATACCTATTGTGCCATAAACTAAATTACTCTTAACCCAAACCATTTATCTTGTGGTGGCAGCCTAATGAGACCAAAAGAAACAGAAACAAACTGCCTGGAATTTTCTTGAAGGGACAACTTTTATTTCCATCAAGCCTGTAGCTTCCCAGATTGGCCACAAGGATGTCACAGTTGATAATATCAGATAACATAATATAAAACAATCCAAGAAAATGGTGAGGTTATAAAGCTTGGGACAGGGAATGAGTGTAGAAGAGATGCTCGGGTGTAGTTGCACACTGTTTATTTCCTGGCAGGAATTTCCTGAGGGATGGAGGGAAGGAAGTCTGAGCAGCAGCCTGGGGGCTGCTCAAATAAAGACCAGCATGGCTTTGGTGATGTGGCTCAGGAGGGCTGGAAAAGCTCTCAGGATGAAGGATCCCCACCCTCGTGAGGAAATTCACTGCAGTGCCTGGTGCTTATGACTAAGATGTTCTTTCTCTAATACAACTTTTCTCTTTGCAATATCCTTTGGCCTGTACACAACATCATTTTTCCCAGTGTAATTTCACAGCAAAGGAACAAAACTTCGGAGCAAATGCAACCTTTCTTTTTTATGTTTTATTTTTTTTTTTTTGAGCCAGACACACAAACATAAAAGGAGCTTTTACTCAGTATTTCCTGCTTGAGGTATGAGTGACTGACCTGGAGATACACACAGAGTAAAAGCCTGTTTGAGGCTGTCTCATGAGTTAAGTGAAGCCCCAAGTCTTTGGAAAGCTGGTTTAAATCTTGCTGAAATCAGTGGGATGTGTTTCCCTTTCCCAGGACTGGCTCAGCCCTTGCATGCTGCTTGTTAGCCCCGTTAATTCCTGGCTGGTTTCCCCTCCACACAATGCACTTGTGGCTGAGATTCAGGGATTGAAGAATGTGGTGATGAACCTGCACTCTGATGAGGACTGATTTGCCTATTACAGAGAGAAAAGCTAAAGGCAATAGATCCCTTCACACCTCAAACTTGCCATTTCCCTTTGATGTCAGATTTTTGTGAGAGGAGCAGACCAAGAGAGGAATAGAAACAATTTGTGTGTTGCTCTTAGCATAGAACTGGTGGGAAAAAAAATGGATTTGTGTCACTGTGAGGTAACAACATTGTTTTATGTGTCAAGCAAAAAAAGAGAAATAGTCCATTATTTAGATCAGCACCAGTAAATGGATGTTTTTCAGACAGAAAAGCGAGGCCATCTCCTTCTTATCATCTCCTTTCAATCTCCTAAACTCCTGCTGAACCTGTAACAGAGCCTGGGCTGCGAGAGAGGGAGTGAGCCAAGGCTCAGAGCGACACAGAGTGACACCAGCAGGAGTTATTAGAGGAATTTATGAGCTCAATCAGACATGGGCATGACAAGAAGTTGGGGAAGAGCTGCAGTATCCCAGGAAACAATCTGCATTATTAAGAGCAGAACTCCAGGGAAGGTGTGATGAGCTTGACAAAGTGCAGACACTTCACTTTGGTATCCTGCTCAAAATCTCTGCCTCAAAACCAGAAGCACTTTTAAGCCCATTAGAGAAACTCTATTTTTGGGGTTTTACCAGTGCAGTTCCAAGGAAATGTGTAGAAACTCGTTGATGGAGCAGCTTTGCAGGGATGTGAGGCTGAAAATGAGGCTCTTACAATGATTTTTCTGCAGTTGCTGGGATGGATTTGATAGTCCTGGGGAAGCAGCAGGTTGGGGCTGGCCAAGGCTCCAAAGGTGGCTCTGAACTGGTGTCAAACTGGTGTCAAACTGGTCTGGACCTTCCTGAAATGGGAACAACCAGCACAGCTTCCCGAGTGGTTAAAGAGAGACTTGAGCAGGAAATTTCAATATTAGATATTTCAGATCCATGGAAACACTCACCCGAGGGGAAGGAAAGATGAAACCATGGGGATTTCACTGTTCAGGTTGACCAATCAAACTATTTCAAAGGATTTCTTTTTTTTTCCTTTTAATATGTAGACCAAATTCAGCAAAACACCCCAATCCATCTTTTGCAGTTGGTACGAAAATGATCCTGTAGCAAAGAATGCACCAGAAAATATATAAATTATCCATTTCTGCTATGGAGCTGCCATTCCACAAATCTGGCATCAGACAGACCCTGAAGCAGGGAGCTAAAAATTCCAAAGACCCCTCGAATTCAATGTTTCCCTTGAACAAATCCTTATTTTTCTCTGGAATAATAGCAGTGTTAAATTGCCAGCCTCCAGTTCTGAAGACAATTTATCTTGGGCACCTTTAAAAATGAAGGGGAAATTTGGGATGTTGACTTGTTCTGTTTGTATTGATGTGGAAGATGAAAGTGTGATTCCTTGATAATGAATGCACTCATGGATTTCTTGGAACAAAACTTTTTCTTTTTTTTTTCATGTTCTAAATGTAGTGGTTTTGGCTTAAAACAAAAGACAACCTTTGTAAGAGGTTTGGTGAAAACATGTGCTTTAGTAGAGACTCCAAAAGGCAAAAGTTGCATTTGATAAGGAATAAAAGAATGATAAGAGGATGGGGAAAGATCCTCTTTGCTATGGAAAGACAGATTTTGATATTCTTAAATTCTGCTGATCCAACAACTGTAAGAGTTTACAACAAACAGTTTGATGCAGGGATGAAACCAGATAAATTTCATTTTTTGTGGCACCACAAAAACACAGCCAGGGCTGGATTAAGGATGCAGGAACTGCTTGGGAAGTGCACAGAAATAGGATAAAAATGTGGAATGGAAAATACAGAGTGGGGGGATGAAAAGGGAAGGAGAAGCAGTCAAAAATGGAGGTGAATTTTCACCAGCTCCCTTTAATTGGCACAATAACAATATTCAAACCCTCAGGAATTTTCACTCTGGAGGTTTCTCTGGTTAATTGTGATTTTTCCTTGCACTTTTCCTGGGTGCTCAGGACCACGGTGATGAGGGATGGGAATAATTTTCCATCATCCTGTTCAAATTTGGGCACTTAATCAACAAAACCACTTTCATCAGGACTTGGCCAAGTGAGTGCTCCTCAGAATGGCCTTGGTGAGACAGCAGTGCTTAATTCACTTTTTTTTTTTCTGTATTTTAGCAGATTGTTTGGCATTGTCACCTCTCAATTATTCTCTGTGATTGCAACAACACATTTTGGTGCATAAAGAGAGTGGAAATGAAAGCACTGAGTAGAAGGGATAAAAGAAGCTCCTTGGGGAGCTGATGTTAAAAGGCAACAGGTGAAAGTCCTGTGAGGTTTCCATGTCCAGTTTAATGGATGAGGAAACAAAGCAGAAATGAAAAGGAAGTTTTACCTCTGGAAAAAAAAAAAAAATGTACTGCCAGGAAAAAAATCTCTTGCTAAATATTTATATCCAGTCCTGGCCTTTCACTGCCCTTCACGTTTTTGAATTTTAGAATTGATGTCTTTTAAATAACTGCATACATAAATAAGTGCATCCTAAATATATCTCTCTGTGTATTAGGAGAATTTAAGTAAAATTATTATTCTTATCATAAACCAGATAAATTTAAAGACTTCTTCTTCCAAATATATTTGGTCTTGGTTCCCAGCTGGTGCAAATTTGCATTTTTCCATGAAGGTCAAAGTTCTCCTACTCTCACCCTGGAGCAGCCAACCCTGTTTACCTCCAGAATGGCAAGTTCAAGTTCTTTAGTGTACCCAGGAAGGGAAAACATTCCTAAATCCTGATTACTATTCCAGCTAACATTTTGCTTTTCTAACCTGTTCTGAGTTTGTAGGAATTGTCTGCTGCATATCCAGCAGATGCAAATGCATCAATCCCTGCATGTGTGACTTGTTTGGAGTGCAGGGCAATTATCCAGGAATAAAATCAATTTCTAACAAATCATCTGCCATGTGCAAAGCAGGACTCTAATAGTAATTAAAGTCATAAAATGGATTGATGTTTCTCTCTATCTCTTTCCTTTACCCACTGGTAAAAACAGCTCATAAATGAGATCTAGGAAAGAGCATGAACTGCAAAAGAAATTAATTAATAAACAACAAATAATCACACATCAATTCATTTAGGCCTAGGATTACATCACGATTTTCAAGCAACTTGATAACAATTATCTGTGTCATGTGAACTGACTTTGAAGTGACTTTCAGGGAATTTAGATGTTCCTATGGAACTTGGAGCAAAAATACAAACATATTCAATGTGTAAAAAGGGAAAAATTGATAAGTCTTGTTTTAAATGCACCAAAACATTGTCTCCAATAAAATGAATCTCTAAAGTTGTACTTCCATTTAGCTCACATTGAAATATTCTTTCTTCTCCAATATACTCAAATACACAGCCCATAATCAAGTTTTCTTCTCAAATTGACAATTTAAATGCAAAAAAACAAGTCTATAAGTTATTCCCTGGCTTGAAGCACAACCATCTTCTCAAAATCAAAGCAGTGGTTAAAGATGTTAAATAAAGACATGGCTACTTATATTTGTTAAACCCAAATAACTCAATATTTTAATGGGGAGCAGTGGAGCTTGTGTTCACTCTGGGCAGGGAAGTTTTCCCAATTCCCAATCCTTGTCCTTCCTCCTCCCTGGCTTGGCTGGTGTGGAGCAGCACCCCAGGGACCCCCTTTACCTGCCCAGGGATCCCCTTTACCTGCCCAGGGATCCCCTTTACCTGCCCAGGGATCCTCTTTACCTGCCCAGAGATCTCCTTTACCTGCCCAGGGATCCCCTTTACCTGCTCAGGGATCCCTCTGCTCCTCCCTCTTGTATCACCCAAACCCTTCTGGGTTTTCCCTGGGGGATCCTTTAGGAACTCCAGCTTTTCTCCTTGCCTGTTTTTTAAAGGACTCCTTCCTCTTCCTCCTCCCCTGCATTCCACCAGCATGCAGCTCTTGAGCTCCAGCAGAAATAAATCATTTGTATTCATCTTCCCATCTCCAGATCATCTTGAAACCTGTCTAGACATTAAAGCAATCTGTTTACTGCACTGATTATTCCACTTGGCTGTATCCTCTATCTTAAAATACATAGATTATGCTGAATTAAGTCCAATTTCATCCAGAAACCAACTGATTATTTTCTTCCTCTTCCTCATTATCCACGAGATTTTAAATGATAGCAACAGCATCACCAAGGAGGAAGGGAATGGGAAGGATCCTCATTTCACACTGAATCATTTACTTGTTAAACAATAAGCCTTGAAATTAACTTTCCCTCCTGACACCCCTGCATGCACAAATGCAAATAAAATGATTACAGGCTTCATCTTGGGCAAAAATAATGGTCATGGATGGTTCAGCTAATCTAAAAGTCACCCTGGAATTGCAGCCTTGCTTGTTCCTATTTATATTGGTTAGAGTTCCACCTAATCATGGTTTAAATTTGTGGCCACTCAGGTCAGCCCAGAACTAGTCCAGGCCACTTCATTTAGTGCTGCACTGCAGTATAGGGCTATTAAAAAATCCAAATATTTCCTGACAGCTCTCGGGGGAAATCTACAGTTCATAATTTCCTTTCATGGTACTATTAATACTTCCTGACAGGCTGAAAGCCAGTTGTTAATAATCTGGCAGATTTCCAGGTTCTTGTCTAAAATTAGCTTCAGTTTCTCTTCTATATTTTTTTTGCTTTTTTTTTTTTTTTAAATCTTAGTCCTTGATCCAGAAATTTCTGAGTCAGGAGTGGCAGGTGGATGCCCTGAACCTCCTGGTTCAAAAGAGCATTGTTCCAACTCCAAAACTCCAGGGATGTTTTGCTCAACTCCACATTCCCTTTGGGAAGAAAGTTTGGGGGATTGGTGGGTTCTCTGTGTCCAGTGGGTAAAGAATTTAAAAATTTATTTTTAAAAGTGTTGTGAAGGCCACCAGCTGTAGCACCAGATGTGTAAGGGATGCAGCAGCAAAAATAATAAATACAAAAGATATTGTTTTATTGGAAAGGAGAGCACCATAAAGATATCACAATGCCTTTAATATGGATTTTAATAAAAAGATCTGGGATATTGAATGTGAAGAAGCAAAAGATTAAACTGCAAACACCCAATAAGAGACTTTAGGGTGGCACAAATGAAAGCATTGCTGGATATCAGGCTCAAAGAGAAACAGCTGCTGCCTGAGATCTTGAAAGAGATGAAGTCTTCAAGATATCATTGTAAAAGTTTATCAACAATTCCTTTATTAACCTCCATATCTTTGAAGAAACACACACGCTGTCTTTTGATGATATTCTAATTTTGATCCTCTTTTTACTGAAGAAAAGGGAACTTTGCTGCTGACTTCAGTTGAAACAGCATCAATTCTTTTATCATTATTACACTGATAATATTTGGAAGGAGGTTTTCTTCAGCTTTTACTCATAGTTATGAAGTAGATATTAAACTTTTCACCTGGGAAGAACAATGTGTGCTCATCGTTCCAAGTGTTTGGGTGCCACCAAGATCTGCAGCTTTAGTGTTTGTGAATGTGTTAAAAGAAATGTGATAATTGGTTTAAAAGTGACATTGTCAGATTTGGCAAATTTAACACCTTCAGATCTCTTCAAAAACTGTATTTCATAATGTATTGAACTGAAAATTGATCCACACTTACATTTCAGCCAGGCCTTGGAAGCCTTTTATCAGATTTTTCCATCTCAATGTTTGCTCAATAATTGGGCAGACTGCATTAAATGTCTAGGAGAGAATCTTCTTGTTGTTGGAAATTATCTTTATGATGGAAACTTGTAAACCATAATTCACACGGAAAACATTTTCTCTGTAGTTCTCACAAATCTCTGAGGACTGAACTGTTTTCATGCCACCAACTCTTCCAGGACAGATTTCACACAGGTGCTGGGGGTCCATTCTCACATATTTAGGGATTAAAATGAGAGCAGCACTGTTTTAGCTAAAGAATGAGCAATCAGCCCCTTCAGGCTGATTACTGGCATTGCACAGTGTATAAATTTTAAAAAAGGTGTCAAAATACAGCTCCAAATGTGGCTGTGTGAGATAACTGCACCTGGGTTCAGCACCACGACTGGGATTGGCTTTTACTCTGTTATATTTAGTATCACTTAAGCACTTTGCTGTTGAAAGACATTTTAATGTTGGTTTGTCAACAGCACAACCCACTGGGGTTTCTATGTTTCACTCTTTGTGTTTGGGATAAATACAGCAAAATTCTCTGATTGGCTCTTGCCTGTACAGACAGGGTTTTTATAGTTTTACAGCTGTTAAAAAAAAAAAATAAAAATTTACAGCTGGGAATGCCCACACAAAGTTTGGCTGCTGCAGTGAACCAGTTCACATATTCAGGGAAGAGTGAATGGAAGAGTGGCACTCCCTGAGACCTTTCCAGCAATTCCAGTGGGATCCTGAAGCACATGGACAGTGTTCTGCAGTGCACTGATGGCAGAGCAGGGTTTTTCTCTCAACATCCTGCTTTAAGCTCCCTAATTGTTGCTGTGAAAATAAAAACACGGGAAAAATCAAAATAATTTTAAAATTATTTTAATTTTTTTTTTTTTTTAATCCTACTGTGTCTTGTACTTGACTGTTAAAGAAGGTGTGAATCCTTATAAGAATGCTTAGAATCATGGAATGATTTGGGGTTGGAAGGGACCTTAAAAATCCCCCAGTGCCACCCCTGCCATGGCAGGGACAGGTTCCACTGTCCCAGGCTGCTCCAACCTGGCCTTGGGCACTGCCAGGGCTGGGCATCCACAAATTCCCTGTGCCAGGGCCATTCCAATGCTGGTGATTCCATCTGGGATGGTGAGAGAGGCCTCATCAGACACCAGAGCACAGTCCATCCCATTTCTCCAAAAATGTCTTAATTTGGGGAGTTTGAGACAACAAAAGCCTCTGTAGGGTCCCACCATGTAGGATCTCAATGTCACCTGAAACACAACGAGCTGTTTGCTCAGATTTAGGAAAACGTTTTGAAAACACAAGATTTAAACCCTCCCTGAAGGCTTTATGCACTGAATTTAAATTGCAAATGAGCCACAATATTTTTCTTTTCCCTAGGAAAAGTAAGCAATAGCAGTCAGGAGTGAAAACCGAATGAAAAGCCAAGTCCTTTTGTGAAAGAGGAAAAATAGGAGTGATCAGTATCGGAAACCTTTGTTAAATAGCACGGGGTACTTTTCTCCCTCAAAATATGGTTCAATAATTCTAAATAAGCAGTAAGTACTGCAACAGCATACGTAAATCTTGCTGGAGCCTGGAAAACTGGTTGCTCCTGCTCCTGTTCTGGTAGTTGCAAGTGTTTGCTATTCACTCTGTTATGGATATGTGGAAAATAGTTTGAGTGCAGAAAGCGCCTCAGGGGTAAAAAGTTTGAAAAGAAAAATGTAGCTGCGTATCATTGGCATTCATGAGAAAATTCACATTAGATGCCTTGGAATCAGGTGCTCAGGAGACAATAGAGAGATCAGGAGCAATGGTGTGCCAGGAATGCAAGCCTGGCTCCGCTTATTTCCTGGCACATGAGGGATGAAAAATAAAAAAAAAAAAAAAAAAAAGGGTGGAAGGCCAAATTCTAAAGATAATATAGATGTGTGGAAGCTGGTGGGAGGGAAAGCTGAGGCTGCAGAATGAAAAGGCTGGGCATGCTCTGCCTGGGTTAGAGCCTTTCCCTCCACATTTCCATTCCTTTCTTCTCCCACTCGTGCAGATCTCATTCCATGGGTGGTTACACCAATAAACCAGTCCTGGGGAGAAGCTCCCCCACCAGCACCACTGTGGAATTTGACCCCAATTCCCTGTTCTTGAACATTTTTTTTTTTTTTCTTCCACCAGGTCAGAAAGTTGCTCTTTCTGCAAGCACAGCTACATTTTGCCATGGGTAAAAATGTCAATTTGCTGGAATTTAGCTGAGAGCAAAATCTCATCATTCCCAGGGCCTGACAGGTTTTACCCCAGTTCAATGTCACATCACTACCTGAACCAACTTTTGCTTTCAGAAAATTCAACAGGAAATCGTGGCAGAAGTGGGAAATGGGGCCTATTTTCATGAGGATTCAGATGACACCAGAGAGTGTTTTGTCTTTTGTCACGGATTTGTTCTTGTAAATGTTTTGTTACTCAAAAACTAAGTGGTTGTAGAAATTAAGGGTCTTGAAAACCAAAGCCTTGGCACCAGGTTGGGCTCAGTAAAGAACAAGACATTGGCCCTTACGTTGATGTGTTAAATATATGTCAGATTATTTTAATTAAGAAATAAATCCACAGCCTATTCCCTTCTAAATTCCAAGGAAAACAGCTGTACCACTGCAACCTTCAGCCACACAACAAGACAGCCTCTCCCTCCGTGTGCTAAATGCCAAGTCAACACTCAAATCCCACTTTTACTCTGAATTTTTCAATCTCCCAGATGTCCAGGAGGAAATGTTTGATGGCAGCACTAGTTTTGTGGACTTTCTTTCCAGTGATATTTCCCTGCGTATCTGCAAGGAGAAGCAGGTGCTGCACAACTCCTCCACATTGCTGACCTGGGTATTTTATCCCCCTTTTTCCATTTATTCACCTCCTGTATATCCATAGGTGTCCCACACATTTGGATGTCCCAGGAGCAGATCTCTCTCCTTCCCCCACAGATATGAAATGAAAATGACACATATAAAGTATCTGAGGACTGAGTTCTTTCCTATGGACTTGTTTTCTCTAATGGGAAAACAACAAAAAAATGACGTTGCCTACTTCTGTAACAAACATATTTGTATAAATTACATCCTGCTGACAAATGGACACACAATCAGGATTTTAGGGGGAAATGTAATGTTTCCCCCCTGATCATATTTAACATACTTTGTTTTCCATCCATCTCTCTGCTCAAACTGTGGCATAACAATTAGAATAAGTGATAGCAGCACATCCAGAAAACAAAGGGTATGATGGCAGAATTTATCTTGTTACATTTCTTGATTTAACGCCAGTCTGGGATTTCTGGTCTGAACCAGATTTTTCTTATGCTATAAATATTTCAGCTTTTTCATTTATTCTTGATTTAGTTTGACAGTAAATAATCCCATGGAAGCTGCTGTTGGAAAGATGTTGTAAAAATTATTAAGTGCCTGCTCACCAGTTCAGTCCTTGTGTTTGTCAAAGGGAAGGGAGTAAAACAGCTGGGTAACTTTAAGGAAATATGTGTGTGTGTGTGTGTATTTACAGTAATGCCCCATAATTTGCAGCCCTAGGAGCAGAAGAATTACAGTTCTGAGGATTGATCAATACTTTGTATGAATACAAAAAGTTTGGGTTGTATATTCGGGATATTGGCAGCTGCAGGTTCTTGTTTCAGGGTTCCAAAAGACTCGTCCTTAACCCAACAAGATGAGAATAGAAAGCAGGGATATTCAAAAGGATATTTCCTTGCATTAAAAAAAAAAAAAAAAAAAAAAAGGGTCTGGCCAGTTATTTGGCCTTTATTGGCTATTTTTTATTTGGAATATTTTTTTTTTTAATATCAGGAAGCACGTGAGTAATTCTGGATGGTCTAAGCCCATTCCCAATTTTCTTTGGCAACTTTTGCACCTTTAGAAGGGATTTCTGCACTAAAAAAGTCACACACCCAATGTGGAAGGAAAAAAAAAACCCAACTGGATCTATTTGAGAGAAATAGAACTGGAACTGAATCTGTTTGAGAGATCTTGAGGAAAAGGAATTGGGTAGGACCAGCACTGGGAAGTGCTCCCTGTCCAAAAAAAAGAAGCACAGAAAAATACCCAGGACAGGAGGTGAATCCAGACAGAAATGCCAAGGAAAACACGTGGGAATGTGCAAAATTCGCAGCACTAACTTCAGCAAAAGGGGATAAATTGCAGACAAACGCTGGTTGGTATCTGCTAACAGCCAGCTTGGCATCCTCAGAGTGATCTGTCAGCAAATGGGCAATTTGAGCCTCCTCACCCTGCTGCACACACAGGTCCTGGGTGCCTGGGGAATCTTCTCCCTCCTCCAGGAGGAAAAAAAAAAAAAAAAAAAGCTAAAAGTGGGACAGGTAAAGTCACAAAATTAATAGAGGAGTACCATGACATCTAAGTAATTAATTAAAATCCTAACTTACATCTTTTGATCTGAAGGGATGCATTCTGTTCAGGAAGGACAAGGGGAGACAAACTTAAAAGAGGTTTTTTTGTTGTTTTTTTTTTTTTGGTCTCAGATATCACAGATATGTACATGAGCTTCGAGACAAATATTGACAAGCAGGAGAAAGGGTGTGAAATAAATATGATGTGATTCAATAAGGAAAAGCACCAGGTTTTCCACTGAAGCAGAAATAATCAATGCCTACCTTCAGTATCGACAGGTGGTTTAAAGGAGGGGTTGGAGTGGAACCTGAACTGAAGGCAAGTGCTCTAAAAAAGCACCCAAAAGTATTAAAAAAAGAAAGGAAATATTGATGGAGGGTGTTTAGGTGCAGTTACTGCTGCTTGGGGCAGGGTTGATATATAAAGGTACAACCCAGCTCATCCTTCTCTGTTTCTACTTGGGCAGAATTATAATTTAGTGGTTTTAATCCTTTTCCTTTCAAACACTTATAAATTTTGCAAATGTTCTTCAGCAGATCACAGCTGTGTGCGAAGTAGGACATCATGAAAGGCTAAAAGAAACTCTGGGGTTTTTCCATCCTTTTTTTCCAAAACTTAGTAACTTGTCAAGTTTTGATCATTCCTCGGGTTTTTAAGTGTCTCTCCTGAGACCTCCTGCAATTTTTAGGTGCAGTTTATAGAAAATATCAACAAAATTAAGTCTCTTGGAGAAGTGGGATGATTTCCAGAAAATGTGGATTTCTTAATTTTCTAAAAATCATCTCTCTCACTCCTATCAGCAATAAGTTCCAGGGCAACCCTGGATGAGATTTTTTTTCTCACTGCTGTGAAAAATGAGACGAGTGAGAAGAGAATATGGATCCATAAGTGTGGCTCATAATTGTAATTTCTCAGTGGAAAATTTTCAGCACTTAAAAGGTTTGGAATGATTTTACAATTTTGTAAACTCATTTTATTAAGTGATTTCTGGTTTCAGCTGCTTTATGAACTGATCCCCAGCAGTAAATCACTCGTGTGCCCTTTGGGAGTATAGGCCAAACAGATACTTTTTCCTGGCTTAATTCATCATCTGTTGACTGAAATGTCAAAGGAAATTAGAGGAAATTGTTATGTAAATCCTTACAGGCGGATGGTTCATTTCTGAAGGATAAAACTTCACAGAGAAAAGGTTTTTGTTTTCTTTTTTTTTTTCCTTTTTACATGGGGCGTGTGTGACATTGTGATCCCTTCTCCTCCCGTGGGGGATCAATCATTTTTCATCAGGACCTGCTGACGTTACAGCACATTCACCAAAGGATCCTGGCTGGGGTCACTGTGGAATCATGGAATTCCAGACTGGTTTGGGTTGGGAGGGACCTTAAAGATCCAGTGCCACCCCATCCATGGCAGGGACACCTCCCACTGTCCCAGGCTGCTCCAACCCCAATGTCCAACCTGGGACATTCCAGGGACCCAGGGGCAGCCACACCTGCTCTGGGAATTCCATCCCAGCCAGGAATTCCACCCCAATATCCCATCCATCCCTGTCCTCTGGCAGGGAAGCCATTCCCTGTGTCCTGTCCCCCCATCCCTTGTTCCCAGTCCCTCTCCAGCTCTCCTGGAGCCCCTTTGGGGTCTCTGAGCTCTCCCTGGATCCCTCTCCTGTCCAGGTGAGCACCCCCAGCTCTCCCAGCCTGGCTCCAGAGGGGCTCCCTATGATGGAACAAGAAATATCTGAACATTTGATGAACACTCTGGAGTTGGGAAAAGCCCAGTTTTCCAAACACCTTTTCTTCCATCCCAGCACTGTCTGGCAAAGGGAACACAGGCAGATTTTTTCTTTCCTGCTTGAAGAAATTCCCTCCCATCCAAGAGATCTCTGTGCCACATGGAGTGGGTGGGAGGAACCCCAACATTATTGGCTTTTCATTCCAACTTTGTGTCATTTTGGAATTATTTTTATGCCAGGATGATCCTGTCCTATTGCATTTGTAGTGTCTGAGTCTCCAAATGGTGCAGTAGAACGTGGTTTTACCTGGGGAAATTTGGGGTATTTATTTGGAGTCTGTACTTTAATTGCCCAATTTCTCTTCCTGTTTTTGCAGAAAATCCAGGTAGTCACAGGAAGACACACTTTACTTTCTTCCACTGATTGGATGGGAGGAATTTTTGACCTTGGAAAGTGGAGATGGTGTTGCTATGGAAACTAATAAGTCTGCTGCCATTCATGAGCTGCAGCACAGGTAAAATGTTCCACTATTAGTGTTTGTGATTGATAAATCTCTATCAGTGTCATAATTCTTGGAGAAAGGAGAAGCAATTACCAAAATTAACAGCCCTTTTATGTATGAACAAGTGACTAAGGAGCTTTTCATTAGGACACGCTTTAATTTTAAACAACTCCAGGTACTGCCTTTGAACCAGGAAAATACTTTTTCAAGATCATAAGAAAGCTGGAATCCAGGTAATGGCTTTAAAAAATAGTCTAAGCTGCAACAGTGAGAAAGAAAAACAATTGTTACTTGGGTGACAACACCATGAAAACATTTCTTGGCCACAATATCAGCAAATGAAGCTGGACTGAAAACCAGAGCAGTTTGGGAACACTGATTTAATGGTTTTGATTCCACATTTCATCTCACACCCTTCAAGTGCTTCCATATGAGTGAAGTGTCTTTAAATCACAGTGAACTGAAAGGAAAATTAAAGTATTTCTTTATGAAGTCCAAAAATGGGTGAGAATCGTGAGGACTATCAATATAAACACACAAAAAAGAAAGAAAATCTTGCTTAAAGCCCAAAGCAAATGCAAACGTTCCTTCTTTGCTTCCTGCTGGAGTGATGATGGACCCTCATCCTCCCACCCTGGGCACCCTGACACTCCCCAGGCTGGGATCAGAGCACAGAGTGTGGTTGGAGGAAGCAGGAATTCGTCCCCCCATTCTCCTTCTTGACTATCCCTTGTGCTTAATTAAAATATCAACAGTTTGTAGCATATTGTGAGGTAAAATGTTCTTTTCTGCCTGGCTGGGCATTGCTCACAGTGAGGGTTTGGTATTCTGAGTTCATTCCAACTCTGAACCTTTCTTCTAATTAAAAGCATATAACTTGACAATCCTGCTTCATAAAGCCATAAAAATGGGATTAACTCATGTGGCTCATTACAGCCTCATCTCCAAACAGGCACTGAATGGGAACTGAACTCTTTGAGGTTATAATGAATTTGGGGATGGACTGACCCTTCACACTTGGCTGTGATAGAAACCATGACAACTGACTTTTGTCTCCAATTAATGTATTGAACTCTAAATAGCCAGGATATTACTCATGTACTTACAAGGAAATTGTATTAAAGTAACCTCAAATGATACTTAAATTAATTATGTAGTGCATGAGTCAGCAGCTGTTTGAAGTGAGGAAACAGAGCACAGGGCAGACTTCAGTAGCATTTTAAAATACAATTTAAATGAAACTCAATGCTGTTTTATCTAAATGTGAAATGTAAACCTCAGGATAAAAAAAATGTAAATCTCAGGATCAGACTTTCTGTTAAATCAATACAAAGTTGTTATTTCAGTAACAAACAACCAGCACGTTAAGGACTAAAAATCTTGGAATATGTAAAACATTGTGATATATAAAATATTTCAAGTGAGCAGTTGCTCATTTAAGCCCAGCTTTGCTGAACTAATCTCAACAACCATGTGTTTAGGACCCAATCTTCCCTTTAATTCCCCTCTGCCCCCTTGGGTGCCTCTCACAGATCATTCCCTTCTTTACTACTCTGAGTAAAGCACTTGCACCTGTTTTCCAGAGCACAGGGTTCCCCTGTAATTCCTTGATTTCTTGGGAAATAGTTGGTGGTCCTGGAATCTGAATTGCTGTGTGAGGGACAAGATATTCTTACACCCATGGTTTGTATCTCCAAAAATAAATTTTTTCCTTCCTTTTTTTTTTTTTTTCCCCCCCTCAGACTTTAATTTTTGAAAATTTTCATCATCTTCATCATTCTTGCCAGAGGATCATCATTAACAAGCCCAGTCCCAAGCTTTAAATCTGAATTAAAAGGTACTGGGAGTTCACTTTTAGATGAACATGCTCACCTTTTAAAGACTTAAAAATAGCTAAAAATGTAAATGTTCCATATTCCCAGGCACCAAGAGTAGCTCACAACAGCCCTTTTGTCCTGCTCTCAATTAAAGGAACAGCAAAATCTCCCACTGACTTCCCTGGGATAAGTTAATTTATACCTGGGTATAAATTAACTCCATTGATTTCAGCAGAGCTTTGCTGATTTTCACTCCAGGACGTTCTGAAATACTCCTGGTGGTGACAGAAAACTGCACTTATGGCAAAACTTCTCTGCTTTATCACATGGAAGGTTCACATCAATTTAGCAATCATAGAAATGAGTGGGAAGATGAGGACCCAGTCCTGGTGCTGAGCAGTTTTGTGGGCTGGGGATAGAAAGTTAATTCAGAGTGTTGGATGGCATTGGTCACTCATTCCCTCCTTGTTTCTACCTCAATTCTACCTGACATGTAGAATGAAAATGATTTTGACCTCTAAATTAATTTTAAATCTCAGGATTAAATGTGCTGTGCAGAAGAGCTGGATATTATTACCCCTCAAAATGGCAATTCAATTACTCAAAAATCAAACTGCCCTCTATATTCTCTTTATAGGCAAAAATCGTGGAAAGAATAATGTTCTCTCCAACTCTTATTTTCCAGCAGAGCTTTTTTATGTGTCTCTACGAGGGTCTTTAGGGTTTTCTTGCAGTGCCTTAGGGGACAAAATAAAATAAAGTAATGCATGCACAGTGACACAGCGAGGGAACAGATTAGATTTTTTTTTTCCTAGCCCATTGCTATTTAAATGAGATAATCTGATCTAAGCAGAGCACCAGAGGCAAGAAGGGTGATGAAGATAAACTCAGAGATCATTACTTTAAATTCTGTGTACTTGCTATAGGGATGTACAACAACCATCTCCTGACATCGTTGAAATTTAAACATTATTTGATATGAATATGTTAAGAAAGTGCCTTCACTTTCTGGATCAAAGATGTAGACAGGATTTTGGGAAGTTGAAATGAACAGACCTGTCCAAAGTGCTCAATAAAATAAAATAATTGTCTCTTCACACCAAAAACTCTCTCACGTTTTCCTCCTATGGCTGCTCCTGGATTGTGCTGCTTCCTCTGGAGTTGTTGTGCAAGGCAGGTTGCCAAAAATATCTTAATGAGGGAAAATTCTATTTTCCTTTTGAATATCATATTTCTGTCCTAAGTGTCCATTAGAGGCACCTCAGGTTTTTCCTTGGGTGTGGATGCCAGGTCAGGTTCTCCATCAGGTTGGAGGAAATTTCCTCATCTCTCTGTCCCTGCTCCCTCCATTCTCTCCTCTGTCCTCTGATTATTTCAAGTGTCTGTCTTCCTCCTGGACAGCTGATCCAAATTTTCTCTGTCCCTCCTGTTCCTCGAGGGAAATGGCTTCTCTTTGACCTGATTCCTGGTGGCTTCTTCCCTTCAAATAAATCTCTTTATTTATAAATAAATAAAGGCACGGAGAGGTGGCTTTTGTGACTGTCCCTTGTCCTGCTGATGGTCTTGACTCCACTTTGGAAGCAAAGGAGATTTCCAGGATTAAGGATAAGGAAAAAACAGAATTGCAGTGAATTCCATCAGGCTGTGGACAAGAGAAATATCCCAAGCCAGTCTGACCTGCATGTTGGAAATGAGGCATTGACTGTATTTTTACAGAGCCCTTTGGCTTCTTGCCTCCAAATCAATTGAAGATGCAACCACAACCTCCCGGGCTGGATTTTTGGCCCATCATTTTGAAACTGTTAAATTAGAGAGAGACATTTCCTGATGTAAAGTGTCCTGATCCTCCTCTGGGTCACAGCAGGATGAATATTGAATACATCACATCCCACACTCTGCCTGCAGTGTCTCACAGATTTATTGTTGGCATAACAGCACCTTTAGGGATGGAACAGCAGACCATATATTTTAAGACAAGTGACATCTTTGCTATTTCTAACAGCAAAATGTGGAGATGAACTAGTCCAGCCTGGAAATGTTAAGGCTTCCTTGAACAACCAGAGACATTTGGAGATGTGCTGATGAGTCAGACACTGATAATAATTAGGTGTCCCTTAGACAGCACGGGGGTTTGGGAAATAAAAAGCTGGATTTGTGTGAATGACTTGCAGGGCTGTGGCAGGACACGGCTGATGCTGCAATGACTTCCCAGGAGAGGCAGCAGTGATGTTTGGAGAACTTTTGTTTCCATGCTGGCAGGAACAACAACAACAGCAACCGTTCAACAACCCTCCCCTGGTGCAACAGAGGCAGGAAAAAAGGGAACCTCGTGCCCTGAAGATGCACCATTACATTTAGGGAATGTGAGGGACAGACAGACATAAACCCAGCTCAAAGCTTGGCCCTGAGTGGATACCAGTGCCACTCTCCTATTCCCCGAGGGCTCCACCCCTCCCCAAACCTGAGGACAGAGAATTTTTGTTTAATATGTTTAATAGACTCACTCTATAGAAGAATCTCCCTCATTGTGCTTCATTTCCCAGGAAAAAAAAAACAAAAAACCTTTTTGGGATTATCCTGAGTGCACGGATGTGGTGCAGAAGAGGTGAGAGCTCAGGTGCTGATTTGAAGGTGCACTTTGAGATTGGAGCTGCATTGATTCCCTTTGTCAGGGAAATGTCATTTATGGCTCCTGAGTGAGGTGGAGATGCTGGAATTCATGGGTGTGAATTCACCAGACTTTTTTGTTTTCTGTATGGCTCTAGTGTGTAAATTCTCTAGTCTGAAAGGACCTGTCTATTTTTATGCTGGTTTAAGTAATTATTGCTTCCCAATCTTTTCAATTGGTTACTTTACATTATTTTTCCCCTTTTATTAAAGTTTTACATGATTTCTTCCTGTTTCATATCAAACCATTTCATCTCCCAGCACAAAAGGCTCATTAACTTTGTAAAATAACATCCTGGTACTTTAGAAGTGATTTTTTTTTTCACTTTTTTTGTTGCAACAACTTCAAAGACAATTCAATTTTACTTTATTATCACTGCCAAGAAGTTGAAATTAGCAGGTGATTAAGCACTTCAAATATTTTGAGCATTTTCTATTGTCAACAATGACAAACTTAGGTATAAAGAAATTAAACTTGAGAAGGCACAATAATGTTGAAACAGTTTATTGGAAAACAAAATTTTCAAGGAAAATTGCTGGTTTTAAGTAATTGCTTAAGCAAAGAGTAGGTTTAGATCAGATTTTAGAGATAAATTGTTCCCTAAAAACAGTTGAGGCCTTGGCACAGGTTGCCCATAAAAGCTGAATTTTGAGATTCCCCATTTCAGAGTTACCAACACTGAATTTTTAGAGTTTAAGAGCCAAATCCACTCCCTTTTTATCTCCACAACCAATGCCTCAGTTAAAGAGCTGATGCCTGAAACCCTAAATTTTATTATGGAGAGAATGATGGCCATAAAATCATGGAATCACTGAAAGGTTTGGGTTGGAAGGGACCTCAAGGTTCATCTACATCCTACATGAAACAGAGAAACCCAGCTGAAGTCTAATTTTCCACTAGCAGAAATAAGAAAAAAAATATTTTTTCCCCCAGAATTCAGATCTTGGAAATGCAAAAAAATAAACCCCCAAAAATTAATTCTCCTTTATTTTGACATGAAAACCACAACCAAACTTCCCTGCTGTTTAACAAAACTGTGCACACCCTGACACGGGTGAAGACCTTGCTCACAAACTTTTAAGTGCTGCAACAATATCTGTGACTTCCACGTAATCACAGGCTGATCATCCCTCCCATTGTTTGCAGAAGCTGGAAAATAAAACGTCTGGGGTTATTGATTTGCTACTTCTTTTTCATTTAGCGCCTATTGATCGCTGTTTATGTGTGTGTTTTGTGTTGAGCAGGAATTAACATTGAAAACTTCTTGGAATTCACTGCATTCACACCTATTTGGCATTCCTGGGGAAATCTTGCTGCCACAATCCCACTCCAACTGGGGGTTTCAAAAATCGGTGTTTTCTCCTCTGGCTTCTTGGCAGTAAAAAAAAAAAATCACACACATAAAACTTTTTTAATTTTTAAAAATTATTTGTAATGTATTATTATTATGGTTGACACTTGCCTGGGACAGAAAATGTGGCTGTCACAGGGTTCGAGCTCCCAGAGTAATTTCCAACCCCTCAGGATGATTTAGGCTGTGGTTCTCGTGCCTACATTACTAAAAATACACCTCTTGGGGTTGGGAGGTGTTTTTCATCCCCATCTGCAAGAGGAATTCTTGTGATTGACACAAAATATTTCTTGTAGAGTGCGGGTTGAAAGGCAGCTCTGGGACAATCAGAGGGAATTAGGGAAGGATTAATCCAGTGGGGCTGAGTGAGGGATGGATGGATGGATGATGGATGGATGATGGATGAGGGATGGATGGATGATGGATGATGGATGGATGGATGGATGGATGGATGGATGGATGGATGATGGATGGATGGATGGATGGATGATGGATGGATGGATGATGGATGGATGATGGATGATGGATGGATGGATGGATGGATGGATGGATGGATGGATGGATGGATGATGGATGGATGGATGGATGGATGGATGGATGGATGGATGGATGGATGATGGATGGATGGATGATGGATGGATGGATGGATGATGGATGGATGGATGATGGATGATGGATGGATGATGGATGATGGATGGATGATGGATGGATGATGGATGGATGATGGATGATGGATGATGGATGGATGGATGGATGATGGATGATGGATGATGGATGGATGATGGATGGATGATGGATGGATGATGGATGATGGATGATGGATGGATGGATGATGGATGATGGATGATGGATGGATGGATGATGGATGGATGGATGGATGGATGGATGGATGATGGATGGATGGATGATGGATGGATGGATGATGGATGGATGGATGATGGATGGATAATGGATGGATGGATGATGGATGGATGGATGGATGGATGGATGGATGATGGATGATGGATGGATGGATGATGGATGGATGATGGATGGATGGATGGATGGATGGATGGATGGATGGATGGATGGATGGATGGATGGATGATGGATGATGGATGGATGATGGATGATGGATGGATGGATGATGGATGGATGGATGGATGGATGATGGATGGATGATGGATGGATGGGTGGATGGATGGATGGATGATGGATGATGGATGATGGATGGATGATGGATGGATGATGAATGATGGATGATGGATGGATGATGGATGATGGATGGATGGATGATGGATGGATGATGGATGGATGGATGGATGGATGGATGGATGGATGGATGATGGATGGATGGATGGATGGAAATACCTGGGATAGCTCAGAGCTCTTCTCTGTCACAGTTGGGCCAGGTGTAAAGCACTCTTTCCATTGCTCTTGTGATATTCAGATCCCAGTATTCCCAGGTTTAGCTCCAAAAACAATCAAAATCACAGGCCAACCACACATTCCCCAGGAGGCTGAATTATAGTCCAGAACCAACCAACAATCCATGTGAATGGATTATTTTTATTTACTTAACATTTGTTTTTCACCCTCCAGAACAGCCCTTTTCTCTATTACTCCATTCATATTTAGGATTAAACTCTTAAAAAAGAATTAAAAATTAAAAGCAATGTTTAATTGTCATGAAATTACAGTTTCAGGACCTGGAGGAACAACCCCACATGCACCACGTGAGGCTTTCTGTCAGTAATTGCTGTGGTTGGTGGCACATTTATCACAATTAATCATCCCAAGGCTGTTCAGGCTCTCTAAGGCTTCTCTTGCAGGAGGTGAGATGGGAGCAAGAGGGCAAATTTTGAGTGTGGAGGCAGAGTTCAGGCACAGAGGGGACCTGCAGCCCCCATTTCCCTGGGTGTCTCCTTCCCCTTGTGTGCCAAGCCCACCCAGAGGTGCCAGTCCTTGTCCTATGGGTCAGACACTGCCTAAATTCCCACCTGCTTTGTGGCAAGAGGAAAATTCATAAGCTTTATTTTGATATATTTGATTTTTAGACCTTTGTAGAATTTTAGTAGCAGCACTTTTCCCCTTCTGCGTAGCCTAACCACGGTTTTGTCCTGTGTTCAATATTAATATCTGCTTTATTGTTCTATTCTAATTACAATCTCATTAGCAAAGGGGCCCTATATTTTCCTGTGACAGATATTGCATCTCATTGTTAGTGGATCTCGGTTATTCCATGCTTATTGTTATTAATAATTTGTAGCAATTGGATTGGAATTAGAATATTACTTTGCTAAATCACTTTTGCTGCTAATTAAGGCACTGTGTGTGACATTGTTTAGCTCCAAACATCATCGTCCTGCTTTTCAGCCTGCTCTAATTACCTGTAACTCATTCATTTCAACTTAGAAATCAGGTCTTTTAATCAAACTCCTTTGAGCTTTGCCGTGGTAGGAGCTGCTCTTGGTGGGAATGAAAAGTTCTCGTGGACAAAGATATTTTAATGACGAATGCACCTTTCACTGCAGCCTCGGAGCTCCTTAGAAACAGAATAATTGTCCTCAATGCTTCCAAACACAATAGAAGGAGGAGGGCTCTGAGAGAAAAGTGAAAGATGACTGAAAAATTCCAACTCTTCAAGGTATCAGCAAGGAAATCGCCGTAGCTTTAAATTGTCTTCTGTGCACAAAACATCTGTGAGATCAGATCTGTCACGCTGTTTGCTGGGGTAATATTTCCTCTGGAGAAGCAGCATCACTTCATTATTTGCCTGGGAACTTTACTCACTTTGGCTGCCAAACAAACAGCAGACACACAAAGGTCATGCTTGAGTCATGAGTGAAAACTCACATTAATGGCCAGGGGCTTCCTGGGGTGTGTCTGGCATTAGCAGAACTCTCTCTCAGTGACAGAACCTCTGACATATCCTGAATATTGCGGCAGTTTGAGGAAAAGCAGAAAAAAGGGGTTTATTTCTGAGCAATTCTTTCTGCAGCCATTTTAGGGCAGTGTAAAAAAGGTGTAAAAAAGGTGCAGATAGTCTTGTGCTGGAGCTGTTCTGCAAACACACCTGCACACACCTGCAGCAGCTTCACCTTTCTTCTGCCATGGAATCACAGAGTGATGGAATGGTTTGGGTTGGGAGGGATTTTAAGCCCATCCAGAGCCACTCCCTGTCTTGGCAGGGACATCTTCCACTGTCCCAGGGTGATCCAAACCCAATGTCCAACCTGGCCTTGGGCACTGCCAGGGATCCAGGGGCAGCCACAGCTGCTCTGGGCATCCCCAGCTCCAGCAGCATCCCAGGGAGGAAAGCTCCGAGGCAGGGAGGGACCCAGGCACCACTCCAGCATCATTCCAAAGCCAATGGAAGGTTATTTAGGAAGATTATTTCCATAAGTTATTTCTGTGCTTTGATCTGCAGTCTGGGTGGGTTGTTTGCCACGGGATTTCCTTAAAAGCTCATTATCATTTGGGACAATTGTCTGGGAAGACAAATGTGACAAAATCAGAGCACGTTGTCCCTTGGGATTGGCTTTTCCTTGGTGGAATTGCTGGGTGCCCTCACCCACTCTGGGGTTGGTTTTGTTTCACTGCCCAGCACACACCCAGGCTGCCACTCCTCCCTCCCAAACCTTGGACAGTCTCTGTCTCACTGCCCTGAGCTCGCCCTGGAAAATTTAGAGTACTTTCGAGTAAAATCTATCCAAACTTTGGCTCACAGAAAGCCTTTCCCCCCAGCCCCAATGTGATTTATGGAATGCAATTTCTTCATCCTCTAACATTGTCTCACTTCATACACTTATGCCAAATCGTTCCTGATGATTTATTACTTTTCCTACAGCTTATAAAAAAGTGGGTATCAATACAATGTCAACAAAACTATAGGGGTTAATCTCGAGTAACTTATTGAGCATTAATCAGATTCATATTTCAGTCATATCAGTCTAAAGCTACTAAAAATCACTGATGGTATAATGCAACTTAAATCAGAATATAATGTGATACCTCCAATTGCTGTTTCTATTTAGATTTATTCTGATTTACACTGAATATGGTAGAAATAAAAGACATTTCTCTGTGTCTTCCTTGTATATTTGTGAGTTTGCAAAACACAAATAGTTTGCTCTAGGCCAGAGAAAATGTAACCATTAATGCAATAGATACTGAATTCATATTTGCCTGACAAGTGACCTTATCAGCTATAACTTGTCATCTTCTAATTAGTCTACATTTATTTTATTCACTCAATTAACCCCCAGCCTCTCCAGGAGATAAGTTGCAGATACACGAAATTATATATGGTGCTGCAATTAAAATGATGCTGCACATGTACTCCACAAATTTGCCTTAAAGAAAGGTAAACCTCATTAATATCCCACCAGTCTGACTGCAAATTAAAATGGTTTTATTGCCAGTGAAGCCACTGACTTTCAGTGCTCACTGGCAGGCAACAACAATGTCTTTTCTTCAGAGAATCTAAGAGTAATCACATAAAAGTAAGAGTGCTCAGTGAGATTTAGAGAGCAGAAATATCTATGTATTATTAAACCTCTCTTCCCAGAGAAATGCTCAAATTCTTCACTTAAAATAAATATTTACAGATTAAGAGTGACCTGAAAGGTGAACACCAAGAATTTGGATGGAAAAGAACAAAATCCTATTAAGAGAATCCAGACTGATTCACATTTTGTGCCTTGAAATAATTTGGGTTGAGAGTTTTGGATAAAAATATGAGCTAGATGATCAACAGAAATTCATGCAAACGTTAAGGAAAGCAAACCTGAATCGAGATTTCAGTCCCAGTTTAATATGTGAAAAATGCTTGTGCATATACAAAATTAATTTATAGGAGAAATTGAGACAAGAGAATTGTTGTCAGCCCAAAGGTGGATGTCCACTGCAAGTCAAAATAATCAAACAAACATTCATTGTATTGCACTGACATTTTACCCAAATGTCTGCATAGTTTTCAAGCTATTAGGGATGTGAAATCACAAACAGGCAGAAAATGAATGTGGTGAAATAGGACGTGCTGTAAACTCAGTCGGATGCAATTATTGAGGAGGGGGAACATGGAGCACCCTCCTCTCTTTGCTTTAAAACTCTGCAGTCTAAATCTCCTGAAATTAGAGCTGAATCCATCACTGATTATGTCACTGCCCAGAAATATGGCCTTGAGCAGATTTGTCATAACTCTGCTGCTGATGCTGCACCGTGGGCACGGCAGCCATCAGTCAGGAGGATACAATTTCCCGAGGAGCACAAGTGGAGCAAATGTGCTCTCAGCAGCCTGGTGGGACAGCTTCTGCTGGAGATGGATGGCACCGGGCTGGGATGGATGGCAGGAGCAGGGCAGCTCCTCACACACCTCTCTGGTGTCATCAGGGTTTAATCCTTAGGGAAGGACTGGTGCTTCAGCTGTGAAATCCCAGGGGAAATGTCCCAGGCCAGGCTGGGCAGGGTTTGGAGCAGCCTGGGATAGGGGAAGGTGTCCCTGCCATGGCAGGGGTGACACTGGGTGGGCTTTAAGGTCCTTCCAACCCAAACCACTCCGTGTTCAATGATTCTACAATCCAGCCTGAATTCAACACTT
This sequence comes from Sturnus vulgaris, assembly GCF_052056855.1. Taxonomy (NCBI): domain Eukaryota; kingdom Metazoa; phylum Chordata; class Aves; order Passeriformes; family Sturnidae; genus Sturnus; species Sturnus vulgaris. The sequence goes on along the minus strand of NC_142253.1, from coordinate 2,318,966 downwards.
CCCCTTTCGTCTTCACATCCTGAAATTCTCCACCACTTCTATTTCTCTTGATTTATTTTGGTTTATAATCTCATCCATACATTATTTTCACTTTTTTGATTTCATCTTTGCATTTCATTTTATTTTGTCTTTGCATTTATTACATTTCACTGCTCACATTACCCCCACAATTTAAACACTCTGTCCCAGCTCAGGTGATGACAAGCAGCCCCTACATTGAGTGTCCTCCTTTCTTTGTCACTTCCCTTTTTTGGTTTTGTTTTTTTTTTTTTTTTTTCATTTCCCAATCTGCTGCAGTTTGAACTCCACCACTGGCAGAGATGAGATGACTAATCCAATTTCCCTCTATGCAAAGAGTCCTCTTGCATTTCTCTCTGCAATTCTACTTTTTCCCTGAATAGCCGTCATTTAATGCCCCGTTATCTTGGATGGCTCTCATTTAGTGGTTTATTAAGCAGTAATTCAGCAGCCTGTTATCAGTTCCTACTAGAGCTGGGGAAAATATGCCAGCCAAGTATGTGAGATTTCCGCAGAATTACAGTGGTTTTGTGATTTTTGGATTAGAGAAAAATTACCCCAAAGTAATAGATATGAAATGTTTTCCCCGCATTTCATTATTGGCCCCGTGCTACAGCTCCCATCAGGCCATTCTGACTGAAGATTGTCTGATTTTTATTTCTGTTTCCAATCCAAGCAGCAAAATTCTACAAAATCACAGAGTACTCAATGGACTGAGAAGTCCTAAACTTGGACTCACTTTTTCTCCCACACTCATGAATGTTTCCAAGTGGGTAAAAAGACATAAACTAATTTCTTGAGTTTTTTAAAAACCAGGGAGTTGAATTAAAATAAGGGGTGAGGGTAGAAACCAAAGTGTAGAGGGATCAATGTAAATCCCAGCTGGAAAAAAATGGATTTGCAAAATAATTTTGGTGGTAGAATATGCAAAGGCTTGATTGGCAATTACAACTTGTAGAAGTTGATGAAAATAGTAATTTTTAGTAATAAATCATTCATGTTTCCTAAAATGGGCTGAATTTTAACAGATAATGAAAGTAGAGATAAAAGGGAGGAGGGTGATGGAGCAGCTGAACTGGCACTGGCCATGGAACAGCTGCCAGAGTTATGGAATTTTTCATATCTGCTTATGTAAAACATTTCAGGTTCTGGGTTCCCTCAGGAGGACAAACGGTGCAAACTCTCCCCTGGCATTCCATGATCTCCAGGCTCCTTGGGAAGGGTTAACAGGGACACCTCAAACCCCAGTTTTCGGATGCTGCTCTTTCTGTGCAGCTTCAAACTGGTGTCAAACACGGATATTAGGAGAGGAAAGGCAGTGTGCAAGGGGGAGAGTTCCCAGTTTTCCCTGGATTTTCAGCCTGCTGACATGACCAGCAACATTTCCACATCCCCTGTCCCTGGCTCCCAGCCTTCCTTCCCCTTCCCTTTCCATCCCTGCCCCGAGGCAGAATTTCAGTGCAGCCCCATCAACCTGCATTTCCTCCCTCCTTTCAGCGGGGTTTTGTTGTTTATGCTGTCATTTATTTTTATTTTTATTTTTTTTTTTGGAGAACACATCAGGTAAAGGTCATTTTTCCTTGAATGGAAAAGCACAGTCATTTTGACAGACATTCCCAGCTTGCTCTACATCAGAAATGTTGATATTAGCTCCTTTAAAATAGAGAGTAGAGACAAAAATTGCCTGAGCAGCTCAATGGCTGGCAGTCACTTCCCAAAAAAAAAAAAGAGCATTTGCAAAGTTATGCTTATGGCTTCTGCTAAATTCCAGGGTGCCATTACTGGAAGGATTTTAACTTCATTTGCTTTTGCTCAGGAAAAAAAAAAAATAAAAAAAAATATCATCATGAAGGTATTAAACAGCCACAAAAGATGATGGCTTCAAATAGTGTCTTTTGGCTGATCCATAATCATTTGCTTTGGCAATTTTATTGGGGAACATTAAGGCTGATCACTAACTCTGTGTTCCTAATTATTTCTGAAATATTGTGCTGTTTTGTGTGCTGAAATGCGGAACGAGCAGAGCAGTGGGCTGGTTGGGATTGCAATGTTCTAACTGGGTTTTAATCAATGAGTGATAATGAGAGCTTGTGTTTTGACTTTCCCTTCTTAATTGCCAGTAATAAAGCAGATCCTCATTGATGATATTTAGCAGAGTTCAGTTTCATTCATCTCTGTTTATTTTATTTATTTTGAAAGTGCCTGGGAGCTTTCAGCATGCTAGACACAATAACAGAATATACAATGCTAATTATATTTTCCTTGCCTGATATTTTCCACAGCAGAGGATGATGCTGCCTTTTCCTGGGGAGTGATTGCACCCCCTGTTTTCAGCAGGATTCTGGAATGCAGGGTGAATCAAAAAATAAAACCATGTCTTGTGAAATCCCAACCACATTTTGCTGTTTAAATCTCTATTTCCCTTCTGTTGCTCATGATAGTTGTGGGTTTTTTTCAATTTTTAAAAAAATATTTTAAATTTTTAAAAATTTTTCTGCCAGGATGCCAAAATAAGAATTAAACATAAATATACTCAAGATGAGGCACATCTGCAGGTGCTGCTGGCCAGGAAAATTAAATTTCATCTTACCCAAACAGCCACAGCAAAGCCACACAAGGTCTGATCTATCTCAGGCAGATCTTCACTGGCCAATTGTTAATTTTGCAACCTGATTTTTGGTTAAAAAAGACCATTTTTCCCCTTAAAGTTTAATTTCCAAATTTAGTTTTAGTCCTTCAAATGGATGTCAGTACTGTGATGACAAATTCATGCAAAGCAGTCAGTCAATATAATAAATATTTTGATAATATCCTGCCTGAATAATCTGATTTAAATCAGGACCAGCCTTAGGTTTAAAATGTTTTAAATATCCCTTGTATTCCTCTTCAATTACATGTAAGAAAATAAAGAGTTTTTTAATCTTGCCTGGATCATTGCTTGAGATGATTTATATCCCAAGATTTTCTTCCTGAGCTATCAATCATCTGAAAGCAAGAAGTAGGTGGCAGCCTGAAATTTCTATATCAGATCTTTCTGTGTCCCGAGGAATTTTCGCCGTGGCAGTAATTTGGGCTACAAAAATAAATGGTCTCCACATGGTTTTTCTATTATCTTCATGATCTCAATTATTTCTAAGTGTTATCCCAGGATATAAACCTTGTTATCTACATATAAAATCATTGCTGATGTCAGGGTCTTACAGCTAATAATTCCTGACTGCTTTAATTCGTGCCTCTTACTTAAGCCCTACTGAGAAAAACAAGTGTCTGGGAAGGAGCCATTTTGTTCCAGTTATTCAAAATAAAGAAACCAAATTTAAATAACTTGTACAAGGTGCTTAAACACCCACCTGCATTATAGTGCTGTAGAATGGAGATTGTATTTGGATTTCTACAAGGTCTGGGACTCTCAATGTTGCAGAACCAAAATACAACTTCACTTTACAACAATTTTCCTGTCGAGCATAAGTGGGAATTACCAAGTGTGGCCTCTGGAAACCAAGATGAGCCACTGCTTGCTTTAGTAAATTCAAACTATTTGTAAACTTTTCCATGTTTTCTCTCCATTCCAGTGTGGCTGGATCTTTGAGTGCAGCAATTCTCCTTTGTCCCCCTCTGTCTCCAGAGTCCCTGGGTGGGAGCAAAGAGTTGCAAAGACTCAAATGGGTCTGAAATTTCCCCAAATTCCTTTATTTTTCCCCTTGTTTTCTGTATAAAGCAGAACTGCAGTTTCTCATGTTGTTTTGTGCTTATTCAAGGCAATGTTTCACTCTCTCTCACAATAATAAGGCATTGACAGGGCATCTCTCAATGGAATTTGGGAGTCATCACACAAAATTCCAATGACAAAAATCATCTGAGCTTAATTACTCCCCATCCTCTAAGAGAGCAAAGCACAGTTACATTTTAAACAGAGAAAAGTTTGAGAGAAACAAAGTGCTGGCTTTATTTAAGTGGCAGGATATTAAATGATATAGCTGTTATCTTTTCCTGTAGTATAAATTATTGAATTAAGCCTTCAGTCAGTTTGGCAGCAGTGCCAAATGAATATTACAGGAGTACAATGCAGCAAACAGAATCTGTCATTGGATCTGGGGCTCCCTTAGAACTGAAATTACAGTGAACAAAATGCCCATGCACTAGATTGGAAAAGGTTCATTATTATTTATTCATCTTGCCTAGTAACACAAAAAAAAAAAAAAAAGAAAAAAAAGAAATTTCATCGAGAAGAAGGCACATCAGGATTAGTATCCATCAGAAAGGCACATCCCTCCAACTTCATCAGGGATATTTGTCTCCATAATTAATGTCTGTTCCACGAGAGTTCTCCATCTGAAGGACATGCCCAAGTTCATGACATGAAACAAATCACCCACACTAATGAAAAGGTGATTTTCACCTCTTATTTCACTTGTCTGCATCTCCCACCATAGCACAAAGTCTTTGGGAAATCTTTTCATAAAGCCAAAAAAGTCAGGCCAGGGTAGGAATTTCAGCACTGTTGCTCATGTTTGTTTATTTTTCAGTAAAATATTCCATTATTAATACAGGTGACACGTTGTGTATTTATGGCCCCTCTCCTGGAGCATCTTTCCACACATCCCCACAATGAATTGTTCATAAATCTGTGCTCATCTCCAGTTGAAAGCTTAAATCAGTGCAGCTCCACTGAATGCTCTCCACAACCCATCCATTAGGAGCAATTTTCCTTCTCTGCAACTTGAACTCCTGGTCTGGAATCTTTAGGGAATATTTGGGGGTTTGGATGGAGCACAGTATCCTGAAAATCTGAGGTTTGATTGCTGTGCTCAGCGCGATATCAGGAGAAAATGTCATATTTTGACATTTAGGGATCCGTCCTAAATTATTTTGAGATTAGAATGTGTGTATCTGTTAGATAGGTAATAAATTTTCTGCTACCTAAATATATTCCTAGAAAGTGTTGAAGCAATACTGGTTATTATAGAACTTTTAAAAAATGTTGGGAGTATCACATTTTGACAAAATCTTTTGTCACTATATATATTTAATTGAAAAAGGCTCATCATTCTCATCACTATGACAGTTTTTGCATAATACTTCCTTAATTATCACCTGTGATATATTACACCCTAATTTTCTGTGCTAAGTTCTGACAATAACAGTTGTATTAGGAATTAAATTTGTATTTTATAGCTTGATTGTTTGTTTTGTCAAGGAAAATTGCAGTCAGTCCATTACCTGAGTGTGTTGTTTGTCCATGGGCCTCAGCTCACCCTACCTGCCCCACCATAGACATCCTGTTTAAATAACAGAAAAAATATTGGAATATTTGAATATTTGACTCATTTCTCAAGGAATAAAATTGACAGGATTTTTGTGCTATTTAGGGCTGGAGGAGCCCTGATTAAATAAAAGTTGTATCTCCAAACTCAAATCAAGAGTGGGGTTCTCCAAGTGAGCCACAGGCAGCACCCGTCCATCACACGTGGGATGAGGGGACAAAGGAAGGGACACTTGGAATTCCAGCTCCTGGGAAATGCCAGATTCCAGCTGAGCCACTTTTCATCTGCTTGCTTTGATTGTTTTTTCAAATCTCAAGGAAGGGACACAATTTCCCCACTGTCACTCAGATGGAACGGCCTCAATCTGAGCCAGGGGAGGTTTAGATTGGCTATTAGAGGGAATTTCTTTATGGAAAGGGTTCTAAAAGATTGGAAAAGGCTGCCCAGGGCAGTGGGGGCATCACCAGCACTGGAAGAGTTAAAAAAAAGTGTGGATGTGGCACTTGAGGGCATGGTTGAATGGTGAACATGGTGGTGGTGCTGGGATGGATGGATGATGGATGGATGGATGGATGATGGATGGATGGATGGATGATGGATGGATGATGGATGGATGGATGGATGATGGATGGATGGATGGATGATGGATGGATGATGGATGGATGGATGATGGATGATGGATGGATGGATGGATGGATGGATGGATGGATGATGGATGGATGGATGATGGATGGATGGATGGATGGATGATGGATGGATGGATGATGGATGATGGATGGATGGATGGATGGATGGATGGATGGATGGATGGATGATGGATGATGGATGGATGGATGGATGGATGGATGGATGGATGGATGATGGATGATGGATGGATGGATGGATGATGGATGGATGATGGATGATGGATGATGGATGATGGATGGATGATGGATGGATGGATGATGGATGGATGATGGATGATGGATGGATGGATGGATGGATGGATGGATGGATGATGGATGATGGATGATGGATGGATGGATGATGGATGGATGATGGATGGATGGATGGATGATGGATGGATGGATGGATGATGGATGATGGATGGATGATGGATGATGGATGGATGGATGGATGGATGATGGATGGATGGATGATGGATGGATGATGGATGGATGGATGGATGATGGATGGATGGATGGATGATGGATGATGGATGGATGGATGGATGGATGGATGGATGGATGATGGATGATGGATGGATGGATGGATGGATGATGGATGGATGATGGATGATGGATGATGGATGATGGATGATGGATGATGGATGATGGATGATGGATGGATGGATGGATGGATGGATGATGGATGGATGGATGGATGGATGGATGGATGGATGGATGGATGATGGATGGCTTTGTTGTTTTAGAAGTCTTTTCCTGCTGCAATGAATCCATGATTCTGTGAAAGGGACACCTTGCACTCTTGGCTGTCATTTTAAAGAGTTTCATTTATGAACCCTGGGCTTGAGTGCTGAATTTCCCATCATTACTGAGAGTTTTTCTGACTTCAGCAGTGCCAGGACATCCCCCCGTGTGCCTCATCACTGCCTCCCCTTCTCCCAACATCACAGGGAGATAAATGTCTCCCTGCTTTGGTGCCTGCTAACAGAGACACTGTGGAATTCCACCAGTACTCCCAATTTGACTCTTTCAATAGAAGCTGAGACTTGAAAGGAGCCCTGTGTCTCTGGAGCTCTGTACATCAACATGTGAAGGGAGAAAACACATGAAAGTTGAAGGGCTTTGGGGAAAATCCTACAGGTCTCAGGTTGCTTCTTCCTGCTCAAACCTGTAAGATCTAATCTGCCTTTCTCTGTGTGGCTGCTTCAGTCTCAGGGAGCTGGGTGGCACTGGGAGGGACAGAGGGAGTCCTGCCTGTGCTCCTCACAAGTCTTTTTCCTTTCCACAGAAATGGAAATTTTCATGGCTATTTTTCTGCCTCATCTTTTCCCATCTTCTCTTCCAGTGTAAAAACCCGACTCCTTGAAGGGATGTGTGTCACTTTAGGTGGTACCAGCCTGTTTCTCATCCCTTACCTCGCATTCTGCATCTGTCAGGCTCCTTTTAAAGTCCCTGAACTCCCTAGTCCAGACCTTTGAGAAGGGAAATAATAATTTCCTTCTGCTTCTGACATGATTCCATCAAAAACCCCAGTGCTCTTTGCAGGGAAACACTCCATGGCATTTAAAAATCTGTGCACCCCATAAACTCCCCTTCTTCCAATTAACAATTACCCATATCTTCAGCTGAAAAATTAAACAGATTTTGATTAAGTTGGATTTTTCATAATTTTTCTGCTGTCATTAGAAGGGGGAAGGGTCTAATTCACCTGTCCCATCCCTTTTGCTGGAGCTGACAGGTGTTTTACTATCACACTGATTTCAAAGACGCCTCTTAATCAGGTGTCAGCTTTGGCCCATAAAGTCATATTAATGTTTTGGATCAGATATGAAGCTCTATCTAAGGCACATTAAGAAAGATTCATTAGAAACTCACTACCCCTGGAATTTACAGCCTTCCTGGAACTTAATAGCCTGGATAAATTCCTCCTTATCTGGTTTGCTTATGTGAATTATGGCAGTTTTGCATTTAGAAGCTTCTCCTTATGATCCTTCCTAAGGATCTATCCCAGGTTGCTCCAAATCTTGTCCAAATCTTGGGCACCTCCAGGGGTTTTGGGGTTAGCCACAGCTCTTCTGAGCTCCCAGCCCACCAGAATTCCCCATTCCTGGTCCTGGAGCAGTGAATCCTCTGCAGTTTCACTCCTTGGAGCTGATTCTCCCAGGCAAACCTAAAGTCTTGCCCTGCAAAGAGATCACAATATTTCTGAGTCTCACCAAACAGATTTTATCTGCTATCACCAAGCAGCTTGGAGTAATGGTAATTCCAATTCCACTGTGCAAAAAATCCTAATGGGAAGGCAGATCCATGTAGCAAAGGGATAAAAGTCAGCTAATTTACAATATTGGTCCACTGATTTATCCACACTCACATTATAGCCTGGGCCTGGGCCAACCTGAACGTTCTCCTTTGCATTTCCAGCTGGGCAGAGACCTCACAAGGAGCTGAATGTGAAACCAACCAGAGTCAGAAACAGGAAAGAACAGGGAGCAGGATTTGTCTGGAAATTAAGTTCATTAAGGGGAAATTCCAGATTTGGGCTTCTTTATCCCTGGATGAGACAGAGCATAAATATTTGAATATTTATTATGGCTGAGTAAAACCCCTTTAATTCCGTTTGACTGGAATATCAGGGTGTGACAGATCCACCCACTGCCCATAAAGCAGTGACTGGGAAGCACTGGGACACTCCTCACTTCTTCCATAATTATGGAAAAAACCAGGGCTCCTCCTCTTCCATCAGCACAGTTAATCCCTGGATTGGCTGAAGACAATATCATGTAATGAATGAAGGAATGATGATTCATTTTCCTGCTTTAGCTTTGAATGCAGGCTGGCATAATTATGGTCTTTATGGAGATCAAACTGATTTGGCATCATAAAGAAGTACATTTTAACTTCTTATCAAACATTCCATAACAAGAATTTATATTTACTTTCAAGCCCCAAACTGAGGATTCACACACAATTTTTATGTATAGAAACTATACATTTAATCAAAAAGTCATATTCCAATCAATTTAAAAAAAAATCGAAACTATTTAAATCTTAACAAAAGCAAACAGCCCCACGAAAATGCATTTGTCATGTGTATCTCTGGAGAAATCATGGTGATTGTATTGAACCTGGAGGATGGAGAAGAAATATATGGTCATTCTCTATAGGAAACACAAAAGGATGCATCAGGAAATTAGAAATGACCAGCCTGACCTTTTCTATAAATAAGAGATGGACTCCTAGGACACCATTGGCTCTGAGAGTGCACATCATTTCTCACAAATTTGATGTTATTCTCTGCTGCAGATCAGCCAGCGAGGAAAGGATATTAAAGAGAAAACAAAACAACAGCAAGAAGGTGCCTTTACTAAAATTCATGGGCAGTGTTGTTGTGACAGGGACTGTGACATGTCCACTGGAAAGGAGCTGTAAAATATCGTGTCCTTATTTTACACATTAAGGGCCTCCTGCATTAAGGACATGGGAAGGGGATATAAAATTAAGATATTCAATAGTCTGCAAATGACAAATGAGTCTAAATTCCATTTAGGAAGAAACATGGGAAATTAATCGCAGGTTTACCAAAATATTTACATTTTTATGAGGTGAAATAAGGGTTTTTATGTACATCAGGTAGTTCACCACTGGCCCAGGCAGGTACAGGATTTAAAATGCAGAACGATGATCCCTGGGTCATTCTGTGGCTTCAGAAAAAAACTTCTCCCTGGCAGTTCTGGGAAAGTAACAAGGAGGACTGAGGAAATGAACCCAGAAGGGAAGAAAATTCCTCCCACAGAAAAGACAAGTCAAAGGGTCAATTGTGGAAACAGTGAAAAAGAAGTCTTCAAATTTGTCAAGGGACTAAACCCAGAAGAGTGGCAGGACAAGAAACAAAGATTATTTAAGCAGGCCCAGGCACCATCCCAGGGAGCTGCTCTGCCTTGCCCTCGTGGTTTGATGAACAAATTTTCTTCTCCCCTGCTCCCCAGAACAAGGGGGAAATACACCATGAAATATAGAAACATTTCTGGTTTGCCTTGCACACAATCATTTCATTTTGGATAGGAAATAAAGGTTGATTATGTAATGCTATTCCTGCTTTAATAGGATTGAAAAAGGAGGGGGCGGGGGGGAACAAAACACCAATAAACAAGCAACCAAAAACCCCATCAACAACCCTAAAGCCAGTATAAAAAAACATAGATGAAGTAAACAAAAATAATATCTCAAGGGATGGGAAGGGTTAGAGGAGGAGGAGGTGAATGACTCCCTTGGACTGTGCTGTGACCAGGGAACACCAAACACAATTCCACAATTTCACAATCCCACAATTCCACAATTCCACAATTCCACAATTTCACAATTTCATAATTCCACAATTCCACAACCCCACAATTCCACAATCCCACAACTCCACAATCCCACAACTCCACAACTCCACAATTCCACAATTCCACAACTCCACAATTCCACAATTCCACAACTCCACAACTCCACAACTCCACAATTCCAGAACTCCACAATCCCACAACTCCACAACTCCACAATTCCAGAACTCCACAATCCCACAACTCCACAACTCCACAATTCCAGAACTCCACAATCCCACAACTCCACAATTCCACAATTCCACAATTCCACAATTTCACAATTTCATAATTTCACAATTCCACAACCCCACAATTCCACAACTCCACAATTCCACAATTCCACAACTCCACAACTCCACAACTCCACAACTCCACAACTCCACAATTCCAGAACTCGACAATTCCACAATTCCACAGCTCCACAATTCCTCCATTCCATCCATTCCTGCTGCCAGTCCTGACCCACAGCACAAGGATGAGGGGCATGGGCACATTACAGAGTTGGCCAGAGCTTCCATGGGAAATATGCAAAGAGGCTTCACTGTCACCTGCAAAATAAATCAGCAGCACCTGAGCTCTGCGATTTTATTATCAATCAGCCTTGAAATATTTCCTCCTTAATAGTCCAATGTCTGGAGGTGGATTCTCTGCTGAATATAATAGCAGATCTTAACTTGCAGCTGAAAGCAAAGGACTCCAAAGGACAATTTTATGTGGAAGGACATGCTAAAGACATCTAATCTTAAATTATTGTTTTTCTTTCACAGGGGAAGAAACCCTTCATGGGCCTATTTTTATCCAAGAGCCATATGATATCACTTATTCCATGGGCTCAGCAAATCCAGAGATCCTCCTGAACTGCACAGCTAAAGGATATCCACTGCCATACTACAGGTGAAATACTGTCTCACTGGGACTCTTTGAATTGTGTTTTAGTCACTGCACCACCAGAAATAAACACCCCAAAATCTGTAGAGTGCTCAGAGAAAGAATATACAGAGTTTAGAGTAAATCTGAAAAATTAAGGAAAAATATTTTTGCTGCTTTGCTGTAAAGAAAATTAACATAGGAAAAGAAAATAATTGAAAATCATTCCCGAAGTATTTGAAAATATACAGAATAAATTCTGAATCCACAGAACAGCTGTGAAAAATGGGGAAATGGGAGCACTGAGCATCTGTACTTGATAGAATTTTCCATACATTAATAAATGCTTGGAAAGCAGAAGAGCAACATCCTTCCCCTTTTCTAATCCCAGCGTTTCATGTGCATATTTATGGTGTTTGTTTAGAGAAACAGCTCCAGTACCTTACAGGAGTCACTTAATAAAACCTTGGTACAGAAGGTTTTTGGTTTATTCAGTAACTGTGGGCTCATCATTTCCAATAGAAATTGTTGCCTCAAGGATCTGGAAACCCAAGTTGGATAAGAGGAAAAGCTGGGAATCTAGGAAAAAAAAAATACACTGTGCCTTCTTCAGGGACTAACAGGGAAAGTAATGGTTGAGGTGAAGGTAAATTATATATAAAAAATAAAGCATTCATGCAAGACATGAAATAAAATCATGTCCTATCAAATTCCTAGAGAATATTTATTGAAGAAATTTTAACTGCTCCCACCACAGCCTTCCCTGGAAAGTGCCAGCACTGGGTATCAGCTTGGCTTTTGGATTTCAGGGCTTGCTTTGTCCCCAGACATTGTGTGATGAAAGGAACCCTCAATTTCTTTAATTTCCTTTATGAAAGGAACCCTCAATTTCCTGTTCACAATGCAACTTCTCCCCCTCTGAGTAGAAACCCTCGTGCATTTCCCATTTGTTCTCCCTGTTCTCAACATGAACATCAGCTGGTTCAGGCCATGAATTTCATAAATTTCTTTCCATGTCATCCACCCTTCTGTTTCATATCTAAGCAGCTTCCTAGAAAATTCCTGGACTTTTGTGTCCCTCCATGGATTCCTCACACCCACAAAGAGCAGAGACAGCAGCTTCTACCATGCAGGAGAGCTCTCCCACCCCATATTCCACATCTGTATTTTACCTTTCATTTTTTCTACCCACCCATTAATCAAATTCCCTGTTTTGTTGGGGTTTTTTTTTCATCATTCCCTTTTTTTTTTCCATCATTCCCTTTTTTTTTTTTTTTTCCCAAAGCCTCAGTGGTTCCAGAGACATGAGATCAACATCTGGGGATGGATCCTGGAGCCCTGAGGTCAATTAAAAGTTATCAGACAATCACTGCTGTAATTACACCACGATTTGGAGGGAACAGGGAGTTTTCACTTTGATTTCACTACAGCTAATGCTGGCTTTGTCAGATAAGGATTGAGCCCATATATTTAAAGTTCCAATAATTTTAGATAAATCAAGCCCAATATGAAATTTTAATAATCTCTTTTTCTGAGTGATGGCAAAGAACAGCAAGGACTGCTGGAGGTTTCTCTTTGATACAGAAATACAGAGCCACTCCAACAGGAAGAAAGTTAGATATGAGTTAATGTGCTATTTAGCATTTTTTTACATCAAGAAATATGCTGATAAATGCCTTTTCTTGAAATAAAAAATGCTTAGCATTTCCTAAAAGTTTTATTTTACTAGGTACTCTTTTATTCATATGAACTTGTCGAATATAGTGATAATTTTTTTTGCAACTCCTCCTCAAAATATTTTGTCTGAGAAGCACAGTGCAAGAAATGTGTAGAACTGTAGGTGGAAGGGCTGAGTAATAAAAATGAGACACAGTTTTCCCTTTGGGAGTACCAGAGAACACAGATTACACTGGAAACAAAAATATGGATGGAAGCATCTGTGAAACCATTAAGAAATCCATATAAATGTTCTGATAAATATAATTTTATCTCTTATGTCTTTCTTATAAAGTCAAAATTGTCTATAACATCAGGTACATTATTCCAGGTGTTTCCTGGTGTGAAATTGGTGGTAAATAAACACAATTTCTTTTAAAATTAGAGTTATCATTTCTGGCACTTCAGGTTTTTTTGGTTATAGTCACTAGAGGGTTTATCACCAACTAACTCAATTAAATTTTTTTTTAATTATTTTTTTTTTTTACTTCCAGCCTATCCATGAACACCCTGCCTTGTTTCCAGCAGTATTTTGACATTTTTTGTTTCATTTCAGGTGCTCTCTTTTCCTCCACTTCCATTCAATACCCAGAGCAATCCCACAATCCTGCATTTTCATGCAAGTTGGAAATTGAGGGTGTTTTCCCCTCAATAATCTCCTCAGAGAGGAGCCAATGAAACCAATAAATAAATAAATCCAAGGGCACCATAAGCAGCATTGTTTAGAACAACAATTTAATATTTCAGCCCAACACAGAGTGCTGCACTAAAAGGAAATAAAAAGATTCAAATCCAACCCAAATCCAAGCAGCACGAGGATAACTGGAGCACACAAATGAAAGGGAACAGAGCACAAAGTCTACAAGGATTGCAAATGACATCGAATATGTTCATAATCATTGCATCAAGCTAGAAAACAATTCCCAGTAATCCCAAAAATCCACCCTTGACAGGGAAATTGCAGCCCTGCTCTCATGTCCTTGTTCCCTGGGATGTCCCTTGGATTCTGCCTCAAAAGTGGGGTGGCATTAAAGGCTCCTTCACCCTCTGCTGTCTTGTTCACTGGCCAGAGTTTTTAAACTTCCTTTTTTCTCCCTCACTGGAAATGCTCTACTCCAAGGGTGGTTTTGCAAATCCTTTCCCCAATTACAAGAAAGCCTCAGGTGGCTTGGCAGGACGTTTCCATTTGAATGCAAATAATCTAAGAAATATAGAGCACAATGAAGTCATAAAAATATTGATATTTTTATTGTAGCAGCAGGCTGAAAAGATAATTTATTAAACCATGTGAGCATATACCCACTCACAGTCCTTGGGCTCCTAGGGAACTGATCAATTCAGCATCAGAATACAGCAAATTTTTTAAAGTTTAGGTTCTGAAACAATTGGTGAAAGAAAAACAATCCAGGCTGTATTTCCCATAATTGAAGAAAAATATTTTCCAATGGTTGCATGAAAAAAAAAAAAAATCAAAAAAATACATAGATGATCTCTGCTTTAACGGGCTTATGTTAAAAACTCCCTAAAATAATTATCCAGATTTCTGTGTATTAATACACTGCAGAACACACAAAGTCATTAAATCATTGTCTACCACATGAATTCATTAATTTGCTTCCTCCAGTGATGTAAACATATTAATTAGGGAAAAAGCCCACACCAGGAGCTGAACCCCTGATCTATATGCAAAGTTTAATAATCATTGTACCATGGTGATTAGAATGATTATGGGGATACTGTGAAGAATTCATTTGCAGCAACTAAGCCAATGTCTTCACATTTGTTTGGAAAAACAATTATAGATCCTAATTGGGAGCCATGCAATGATGACAGCAGTTATTTCAGTGATTGATTCTGAAATTAAAGAGAACTGGCAAATTAAATACCAGAATATCTTAGGTTAGAAAATGGAAGGCTTTACACAACTTGGAGCATATGTAAATCCTGAAATATGACAAAATGCTAATGCTAATACCCGAAAATAACAGCAAAACCTAGACCAGCTAAAGCAAATATTACAAAGGAATTGAGGAGAGGTACAGAAACACCAAAAAATCAGCTGGAATTTGGAGGGAGAATTCCTGAGAGCTGAGTGTGGCACCCAAATTTTTCAGTGTGGATGCATCCATGAAAGGGGAGAAAGCAACCCAAAGAAATTATTTCGTATTTTTAGAATTTGCTCACAGAATTCCATTGATTTCATATTTTATCAGTCATTATCTTCCAAAACCACAAGAGCTCACTTGAAGGTCAGGGCACTCCCTGACCTTGTGGAGCTTTCCCTTGGAGCACAGAATTGCATTTCAGAGCCCAGGGTGGAAATCCTCCCTGACAAAAACAATTCCTGAGCTGTGTGAGTGTGAGGAGAGAGCTCTGGGAGGGGAATGACAAAATCCTGTGTGTCCAGGTCAGATTTCCAGGGATAAAGTCTGGGTTTGCTTCCATTTGTTACCTGGAGAAACTGCCCTGACTGCAGGAACTCTGCAAACAAGCAGAAATGGATAATTGCTATGCTGGGATCCTTCAGGTAATTAACAAGGAATTGTTAATTACAAGGAACCCAGAGTGAGCCAAGGGCAATTTTTGTATGAACCTTCCATCCATGGAGGGCTTGGAATCACACCCAGAAATGATCAAGGCTGAGGAGGTGGCTCTGATATAAAATCAGGAGAAGAACACACCTGGCTGTGCAGTTTTAGGATTGCCATCACCTAAAAAAGTGGCATTAACAAACCCCAACATTAACAAACCCCCAGTCATGGCTGAGTCCTTTATCCTTCCTTTGGCCCTCACGTGAGCAAGGAAAATTCAACCCTAGCGTGACTAATGGCAAAGCCACCAAAATTCCCTTCCTGAAAAACATAATATTTATTTTCTTTGAAAGAGAAATTGTATTTTGACATCTGTAAACAGCTGGGTAATGTTGCAGACACAATCCATTTTCTGCTTAGTGGACTAACAGGGACAAATGATGATTTAAACCAGCAGTGTTCTCATCATGAAATGATCAGTCTCAGACTTGCTGTAGAAAAACTTCCCTCTCAGCTTTTTGTTCTGCCCTCTGAAGTGCAATCCTTCCTGATCTACATCTCCAAAGCATTTTTTTTTTTTTTGTTGCCAAATTCATGATTAATCATTTGCAAGGACCGTAAAGCACATTCAGGTACCATTCATATTACAAAATATAATGTAGTTGTAGACAAGGTATAAACCCCCCTCCTGAGTGAATGGATAATTTTGTGTGAATAAGTTATAATTACTTTTTGTGGACATTTGGGTGAACACTGGTGACTCAAGTAAAGATTTTCCAAAGAATACCATTATTGCTATCATTAAGATTGATGTAAGAAGCAGTCGTGTGTGAAAAATGATCTAATTTTGTGATATTTAACTACATTTTTATCATTACAGGTATGCTACAGCACACTATTTAAAATAAATATGAATAGGCTCTGTAAATTATAAGCATAATTTGATTTTTTTCCCCTCAAAGGTGGAAGCAAAATGGCACAGATATTGATCTTACCATGAGTTATCACTACAGGTTGGTTGGAGGCAGCTTGGCAATCAATAACCCACATAAAAATCAGGATATTGGAACATACCAGTGTTTGGCCACAAATTCATTTGGAACAATTCTGAGCAGGAAGGCAAAGCTTCAATTTGCATGTAAGTTGGGAAGATCATATTTATTAGAGCATTATTTTCCTATTAATTCTGCACATGGACTGTAATTTATTGGGTAATTAAAGGATCATTGGGGATTCTGTCCAAAAGGTTTGACTTCCTTCAGCACTGCTTATTCCTAAAAAAAAAAAAAACAAAAACAAAAACAAAAATGTTCCTAGTAAATATTAATAACAAAACCAGACATCTGATGGCTGCTGTCCTTGGGAGCCAGAATAAAAATCAGGAATTTGAAAGGTCAAGGAAGATAAGCACAATTATCTTGACTTAATAAAGGTGTTTTCACTTTTTAGGACAGTGGTTTTGTTGTTATCCCACAGGTAGCTACAGCTGGGGGGGAAATTGCTGCAAAAAGTTGGGCTTTGAGTTTTCTGTAGCTAATGAGGTCCAATTGAGACACAAAAATATTGTTCCCCTAATTGGCACACTGATTTTTTTTTTTTTTTTTTAACATTACCAAAGAAACACTCCTTTTCCTCACACAATGTGTAAAAGTGTGAGCTACTCTCTGAAATATTTCATATTTCAGCTCCCTCAGGTCGAGCACGTTGTCTGTCTTGAGATGATTTAAAATTTATTTCATCTTTGCTCCCCGTTTCACTTCTTCACAACTTCACAACCTTTTTCACAAGGTTTGGACACGGTGACCGAGTTCTGTGACTGCCTTGGGGAGGGGGGGAGCAACAGTGACAACCAAAAAACTCCACACATTCCCTCCAGCCCCTTTTTTTTATTTTTTTTTTTATTTTTTTTTTCAGTCTAAAGCTCAGAGCAGTCTGTTGCTGGGGGAAAGCAATTGTTTTCAAAGCTCATTAATAAAACATGTGACTAAAGCCAACCTTGTGTCACTATTTCAGACACCAGCAAACGGATTAATTATTAATCTTGTTCCATTTCTCATAGCAAACCTCGTGTCACAGGGGTTACACAAAGGAGACATCAGAGGTCAGGCTGGTTCACAGAGTCTCTTTCAGCAGAGCTGATCAAAAGGTGTATCACTGGTACCTCATTTAATAATGTTTTACCCTGAATTTCTCAAAAAGCTTTGATTTCCAGGAGCTGGTCAAATGTAAAAAGAATAAAAATTTGATTCATTATTTTACCACTTTTTCTGCTGAAACATTTTTTTCAAGCCAGACTTCCTGTGTGGGATTTTTTTTTTTTTTTTTTGAGATTTGGAGGTGAAACATGTTTAGTGACAGAACAAATTCCATTTTAGAAAGGAGGAAGAATAGACAGCCACCTCAAAATTGTCCATGGAGCCTGAAATCCCCAAGGAACCAAGGCAGGCCAGGGAGGGAGCTGGGAAAAGTCCTAAGGAAAAGGAATATCTTTAAACAAAGGCACAAATGAGGTGAAAAAAAAAAATTAAAAAAAAAAGAAAAAGAAAAAGAAAAAAAAAGCTAGGGGGAAAGGAAAAACAGGAATATCTGTGAAAGAAAGAAGGTCCTGGCAATTATTCAGCATTTTATATCAAGCAGTTCCTTTATTTAAGCTTTCTACCCCCACCCAAACTCTTGCCAAAGATCCCAGAGCTGGGTCTGGTTTGCCCCCAGCTCTCAGCCTGCTCCAGTCCTCCACTCTACCAGCACCACAGAACGCTAAATTTATCCCATAATCAAGCACTACAGCACTTTTCCAGTAGTGGTGACAGATATTTACATCCTTCCCCATGGAGAAGAGAGAGAGGACAGACAAATCAAAGGCTGTTATTTACACTGACAAGCACAAATTTACAGGAAAATGCTTCAATTTAGTGGCATCACTGCAGAACTGGGAGTTTTAACTTGTCTTACAATAGGAAAAAAAAAAAAATAAAAATCCCACAGTACATGGAAAACGTCACAAGGACCTGATGAGAATAGTGGAACAAATTACCTTGAAACACTTATTTCACAGTCAACATTTCCTTGTTTCTTATTTTCATGTTGCCATCCAATTTAATTCTTTGTTTCAACCAATACTTCAGGCTATATCTTAACATCCAGGCAGGCAGGCACGTTGCTATTATGACACTTTCATTCAGCACCTCACAAAATGGGATTTTTTTCCTGGACTGGAATACCTGGCATGTTATTGCAATCTCCCTGATAAAGAATTGAATCAAACCTATTATCCAGGTACCAGGGTTTATGTGTATTTGTCTCTTTACTACAAGGTAACTAACTCTGAGTTGGAGTTTGAATTAATGGTACCTCCAGAAACCTATTCAACATGTCAACTTAATATGTGAAAAATACTTTTTTCCTCGGTTCAAGATAGAAAGTTCTCCGAGAAGCAAAATAAATGTGGGACGAGATTAGAAATATGTCTTCAGATTCAGCTGGAGTTTGGTGCTTATCCTCTATTAAAACCAGAGCTGTCAAAGGAAAGCTGCAGGAGGAATTTTGCACAGAAGGCAGTGGCATAGATTATTAAAGGTACAAGCTGGAAATGAGAGACAGCGTCAGGGAGAGGAGAATGTAAATGCATTAATGGCATGCAAGGATGGCAGGCCCTTGGCATCCTGCACAAGGGTTGTTTTGTCATAAATAAACTTGAAAGCTCCCTGTAAATCCTGCACTCCTCCTGCCCCGCTGCCAGCAGAGCATTTGGAGCAGCCCACGTGTGCTTTGCAGGAGCTGGAGCTGTTGAGGTGGAAGTTGTTGTAAAGTTTTGGTGTCAGGCCTTGGATTGTGCAGCCAGAGCCAAACACAGGAGCAGGGTTCTTGTCCAGGCTGGAGTCAGGGTGATGCCTCAAGTTTTAGCTTTGATATTTTGCAGATTCTGCACTGCATTAGGATATAACTCTGAACTCCAGATCAAGTGTTCCCAGTTCTCCTCCCAGCTCAGGCACACAGAACAATCCTTTTCCAGCCCCACAGCCAAGGACACGCTGCAGCTCCAGCCCCAAAAAGTGCAAACAGCAGAGAATGGAGGAGAGAATCTGGGAGGATGGGACTGCAGAACCTGGAGCTGGGATTGGACAATGAACCCAAGATGGAAATGGACCCAAACTGATAAAAGTGTGAAAACTCCTGACCCAGGGTCCAGCTTGGGTGTAGCCATGGCCAGGCTCTTGTGCTGCCCAAGGTGAATCCTTTGAAGGGATTTTAATAAATCCCTGCTTTATTCCTTTAACTCTCTCTATTCCAGGTCACCTCTCAAGGCATCAGTGGTTTGTCACCCACAGGGCTCTTCCCCTGCCAGGGCAGTGGTGACATCCAGCAAAAGGTCACCTGGAACACTTGAGCTCGGCCTAAGGGGAAGTCAAAGGCTTGGGAAGTTTGTCTTGGAATTAGCCCCAAGTCAGCTTGAAGGAAGAGATGAGGATGGGAGAGCTTTTCCTTCAGCTTTTACACAATTTAGACTCACAGAATCAGCAGAGGACACAGTTTTAGGCTGCTCCAGGGGAAGTTTAGGCAGGACATTGGGAAAAAGTTCTTCACAGCAGAGTGGTTGGGGACTGGAATGGGCTGCCAGGAGGTGGTGGAGTTCCTGGAGGAGTTAAAAAAAGCCTGGATGAGGCACTCAGTCCATGCTGTAGCTCATAAGGCGGTGTTAGGTCACAGGGTGGAATCACAAAATCAAAGAATTAACAGGGTTGGAAAAGACCCTTGAGATCATCAAGTCCAGCCTCTGCCCAATCTCTCCCTGCTCATAAAATCACAAAATGCCACATCTACTCATTTTTTAAACACTTCCAAGGATGGGGACTCCATCACTTCCACGAGCAGCCAGTTCCAAAGCTTGGCCACTCTTTCAGTGATGAATTTTTTCCTAAGGCATTTTTATTTAAGGCATTTCATGCCTTAAAGAAAAGACAAACAAAAAACCTGTTAGGGAAAACTGCTTCAGTATGGCTTCAACCAGAAGTTTCTCCTAAGGCACACAGGGGATTTGCTTTAATTATTTCCTCAGTTTTAAGCAAAAATAACTGTGTGCAAACAACTGGTCTTGAGGGAAATCCTCATAACAGGCTGCATGAAACAGCCTGTCCAGGCCTGTTACTTGTTCTTTTAGCTCTCAAATACATCTATAGCAGAGGCATTAAGGGATATGCAGGAGAAATAAGAAGTGAAATTAAACAAACCAGAATAAAAAAGGACTTCACAATGAAAAAGAATCAAACGTGAGCCTAATTCATAATTATTCAGGGCATAAACCCAGAAAATGCAGTATAAATTGAAAGCATCTTGTTTCTTAGGGATCTTAAATTAGATTCTCAGTCAAATTATTCTACCCTTGATGATAAAAGTCATGATGATTGCAGCTTTCTCAGACCTGAAACAATGACAACAATTTAATTTCATGCCTAGAATTGGTCACTTTGCCCTGACCCACACAGGAGGGCACACAGTGGAGCCATCAGACCCCCTATTTTAAAATTCCCCACAATGTTACAGAGCCGGGAAGGATTTCTCCTTGGAGTTTTTGGGTTCCAGCCACATCCTCCTGGTTTTCAAAGTGGTGCTCGAGGGCTTTGCTGGGTGCTCATTCTCAACAGCATTTCCCCAACACTGCCACCCTCCCTGCCTTGGGCCAGTGATGATGTGCTCACAGCAGCATGGCTGAGTGACAGTGCTGCAGCACTTGGGACCAAATCTGCAGCTCCCAAGAGCTTCCATGTGCTTTTTGTCAGAGACACAAGACGCAGGTTTGCTGAAATAACAAATTACAGGCAATAATTCCTGCTGGACTGAGGTCTTGCCATGCTGAAACACAGAAATAAGAGTCCATCATTGGCATTTAACCATTTCAGGGAGGAATATACTAAACCAAATGCAACCCACTTCATGTTTGCTGGATGGTGACAGGCTGTGCTTTAGCAGAGCCCTGTTGGAGGGGCTGGCTGGGAGATGCTCAGCCAGCATGAAAGCCCACTTTTCATCTGATTACTTCATCGTGTTATTTACTTTCGAGTGCACACAAATTACAGAAACATCACAAAGCAATCCAGCAACCTCAGGATGTCATAACCCTTTTCACTGGCAGTGTATGCTTTCAAACAGAAAATGGAAAAATCAATAGGCTTGGATCAGATAGGCTGAATTTGCAAAGTCTGGACATGCATGAATTTAAGGCTAAATGGCACCTACACTTCTGGCTGGGTTGTGTTGTGGTGCTGTGTGTGTCCAGAAATCCCTCTGTAACAATTGTATTTGATTAAAAGGTGTGCTAGCTGTTGTAACTACCACCTGGAGTAAAGCTCTCTGGGTCTTTAAGCTGATTGTTAATTCATCACAGCACATGAGGGCTGGAATACTGATCAGGCTCCCTGGCAGCTGGACTGCAGGAAGGAACTCTGGCAGTGCCTTTCTTCCTCAAAAGGAGCCATAAACTGCTCAGTCCAGTGCTCAACAGGCACTCAGGGGTGAGCAGCTGATAACTGAGGAGCAGGAAGGAGGAAGAGCTCAGCCTGCCCGTGCCAGGGAAAGGTCATCATCAAAAACACATCTCTAAAAGTTTCAGTTGGTTTTCTAAATTCTCTTTTCCTCTTTAGAGACATAGCAGGTAAAGCCATAGACTTGACAATATCCACATAGAATAATGAAGTGGTTTGGTTGGAAGGGACATTAAAGATCACCCAGTTCCACTCTCTGCCACCTTCCACTGTGCCAGGCTGCTCCAAGCCCCGATGTCCAACCTGGTCTTGGGCACTGCCAGGGATCCAGGGGCAGCCACAGCTGCTCTGGGCACCCTGTGCCAGGTCCTGCCCACCCTCACAGCCAGGAATTCCTGCCCAAAATCCCACCTAACCCTGTTCTCTGTCAGTTTGAAGCCATTCCCCCTTGTCTTGTCCCTCCAGGACCTTTCCAAAGTCTCTCTCCATCTTTCCTGTAGCTTCTTCAGGTCCTGGAAGGCCACAGTGAAGTCATCCCAAAGCTTCTCCTCTCCAGGCTGAACAATCCCACTTCTCTCAGTCTCTATCCTCATCCTAGCTCCACTCTCTACCCTGCACATGCTGAGTAATGCACTGACCCCACCTCTCTGTTTTAAAAGGGTGGCCTTCTGTTTAATCCTAGAAAGGTTTGGCAGCTCATCTCATTCCAACCCCACTTCCACAGGCAGGGACACCTTCCTCTGATGCAGAAACACATCTCACAGCAGATATGGGGAGAATCAGCCATAAAATTCTCCTCTGCATGCTCTGCACAGCCCTGCTGGTGCCCCTGGTAACACCTCCCAGGCAGGCAGCAGGTGAGGAACAAACACAGCCTGCAGTGGGAGCACTTGCTGTGGCTCAGTCCTGTCTGGAGGATGGAATCGCTGCTGTCATCTCTTCCATATGTCACAGCTCAAAATTGCCTTTTGGACTTCTAAGCACGGGTAGAATCCAATGTCACTGCAGCAGCAGCAGCAGCCGCCCTCCCTGGTGGGGGGAGCTGAGGTCCAGGTGCTCAGTGGAACGAGTTACAGGAAATAAACCCTGTATTTTGTCAAAATGCTGCTTGGAGTGAGAAGAAAGAGAACTTTCATTTATCACTTCTGATTGTTATGGACACTCTGTGCCAATGCTCCAGCTCTCTCTGCAGCAGTTTCCTGGCAGGAGACCACACCAAGGTCTCTGCTTAATGGATGCTCTCCATGGAGCAGACCCAGCAGCCTCGGGCATGTTTTATTTTTTGCCCCTTTACTTCACAGAGTTTCCTCAGAAAAATCAGGAAAAACCTGGTGAGAACCATTGTTGTAAGGAATATGACATTTCCAGGAATAACAGCCCCGACTCTCCCAGCTGTTTTCACAGAAGTGCTCCAGCCCTCTGATCAACTTGGTGACGTCCTCTGGGCTGGTCCCAACAGGGAGGGGTCTCTAAGGAGTCACTATCCTGCTGTATCCACCCCAAACTGGGGCACTGGCCATCCTTCAAGGCCACTTTGAGCAGAACACACGCAGAGAACCTTTTAAAGTGATGCAATTTAATCACTCCAAGACCAAAACTGCTGCAAGACCTCACCACGCTCAGCTCATCTTCCTGTATTCCCACTGAGCTTCCCAGTGTTTATTTCTTTGCAGAATTCTGTGCACACAGAGCCTCTCACAGGCTCCAGGAAAAGCAGGAACCACCACTCAGCAGTGCTGAAGCAGGAAGCCTGGAAGGGTTTCACCTGCCTGCTGACAGGACAAGGCAGGGTGAGAACACAACTTCTATTTTAAAGCTCTGATATCACAAGAATAGGATTATGCAAATCTCCTGACATTGCTGAAGACACAAAGAACAGCCTGGAATGTCAAAACCAGAAGATATGGGTGTATCTCCATAAGGAAGGGGGTTTGCTTTCTCCATCATTCTCTGTTTCAGCCTCTGCATTCTCAGAGCCTGTGTGATGTCCATTGGCACCAAGTGCTGTCACAGCCTCCTCTCTCCTGTAAAACACATCCTGAAGCTGATGGGAGCAACATTCCCTGTTTATTTTATGCTGTAACAGACCAGGCACATCAGAAATTCCACTTTTTCTGCCCCTCCAATGGTTTAAGCATCTCTCTCAGAGTGCTCAACCACTGTGTTCAAGGCTCTGCTCTGTCAGCACTTGGTTAAAGCTGCTTTATTCCAGGTAGTTCCTTAGACTTTTATTATAAAAGGAGATTTTTTTATCTGTGAAACAGAGATCTACATTGCAGAGAGGTTGTAAGGAGCATTACAGGCAGTGAATCAGGCAGATAAAGTAGTAATAGGGAACATAGAAGTATTTGAAGATTATCTTTTAGTTCTCTATTACTTACTCTTCTTTAGGTCCTTTAAAAGTGTTTATCCTAAATCAACCCATTGCCAGTTGTATTGGAAAAGCAATATATGTGATTGAGATATGGTGAGGAACAAAGCACCCACAGGTCCTGGAGCTGATAGATTCTGATTGATAAAATTTAATACTTGGGGAGGATAAAACCAGTCTATATTTGCAGTCTGGGTGATTTGCTATTTTGTCTCCTCTCCTTTCATTACAGACAAGATGATGTAGATTCCAATAAATTATTGAGTGAAACATCCATGATGTTCACATGAGATTCTTCATTTTTTGGCGTGACAAAAGAAGTTATGGTGGAAGGGAAGTTTTCAAGGGAAAAAAAAACCAAAACACTTATTTGGAATGTATGATTGGCTTTTTTTCTAATACAAATAACTAAATTAATTGATGAGTTATTTTTGCAGTGAGGGTTGATCCTGTGTAATGTTTTAAGGTAGCAGATAAACCTGTCTGTTCTGTAGCTGATACTGGAGAAGGAGGAATAACATGTAACATTTGGACTTTTCATGGAGTGAAGGAATGAGGTCACAGGCGTTGCTTTTCTCAACAGGAAAAGCACATCTGGCACAGAGAATGCACTGAGCTGTAAATATCCATTTCTAAAAGCTACAGCAAGAACAAATAATGAAACCTACACCTGAAATCCCACTGACAAGATTCACATCCCAAAATCCCCTACCTCAATTCCTCAGGTAAATCTCGAAATTCCCATTGGATGCAATTCTTTGAGGGCTTTGCAGCTGGAATGAGGGAGGTAAAGAGGGGGCTGGGGGGAACTCAGGGTAATTCTACAAGAAGTAATTCTGTGCTGGATCAAGATCTCTAAAGGGCTGGGCAGGAATTTGGGAAGGGCTGAAATAGGCAGCAGTGTGTGAGAACTCTTTCTCCCTTGCTATTTTCCTCTCTCCCTTGCCATTTTTTATTGCATGTATTACGAGCCTTGATGATTATTTTGTTGGTAGAAACATTATGAGAAGAATTAGTGGTTCTGCATCCATCAGAACCCAGGACAGGGATGCACGAGGTCCTTCCTGCAGGACCAGGGCACAGCTACCTGTCCCCAAGAACCAGGTCAAGGGCTGAGGGAGGGGAGAAATTCCTGAACCACCTCCATGTAGTTAAAAGTTGCTGTGGAGCAGTGGGAAAACGGAAGGAGAAGAGGGTTTGGATAAGAATTAACCCCCCTGCCAGAAGGACATTGGCCCCAGCAGCCAGGGCCATCTCCCATGGAAATCCAGGGTAGTTGTGGCAGGGATAAATCCGACCCTTGGGGTTCAGCCCAGCAAGAGAAATCTGAATTTAAGAGCTCTCCAATCTGGAGAAAACTCCTGCAGACGGCAAAGTGACTGTGGTGATGACAGGTGACAAATGAACTGTGCCGCGACAAGTGAGAAAACTGTTGGGGAATATAAAATATTAAACAAATATTCCCTGTGTGCCCCTCCCTGGGAGAGGGGCAGCTCCTCAGCTGTGCCCCTGGCCTGCAGATGGGCTCTGGAGCAGGAGCCCCAAGGCTGTGTCAACACTTACTGCTCAGAGCAAGTCCTGTGCTCAGCTCCGAAGAGAAATTTAATATTTTATGCTGCAAACTCTGTAAAACCAGGGGAAAAAAATAACAAAGGCCAGATGTAGACCAGCTCTACAGTTTCCCTGCATATGTTTCTGTGCTCTGGGTTTGTTGGTGCATGAACAAAAATCAAGCCAGCTCAGGGCTTTTCTCCCCCCTCACCTAACCCTCCCTCTTTAATTTAATTGTGACCTTCCACTTTTTTCCTCTAGAGAAGCTTGATATTACTTTGTAAAGGGCATTTTCACTCTTTAATTGAATAAGACAATCAGGCTGTGGCAGAAATTATTGCTCCCCACCTTGAAAATTAGTGCCTGGATTGGCCATTCAGATCATTTAAACTGAATTGAGGACCCGGGGTCTGTGCTCATCCTGAAGTGTAAATTACAGGTCCTTTCCCTTGGAAGCTCCAAAGTAATTTAATTAAATAAGGAAGCACTGATGAAGGTCTTTGGATGATTACACAGCTTTGGAGAAGGACAGGACCCAGTGATTGTGGTTTTCCCTCTCTTTTTGACAAGCAATTCCATCAGGGAGTTTTGGGGGACAGGGCAGCTTTCCTTTTACCCATTCTAGGATGCAGAGCTCCCCTAAGGTGGAAATGAGAACCAAAGTGGGAATTCCAGTGGATTTTTAACCTGTCCTGGTGAAAGGAGACACTCAGGCATTGCCCAGGCTGCTCATGACTGACTCAGCTCCAAATTTTCCAGACTTGAGGTGTTAAAGGCTCACGAGTGCTTCAAATGGAGCAGGAGAACTCAGCAGGTGTTGAGGAGAAAATCCAAGTATTTAAAAGGCAGGAAATGGGAAATACTAAGCAGCTTTCAGACACCTTAATTAGAGATAACACCGCTCTTAATCTCAGAATTGAATTCATAGAAAATCAATTAGAACATTAAAAAAATTGAGATGAGATGCTAACGGGAAAAGATTAATGTATTGACAGTATTATCAAGACAAAGGAACTGTCAGAGGGTTTGTTCAGCAAGTTTAGTGCAGTTTGGAAAGCTGAAAAAGAGAGTTTACTTTGCAGTGGAAGTTGTAGGGAAGGAGATTAGCCATTCCTGTGGGAGACATTTGGAGAAAGAAGGATATTTCCATACCACACCCTGCAGTATCCAGGCTGCAGGAGATTGGAGGAGATCTCCTGCCAGGCAATTCAGTCCAAAAATACTGAGGAGAAGCAAAAAACAGGGATTGATGTCCAGGAGGGGTCTGGGGTGGTGTGGATAGGCACAGTGTGTAGCTAAAAGGGCTTTAACCCCACATTTTTTGGGAGTTCCTTTATGTGAGAGAATCAAAAACAAACCCAAAATCTGGATGTATGGGGCCTTCCAGAATTTGAGAGAATTTAAAAGATTCAATAGGCTTCATTTGTATTACCTGTGGTTATAACAGACCTAAATTCTCTGATTCAGGCACCAAATTCAGACCTAAGTGGGGTCCCTAATTCATTAGAGCCAGAGCAAAGGAAGGGAACTAATTATCAGCTGATAACACAGGTAATACTGGAAATACTCACAGCAGATCATAGGCAGGAGATGCCTTGCAAAAGTGCTGAGCTTGTCCTTTGCACCCCAATTTCCCTGTGAGGAAATTCCTGTTGTGCTGCATCACTGCAGGACCACCCCTGCTATTGCAATCTATCACAGGCAGTAAGAGACACAGGGAAAAAAAGGCAACAGAAGTGATCTATCACAATTTGACACAGGCACATGGAAATGTGAGGAATTGTATTGATTTGTCCTCGGGAGCGTGGCTAATTTGTAAGGAGCTCTTACTCCTCGTGCCTTAACATTCATTGCACATTTCAATACCGAGTAATTGCAATCATTATATTTGGGATTATGTAATGACAAAACATTTATGAGGGGGGAAAAAAAAAATCAAAAGTTCAAGAAAGCATGAAATCACATTAATTCAGATGAGCTGTGGTAATTATGCAAGGTGATAAATTGGAGTTTCTCTAATTGTCTGTAACAATTTCATATATTAAAACACCCAAGTTTCCTTGGTTTCCTTGGAGAAGTTTTATTCTCCTTCTTCAGATGGGCTGGTTTGGAATGGAGGAGTTTGGATGGAGTGGCCCTGAGGAGGTTCAGGAATTTCAAACACATGATTGGGAGGTTGAAATGAATGAGTTGCAGCTTGTGATTCGGGTTTTGTTCCTATCCAACATTTTTAAGAAGCAGTTCCCTAACCCCAGGAAAACTGACCTTTCACTTTGTTGTGTAGTTAAATCTGCTACTCTGCCACCTCTAAAGCAGTTTTGTATTGAAAAAAACCAAAGCAAACAAACAAACAAAAAACCCAGATGTGTGGGTAATAAGTGGTAGGGAAATTAGAATAAATATATTAATGAGCAGTAAGAAACTGGATGTTGCCCTGATCTAGTGGAAGGTGTCCCTTCCCATGGCAAGGGTGGGAACAGGATGAGCTTTAAGGCCTCTTCCAACCCAAAGCACTCTGGGATTTATGATTATGTCTATTATTATGAGCTTTAAAACATAAAGGAAAAAAAAAAATAATGTGTGGCTGAACCTATTAATTAACCTATTAATTAACACAAGTGCTTCAGCAGGAAAGATTTCTGTCACTTCCATTTTGTTTCTGCCTCCAGAGGCTATTTTTTTTCTCAGGCAAACACCTCACCCAGCCTGGGTTTGCTTCTCTCACTGGCAGGTTTGTGCTCAGCAAAGTGATACCAATGGTCACCTTCATCCAGCATTGATATTCTTCTCAACCTTTGGTTTTGTTCTGTTGAAAATCTGCCCAGAAGAGTTTCAGGCCATAAATCAGGATAAAGGCAGGTTGGATGAGGCTTGGAGCACCCTGGGATAGTGGAAGGTGTCCCTGCCCATGGCAGGGCTGGAATGGGATGGGCTTTAAGATCCTTCCAACCCAAACCTTCTGTAATTCCATGATAACATCCTTGACCCCAGTGGGTAAAGTTGGGCCACACCAGGTGAAAAATACTCTGACCCTTTCCTTCTCCCCATCCCTCCCTTCATTGCCAGTGAGGAGCTGACAGCCTCCTCCACCTCACGAATTCCTGCTCCCATGGTGTGACAGTGCTGGGTGGTTTTTTGTCTGGAGTCTCTGCTGCCTTCACTCAGAGCCAGGATTAACAAACACACGATGGAAATGGGTTTCTCGTGTTTGGGCTTGGTTGTTTATTAAATCTTAGCAAAAGTACAGAAAGTTCAGTAGCAGTTCTAGGCACCAGCTAGAAGTGAAGAAAATGGAGACAAATCCAGCTGCTAAGGTCTCTTAAAGCTAAACAGTCCAATGTAGAATTAACACCTCTATTATTTATACTTTTAACCCAAAAACTAACTTCCCATGACCCTCAGTGTGACACTGATTATCCAACCAGAAACTACTGCCTGAAACCATGAAGAAGGGAGATGAACACCAAAAGAGACACCACCCAAAATCCTCCACCTTGTCCCATACCTCTCACTGTATTATGAAACCCTCAAATTTAAAACCCTTCACCATGTGAAATCACACACTTCTATTTGATTTCACTGTGATTTTAACTCCATCACTCAAATTTGGAGCCTTCTCCAAGGGCTCAGGTCCAAAGCAGAGTTCTCTGGGGGGTCAGTGCCAGACAGCACAGAAAGCTCAAAAAACCCCCAGGTTTGTGGGATCCAACAGCATGGCAGAAAGCCGTGCCATTCCCTAACTCCACCCCACACAATGCCATGTTTGGGGTGCTGTGAGCTCAGCCCCTCCTCGCTCAGCTCTGCCACATTCCCAGCTGGAGACGGGGCTGTGGCACAGGCAGCTGAGTCCATGCCTTCCCTCTCTTCCCTGGGAAGGATCACTTGTGCATCTGAGCATCTTGCCTGGCCTCTGTGACCTCATTATCACATCCAACTGATTAATCGTGCTCTACCAAGAGCAGTCTGTCAACATGCACAGATCCGGGGAAAAAAAAAAAAAAGAAAGTGATTTTTTTGTTAGAACTCGCAGCTGAGAGAGCAATGGAGTGTGAGGGAACTCGTTGTTCTTCAAGTGAGATAAATACAGACAAAGAATGAAAGGAATTATGTAGGAACTAGGTGATAATTTATTTATAGATCTCTGCAGAAACACTGAAGTTAGCAAATATACCATCTGTTAAATAGTCATCTTATTCCTAAGTGCATATTAGCAGTCTAAATGTGTGCCAAACACCTGATCTTAGCCTTCTTAGTTGATACTCTTTTTGACAAGCAACATTCTGCTTTATTAGGTTATGTCATGTTACGTTATAGAGCTGTGCTAGGGAACAGGAGCTGCAAGAACACAGTGCTTGTGCTCTCTCGGTGTAAATGAACACCCAGGGCAAGCACAAGGGGTTTTGACAGCAGCCAGAATTTCAGAATAATAAGAACAAAGTAGAATATCTGTATTTGTATCCTCAGGTAACTTTTTTCTTTATTTATATATATATATATATATATATATGTACACTTAACGCATTTCAAATTGTGATAAATCATTGAAAATACAACCCCATAGGTTGGGAAATAGGTGGAGAAATCTTGGTGGCAAAGACAAACATTGTTTCTGAGGGTCCACTTCTTCCCTCTGTCATTTACCTGGATTGCAAAGCAGAAGTAAATTATTTTATAGCTCATTATTGAACCTATTTGAATGAAGTGTCACAATATTCCATGGGAGATGCTGCCTGCCTGGAGGAAGGGTCCAATAAAGATGAAAACAGAAGCAACACCAACTCTATTAATGAATTCTCTTTATCTATTTTGCCTTGGTTCGCTTTTTCAGATGTTTGGGGTTCTTTTGTTCTTCAATGATTCTTTTACAGAGAGAGAGGCACAAAATAAATTCACTTTGTACAATTATCTATCAAAATCAATCACAGTAAAAGATCATTTCTGCTTTGGCCTGTGAAATTCTGGGGAGCTGAGGGTTTCTAAAGGATGGAGAGTGATGAAGATCTCAGAGTTAAGCAGTGGAATGGATTCTTTAAAGAAAATGTCTTTTCCTAAAGGTCTTTAAAAATTGGGTTAAATAAGGACATTGCATATTTGTCCCTGTCATGGGTGAGATGAAGAGATTAAATGATGATTTATGTGCCTCCACAGCTGTTTTTTTTTTTTTGTTTTTTTTTTAATATCTATGATTAATAAGCATAAAGGGATGGAAATCTCCTCTCCCACACTGGAAAATCCGAGTTGCTTTGTATAACAAAACTACAAACACCATGAAAGAGCCCAAGGTTGAAAAGTGGAGATTGAAAAGGCACAGCCAACTTCTTCCCCACATGGATTCAACTGAAAGGGAATGGGTTTAGGTGGGATATTGGGAAAAAAAAAAAAAAAATTGTTCCCTGGGAGGGTGGGGAGGCCCAGAGCAGCTGTGGCTGCCCCTGGATCCCTGGAAGAGCCCAAGGTTGGACAGGGCTTGGAGCAGCCTGGGACAGTGGGAGGTGTCTCAGGGGTGGGGCTGGATGAGCTTCCAGGTCCCTCCCAACCCAAACCATTCCATAATTCCATTATACAATCAAAAATGCTCCTGCCCCCTATACAGCAGTGCATCCCTAAGAGATCTCATCCTCCTGCTTTTAATTATTCAAGTCAGGGACACTTGTCAAGGTTTTAATGGAGAGACACGGACAGGTGACACAGCACCTAAAATGAGAGTAAAACTGATAACATGACATATT
The DNA here is from genome assembly GCF_052056855.1 of Sturnus vulgaris. NCBI lineage: Eukaryota > Metazoa > Chordata > Aves > Passeriformes > Sturnidae > Sturnus > Sturnus vulgaris. The sequence continues at coordinate 2,287,408 of NC_142253.1, read as the reverse complement.
GTGTCATTAAACTAAAAATTGCTACTAGCAGCTCATTACTTCCCAAAATCCATTCCCATTTCAGAGCGAGGTATTACACAGTTAATTCTCAATTGTCTCCTGCTTCCTTTAGTTTTTCTCCATCCTTTTCTCGGATGTCTCATAACAACTGAAATTTTGTTCTCAGAAATAAAAAAAAAAAAACAACCCCAAAAAAACAAATAGGGCTGATTTCCCACAGTGAAAATATTGGGAGGAATTACTTAGACTGCACAGATTTTCCATACTGGCCCACAGATTTTGGGAGGGTTGAAGTATTTAAGTTGTTTTAAGTAGAAATTGCAATTTGTTTTGTATTAGCAGCAGGGAAAGAGATAAGAAAGGGAACTGTGATAATTTATGTTGTTAGTGCCTGAATCCTAAAAAAATCTGAATTTTTGCATCTTTCTAATTTTTTTTTATTTATATCATAAATATGAGAATTTGAAGATCTTTTTTCTCCTTGTCCCAGGGCACAAAGCCTCAGTCCAGGTGCCCCAAGCAAATCTTGACAGGAATTCCAGGGACCACTTTCCCACACAAATATTTGGTGCTGGCCTTTTTCTTCTCAGAAAATTTCTCAGAAAGAAAGAAAATGTGGTAAATTTTCTCAGACAGAATTTTCAAAATGACTAAATAGATCCACAAATTCAGATCCTGGACTAAATATGAAGCCAAATTGTAATTAATAATATTACGCCCATCCATTATTTTGTCTTTTATTTACAATTACAGCATGGAACACAACTAATTTTTTTTTTTTCTATTTTTCTTGGCCTTTCTTGTGTTTTTTCCCCCCCCTTGGACTACCCATAATCCAAGGCAGAGCTGTAGCCAGCAGGCAATTAAAAGAACATCAGAGTTTAAAACCCTTTCCCCGTGTATTGACAGGGCCCATCTATTGTGCTATGACAGCACGAGGAGGTGCTACAGGTGCTTAATTCAATCCAGCCCCCTCTGAGCAGACAATATCTTCATAGGAGACCAATATCCAGGAGATGAAGAGGAGGAAAAGAAAAATTAACTGTGTAAAGTTCAGCTTTGGGGGAGAAAATTGATATATTGACATAAATAGCTGAGGCTGTACAGGTAGTAATCGTTATTGCTCTGACCAACGAGGGCTGTTTCTCTCTATTGAACTCTGGCTCAGGTTGGTGTTCAGCTGATGAAAAATGGAACAATTGTTTGAAACAAGAATCTGCAGCAAGGTAAATAAAATGAGCTTAGGGCAGGCAGTTTACAGCTCTGTGGTATAAAGAGGTTTAAGGGGAAGCTGATATTTATTGTATTAAAGCATATTTTGAATGTGTTGGGAGCAATCATTTCCCAAATGGCTCTTAGAAAGTGGGAAGGCTTCTCATTAGGATGAGAGCTAGATCAAAAAGTAAATAATGGTTTTTTTAAAGCACATCTATTGTGTCATGTTTTGTAATTGAATTAACAGGAATCAGGCTGATAATTCTTCAACATCTCAGTGAAACATGAGGAAGCAGCAGATTGAGTGTCTAAAAAATAGACATTAAGGGCCATAAAAATCACTTGTGGGAGATGGGCATGGACAGGAGATTTCCCACTGAAAGTCCCCTCTTCCTCCCCTTTAAAACCAGTACTAAAGCTCACAGTAAGTCAAACATATCCAAGCACTGCAGCCAGTTTAGGCCAGACCAGAATCTTAAAGAAAACAACATATTTTTATCATCATTTAAACCTACACTCTGTGGGAGTCCTGCTGATCTTTAATTATCACTTGTATATATAGAACACAGCTGTTCTCTATTTCTATAGAAAAGGAAACACTACAAAATCCATTTTTTTTTTTTCCCCCCAACTCATGTAGATTAAGTCTTGCAAGTTCCAAAAATATGATGCTGGAAAAAGTTGTGGAATAATAGACTGGCTTTGCAAATAGAAACTGTAAACACAAATTCCCAGAGTTGCAGTAGAACTACTGTAGGAATAAATATTTTGTGAATGCCAAAGGTCTCAGTAATGGTTGGACTGGATGATCTGGGAGATCTTTTCCAACCTTAATGATCCTGTAATTCCATGATATCACCTTGGACCTGCTCTTTTTGCACACAATTTCTCAATGAAATTAAACTCTGCCGCCCAATGCGTGACTGCTCTTGAGTTAACAAGCTGGATAAATTGGGATGCAGTTAGGAATCAATCTGATGGATAATAACCAACCCTTGTTTTCTCCTTCTCCCTCAAGACCTGGAAAACTTCGAGATGAGACCGAGGAGCCCGGTGTCAGTGAGAGAGGGACAAGGAGTGGTCCTGCTCTGTGGAACTCCCCCCCACCACGGAGGTACGATGGGGAACAGCCTGGGCAGCCTCAGGAGAAGCAGAATTCCCTGGAATTTGCTCCTGCATCCATTTACCTGGGTTTGCAACAAATTTGGATTTTGTTTCTCCAAAAAGACGCTGAGGTCATGCTTTTTTAGGGTGGTTTTTTTATGATTGTTTTGTTAGGGAGTAGAAGCTGCCATTCCAAGGGCAGCATGGAGGTCTCCCAGACTCTCTGCTGGCATTCCTGGTTATCCCAGGGCCTTGGTCCTCATGGAATGGCAGAAGAGAAGCCCTCAGCAATTCTTCCCACACCAAAACTACTCCAGGTCTGCATGGAATGGCTCCTTTCCCTTTCAGTGCTTGCTGCTGCAGTGTCCTCATTTGAATCCTGCATCACACACTTTGGATTTGTCACGAAGGTTCAGCTTCTGCTCCTGAATCCCTGATAATCAGAGAATAATTTAGATTGGAAGGGGTTTCTGGGGAGGTGAAGTGCCTGATTAAAGGAGGGCCTAGATCAGGTTTCATAGTAATTGTCAGAGCTTCAGATGGGGAATGAAAAGGAGTTTTCTGAGTAATTATTTGGGGATTCTCACCATAACACCTTGGAGATCTTCCTTTCTGTGGGGGAGTAAATCCAGGTGAAAATTTTACCCAAGTAAAGCAAATATTTATTAATAGAGGGGAAATATCAATGACATAGTTACCAAATTTCTTGTTCTGGACTTAAAGAATGAGCAGTTCTTGGATGACTCACATCCTGCTTTTGGCAGCAGTGACCACACATCCACAGGAGCTGCAGTTTTCCTGCTCCCAGCAATCCTCAATCCTACTTAAAGAAACAGAGTTATAAGCCAAACCCCCAGGAGAAGGCAAATAGTGCTGTAGAAAGAGGATGCAGTATTTCAGAGAGGGAGGAAAACCCATCAATCAATAGGAGCCCCTCCAGTCCTTTAGAGAGGAAGTGTCAGTTCACTGGGTGTTTACAGCCATATGAAAGGAGGATATAATCAAGGAGACAGAGTGAAACCTGGTCCTTAAGGGCACAAAAGGCTTCAAAGAGTTCCTCAAATGTATCAGTGGGACAGGCAGAAAGACAACACATCCATCCTGGAGCCAGTGAACTATCTATTTCCCTCCTGCTGCAGGGTAAAATTATGATTTGACAAATAGGAAGGAGGAGAAGAAAACATTCAGAACAAATAAATAGTTACCAGGTGAGTTCCCCCCAGATTAATTGAACTGACAAAATGGAATCCACGAGCAAAAGCCTTTCCCAGAGTGTTCCTGCAGCTGGGGCTGGGAACAGGCCTGGGAAATCCATTCCCTGCAATAACAAGTCCCCAGAGAACAGAGCCCGAGTCCTTTTGTCATCCCTAAGCACCTGTTTAGGATCCAAAATTATACACCACGGGGATGAAGCACACGGTGTGAGCCATGGTAAGTCAGAGACTATTTCAAAATGCTTGGGAAGTTGTTTTTGTTGGAAAGGATTGTATATTTAGGTATTTTTTTTTAATTGAAACCCTTGCCTCCACCTCACAATACCTACAGGAGGAAGGATTACAAACTGTGCTTCCAGCTCACATTACAGGAGTTCTGTGCAGCACTTTAAATGTGTCAGGAATTAGAGAGATGTCAAGGAATTTGGAAGATAAGCCCTACCAGCAGGGAAAGAGTTGCCTTTCCTGTGATGTAATGACTTGAAGGAGGACAGGAACCCTCTGTACAGCAGCTGTTTGAAGCAGCTGCTATTAATATAGGAAATTTGAAATAGGAAGCACTGGGTAAAACCTCCTGCCAACCTCTAAAAGTCAGGATAACAATAGAAGAAGAGGACTAGAAATAATAGAATGGAAAACAAGGAGGGTTCATTAATTCAATTCCTCCCATGTAACATCAAGAAGATGGAACGAGAGCTGCAGAAGAGTTTCTACCACCCATGGTCTCTAGGGAATGTCTCACTTCTCTTTCTACCCCTCACATTGCCAAGTTTATCTGGTCCTGCACCACAGCACTGGAGTTAAAACTGCTCACAGAAAACTCTGTAGAGCTCATCAGGATATTCACCTGCTTATCAGACAGCAAAAGTGTTGGTCCATAGTCAAAAAATATTTAAAATGTTTAAAGCTCAATTGGAATAAAACTTAATTTTCCACTACAGTTGACAAGGAAAGATGTGCTGCTTCTTTTTTTCGTGTGCTGGTTTCTTAACTGAGAGCACTGCTAACCTATTTTTGTACAAGAGGAAGGAGTGATTCATTTAAACAGAGGACAAAAATATATTAGTCAGCTATAAACCAAAAACAAACAACCCCACCAAGCAAACAAACAAATGTACAAAAAGGCTGCTCCAGCAGCTTTCACATCAGCTTTAAACCATCTCAGAAAACAAAAAGAGAATTCCCTATTGCTGTGAACTAATATTAGGACTTTCAGGACTGATCAAACACAACCATGAAAGGAAAAAATACCCACACAAGTTTATATCTTGGATCAATTAGGACATTAAAAATTACAGTTAACAGACAAAAAATATAAATCACAGCCTGTAATTAGTTTTTAAAGCAAGAGCAGGGCTCCCCCGGGTTACCTGACCCACCCCAAACCCTTTGTTCCCTCAGCCTGCCCCTGCTCGCTAATTTCTGCACGGGTGTCTCTGTTGTTATTTATGAGGCTCATTAGCACACCTTGCAAAGTTCAGCTCTGCCATCGCTCTGCTTGTCAGTGAGGCTCAGCGGGGCAGGGGGGACCAGGTGAGCTGCATTTTCTCCTCAACCTCATCCCATCTCTGCTTTCAGCTCTTCAGGTCAGCCTTTTCCCCCTGTGTAATCAACGTACAGTAATATTTTACTGGTGGAAAAAAAAGCAGTTTATTGAGAGCTCTGAGGTAGGGAAAAGCATGGAGGGAGGAAGTTGGAAGAAGCTTTAATTTCTGCAGCTACACATGAGCTTGACCTGCCTGTGCTTAAGAAGCTGCTGCCTAAATGGTAATACTTGACACAAGACTATGGGTGGACTGTTGCTCATTTATTTCCTTAGAAGTGAAGCCTGATCTAAAGCCTGTTTCCTCCGAGCTGGCTCCCTGCAGAGCTTTAAGGAAGTTGCTAATCTTGTTAAGAGCAGCAGGATCACTGTGCATTTGCATTTATTTATGTGCAAGAGCTGCCAGGGCTGGGGGAGGCTCTGGGCTTTCCTCTGTGCTGACATTGCTGTAGGGAGGCTGAATAAAACCCCAAAACACTCCTAAGGATGTAGAAGCCCTGTCGACCTGCTTTAGGGGGGTAAAAATTCCTAATTCCCAGCCTGCAGGAGGCTGGGGAAGGAGGTGAACAGTGAAACTGGGTGTGTGCAGAGGATGGGATGAGATGATCTTTGATTTCTGCATTTTCTATTAACGCTGCACTTGGGAAAGTGCACGATCAGAAAGGGAGGGTTTGAAGTGTCTGTCCCTTTATAGAACCCAGTCATGGGCTGGGAGTCCCTTTCTCTCTGCTCCTGTGAATCTTTAATCCAGAGGGAGGGAGAGTCCCCTCCCCGAGCCCAGCAGCATTGCTTTGGATTTGCTTGAACTGAAATATTGAATTCCCCAGCTCAGGATACCAGCAATGATTATCAGCTGCTCCTCTTTCCCAGCCAAGCTCTGAAGGAAAACTCTCAGGACTGGCAGAGGTGGGAGATGCTCTCCAGCCTGGCCAATCTCAGGAATTGCCCACCTGGGAGGTGAGGTGGATTAACCAGATTTTGGGGTCTCTGGGCTGAGGAGGGACACTCACACCACAATCACTTCCCTTGGATAAAAAAAAAAAACAAACAAACACACCCTAATGTGGCAGCACTGTAAAATAACTCTGCTCTGCCAGAAAAAATGAGAGCAAAGGGCTTTTTTCTCCTTTTTTTGGCTCATTCAGTGGATCTGCTCATCTGATTTATTCCAAATGACCCAAAACAGAAGATTTTATAGCATAGTTCTGGATTTTCTACTCTATTACCTGTTGCTGCAGCAACTTTCCAATAAAAGATACTGAGTAATGGAATAGGTATTATGCCTTAAAAGCATGAAAAAAAGTTCAATCTCCAAAGTTTGGCTCCTTCCTCTTGAGATTTCATCCAACTCCCACTGAAGTTAATTAAAATTAGGGTTTTCTACAGAGTTTAGTGGAGCTGAATTAGGCTCTAGGCAAGGATGGCCTGCAGATGGGTGATGATGAACCTGCAGTTAGGGGAGGAGGAGTTTTTATATCCCTCATACTGGGGGAAAAAGGGATTTAAATATGACTAAGAGAGGCCTGTGCTTGTTCCCAGTTAATGGGAAAATTCATCAATAGTCCCTGAAGCAATGGTGGGGAGCAGACAGGGGGAAACTTCAGAAAATGAAGTCAGCTGGAGCCCCCTGAGAACAGAAATCAGGACAGAAAAGGTCTGGTTCTCTTTTAGTGATTAATTAATTCATAGATTGACCTCCTGAAGAATGTCTGTGCAGCACAAAGTTGGCTTTAATAGAGTTTTATTTTATTCTGTCTTATTTCTCAGAAGAACTCTGTCTTTATTCTGAGAATTCAGCTGCATCACCTGCTCCCACGGCTGGAGTCTGGGTTTTGGTTCTATGCCATAAAATGTTTTAAAGATCTTTCCTGGGAATCCTTTTGGAGTCTTGGCAGGTACAGGGATGCCTTTAGAGGGGGTCAGGGTTTTCTTCAGCTCTGTAATTGCCACCACCAGAATTTTGGCAGAGAAATTCCAAACAGGCTTTTCCCTATTACTAGTTCTTAAAATTATTTCCAGATTATTTTAGATACACTGTCCTGGCATGGAAATCTGAGCATCCAAATGTCAGCTTCAAGCACTCAGAGAGGTTTTATTACCCAGAGGTGCCTTAGTGCAGGTCTGAGTAAGGAGGGAGGCAAGAATTCCAGCTGGCAGGAAAAGCACATTGGGGTCCCAGCCCTCAAGGTTTTGGGAAATTGAGGAGAGGGGAGATCCAAGGTATTTCTTCCACAGAAATGTGGAATTGAACATAGATTAAAATACTTGCCTCGCAAATCTTCAGCGTTTTCTGTAGAGTCCCCATCTTGCAGCTCAGAGACCTTCAAAAAATGAGTTGAAATCAGGATTTTGCACACTTTGGTCTGCTTGCCCAGACAGTCTGCAGTCAGCAAAACGTGTGCCTGAGACAGGGAAACAGTCTGCAAGACAGATCACGTCATGGCTGCATCCCTTATTTCTGATCCTTCCCGTAGGAAAACCCCTCCATGCCCAGATTTTCCTCAGGAAATAGATGCTTTAAGGCACCTCAAAGTCCATGGGCAGGCGAATGTGCCAACGTGGGGCTTTAACCTCGTGGGTGAGCACATGGACCTGCACACACCTCGTGGAACACTGAGAATTAATTGCTGCATGTCCCAGGTTTACTGCAGAGCACGGGAAAGTTTCTCTTGATCTGCAGTAAAACGGAGCCTGTTGCAGGATTTAGCCAAGTATAGAAAGTGTCATTGATTGCTCCCTGGAGATGCATCATTTCTAATGAGAGTCCTAAAATGCTGGAAGCTGATAACATAAAACTCCACAAAACTACTGGAGTTTGCAGACTTATTACCATACTGCTCCCAAGCTGGAGCTGAGGGGGGAAAGCAACGTAAATAATCTTTTTGGAATGGGGTTGTTGATGGGGGAAATGTGTAAAAATGAAGCTGTTGGCAGAACACTGTTAGCTTATGAATTATGCATTTAATTAAGAGGAGCTAAACTGGTAGATTTGGGAAGTTTCTGATTTACTGTGGCTTGTAAAAGACAGGGTTTGAGTCCTGCTCCTGCTGTTGGGTGTGGAGCAGCTGCAGAGAGGGGCTGGCAGGACACCCTGGGTGACCCCACACTGGGGGATCAGCTCTGAACCTGCTCCTCAGTGACCAAGGCTTGGCCCAAAAGCCTTTCCCAAAACCAGGGAATGGTAAACTCACAAGGATATCTGCTTTTCCAGGGTGGGCTGGTCAAATAAATCAGTTTTAAGTTGCCTGGTCTTACAGATGTACATTATGGAGATTTGCATTGTGGAGCACCATGTGGGAAAAGGGGGCAGAAAAGGGGCAGGAAGTGAGAATAGGGCAAGAAATATGGAAGATAAGGAGATGTTCATTATCAAATGTGCAATAGGATCTAATTTTAAGTTGTCTCTAAAATACTTTTGTGCAGCCCAGCTCACCCCTTCATGAAAATCCAATGATCAAGCTGCATGTGACCAGTTTAATTTTCCCATTTTGAGAGTGAAGAAAGGATCTGTAGCTCTGAGCAGCAATTTGCCCTCTGGATTTTCAGAGGGAAAGTGCCATGAACAGAAATTATTTCCTAAAGCAGTTTTCCCACAGCATTGCAGCACTGCCATTCCTGCCTGGGAGCAGGGAAATGAGAAGTAGCAGGGGACAGAAACTGCTGAGACCTCCTGAAGTGGCTTGAAATGAGTTGAAAACTTGAGCAATGCTTGTCCTGTGTTAATTTGTGCCTCCCCAGTGCTTTTCCCTGCAGTGGTTTGGTTCTCCCTCATTGTTCCAGCTGGGGAGCTGGTGTTGCTATAGAGGTGGACACAACATATGAATAGACACACTACATTTCACAAGGCTCAAATCTGTTTATTACAGCAGCTAGCTGTCTTTTATTCCCTCCATACACTTCATTCATTGGTTACAATAAATCAACAGAACGTTCATTGGTGTAAGAGCATCTCCACCCCTGTTTTTCCCAAGATTTTTCTAAAAATACTTTTCCCAGCTGCAGGTTTTCCTTCCTGCTTATCTCCTTCTCCTCTTCTTGCTCTCCAGGCCAACGGCCTCGATAAGATTAATTTCAGAAATAACCCCTGTTCATTAACCCTTTCTGGCCCACAGGCCAGCTGTGAGTGCTCTCCTCTGGCAGGGATGCCTGACACGTGTCTGGTGTTTTCCAGGCTTGTCCTACACGTGGATCTTCAACAATACCACCTTGGATCTCCAGGAGGACAGGAGGCGCTTCGTCTCCCAGGCAACAGGGAACCTGTACCTGGCCAAGGTGGAGCCGTGGGATGTTGGGAATTACACGTGTGCCGTGAGCAGCGCCCAGGCACGGCGCCAGGTCTGGGGGCCTCCCACTGCCCTCACCCTCCGAGGGGATGGTGAGTCCAGAGCAGGGCTGGGCTGCCTCTAAACACCCGACTGCTCCTGATCCAGAGCTTGGGAATTCACCCCCACAGAGGGAAAAGTCCCCCAGTGAAGGTTGTGCAGCAGGACACGGCCCCACAGTGATGATGCTTTTTGGGGCTACCTAAAAACAGACAGAATTAAGGGAATAAAAAGCTTTTATATTTATTGAAGAACCTTCAGGCATATTTTGGGTAGACAAAGCCCCCCAGGGGCTACACCCAAAATGGATCATGTGTTTTCACACTTTGATAAGTTTGGTCCATTTGTATATTGGGGGTTAATCTTCCAATTACAGCTCCAGGTAATGAAGTCATTTACCCCAAGTTTGCTGCCCCCAACTCACTTTTGTTTCCATCCCTGGGGGCCTGAGGCAGTGAGGTGTCCTTGATTCCCATCCTGGAGAGGAATTGTTGTGTCTGCCCAAAATGGGAGAGCAGCAGCCAGCGCTGGACATGGAGTTTGGAGTTACACACTGAAGAACTGCAGGATTACACATAGATGGAAAATATAAAAGCTGAAACCCTAAGGCATCAGTGACGTTTGAGCTGTCAGGGACAGGGGTGAGGAGATGAACGTGCAAAGAAAGTTCTCAATGTCACTGAAAAACAAGAGAATGTGGCACGTTAATATTTCCCACCTCGTGCCCGTGTTGAGGTTTAAATCCAACAAATCTTTCTAAATTTGTCATCTAAGTATAGCTCAAATATCAAATCCAGAGAGCTGCTTCAAATCGAGTTGCCGAGGTGAGAAACTCCCCTGCACATGTACAAACGCCTTCCTGGCAACATTTGTAATTAAATGTTCATGGAGAAAAGTACAGACCTGCAAATGTGTACACAAAGTTTGTTTTGTGAGTTTGCCCACCTAAATTTCGATATTCTCGTGCTGTTTGCAAAAGCAGTGGCGACAGTCAGTGACAAAAGTCTGTGCAGAGTTGGATGTGGAGGATAAACAGAACTCAGCTGTGCATTATGGAATGATGCTGTCACTGCGAGCCTGTGCTGCTCAATCACATCAGAGCAAAGCTGCACTTCCTCAGCTCCAAAGTTAATAATTTGGCACCAATTCCGATTGCAAATGCTTAAGATCTTTTCTGATTCCTTTTTTTTCCCTTCTCATCGTGCTGTTCCTTTTCTCAGACTCCTTCTATCAGTGCATTTATCTTCTCCCATTTACTCTGGTGGCCTCTGGATTGGCTCCAGTGCTGGCAGCTTCTGAGGCAACAGTGGAAGCTGCATGTGCAATATTATCCAGATGCCTGCTAAATATAAAACAAGAATTGGTTCATTTTCTGTGTGGGATAGGGGCAAATCAGGAAAATACCTGATTTATGTTCATCCCTATGGTTGGAATGAGTTTCACTGTCAGACACATGAAAGATATTTAAGAAGTTCAGCTAAAAGTTTCGTTTCCTAAATCCATCCCAAACCTGCTGCAAAATTAAATGCCCTAAATTAATACTGGATTATCTGTGATTTATCAGATGTTCAGCCAGATTTTCAAATATGATAATTCCATCTAATTACATCGGCCTTCCTCAAGTCTGCAACTCACATTTGAATGTTTTAAAGACATTTTAAGAGTTTTGCAAGCGGTTTGGACTTGGGATTTTCTAATTTTTTTTTTTTTTTACATAGGATCAACACAGTGTCCTGAGAGTGACTAGTGGCAAAAACATTGCTTGATAAGAGGTGTGAACACAAAATTATCTCAAAAAAGCTTGGTGCACAGCAGACTTGTAAAACTTGCATAAAGTCATGCTCTTCATCTCCTAAATGCAGGGAATGGAGAGATTTCACAGAATTTTCAGCACAGGGTTGAACTCCACCCAGGAGGTCAAACCTGCTCCACCATGTGCCTCTCACTGGGTGGAACATGAGGCTCTGAAATGATTCATGCCACCCTTCCTTTCACCCTGAAGTCGTGTTGGAGGAGGAGGTCTGGGGCTCAGCTGGACTGAGCTGTTTTGATGTTCCACAGGTGTGATGGGGGAGTATGAGCCCAAGATTGAGGTGCGTTTTCCAGAAACGACCTACGCAGCGAGGGGCTCCTCTGTCAGACTGGAATGCTTTGCCCTGGGAAAGTAAGAGCTTTGTTTTTGTTAAATGTGGGGGTTTCACACTGCTCCTTTCAGTGTTAGAATAATAATAATAATAATAATTCCTGTTAGAATTATTCTGGTCAGCACAGGATTTGTGAATCTTATGGCTTTTTTTGACCTTGCTTGGATTGTTTCTGTGCCATGTGTTGCCAAGGAAATGAGACAGAACACTGTGCTGAAACTGAAGCTCACTTGGGTGCAGCTCGAAGCAGGGGGAGGGAATGTGGGGAGAGGAGGGAAAACTGGAACAAAGATTTTCTTCCTTGAGAGTAGTTTTGACTCTGAGATGGGACCTGACTCCAGGTGACAGTGCTCAGTGTAACTGCACACTCACACCTGACAGATACCACAACAGGAATGTTTATTTTTGCTTGTGTGACATCATGGAATCACAGACTGGGTTGGGTTGGAAGGGACCCTAAAGCTCACCCAGTTCATCAAGTTTCAACCCCCTGCCCTCAGCAAGAACACCTTCCACTGCCCCAGGCTGCTCCAAGCCCCGATGTCCAACCTGGTCTTGGGCACTGCCAGGGATCCAGGGGCAGCCACAGCTGCTCTGGGCACCCTGTGCCAGCCCTGCCCACCCTCACAGGGAACAATTCCAGCCCAAAATCCCATCTAACCCTGCTCTCTGTCAGTTTGAAACCATTCCCTGTGTCCTGTCCCTCCATCCCTTTGGAATTGTCTCTCCCCATGTTTCCTGCAGCTCCTTCAGGCTCTGCAACACTGAGCTCACTCCAAATCTTCTCCTCTCCAGGTGAACAATCCCAGCCTTTCCTCCCAGCAGAGCTGCTCCATCCTCTGCTCATCCTGGAGCCTCCTCTGGGCTCACTCATTGCTAAAAATCAAACACAGGGAGTCAGCTTATGTTTGAAGAGCAATGTGGGATGGATCTCCTCCTGTCTCCAAAGCAATGCTGAGGAAAGATCCAGCAGCATCCCTTCCTTCCAAAAATCCATTTTCCTGCATTTTTTTCTGTGTTTTCTTGCACTGCTGTGCCTGTCCCCAGCTGCAGTGGTGGCTCAGGCAGCTGCTCTGCATTCAGGGAGCAGCTGAGGGACTGAATCACTGTAACCAGCCCACAAACCCCAGTCCTTCCAATGAGCATCATTTTCCCTGGAAAAGCCCAAATAACCCTTAGATTGTTGACCTCTATTTAGTTGAAGTTCACTTTGACAATCCATTTTAAGGCTGTAAGCTTTTAAAGTGTTTAGAGCTTTCCCAGAGGTTAAAAGCCTGACTTGCAGACAGCACAAATTAATCAAATGTTCCTCTGGAACCTATGCTGGCAAGTAGAAAAATAAAGCAAATAAAAAGTTAATAAGATTGAAATGGCCTTGCCTTTCAGATGAGATTTCTATACAAACTAATACTAGAGCTAATTTTTATTAAAGGTATATGCACTTTTTTTGGCCCAAAAGCAGTACCAGACTACAGCAGTCTTGGTAAAGCTGATTTTTTTTCCCCCAAATACTGTCAAGCCACTTCTCTTTAAATACCTCCTTAATTGTGTGCTAGTTACATTTCAAGTTGTCATTTCTTATTCCATCTGTTGCATGGGAAGCATGGAACAATGATAGAGAAAAACCAGGAAATTAGATGTACAAAGCACTGACATCCTAGTGAAGGGGTAAAGATGGGTCATGTAGATGTGATGAACAGATTTTGCCATTTTAAGAACATTTTAAGGAGAAAAGAGGGGACTGAAAGGACATATGGATAATGATATTCCTCGGGGAGACCCTTCTATGCAGTGCTCAGGAATGCCTGAGAGGGTTAATGCAGCTTTAATGTAAATTTTCTCCTTCATGTGCAGGCCTGCAGCTGAAAGCAGTGCTGCCAGATTTCCCTGGAGTTATCCTGCCTAAATACCAGGGATCCACGGGCCAAAATTCATTTTGCACAAACTCTCAGGTATCACACTGCTGATGTGCACCCTGTGTTGGAGGTGATGCTTGGGAGCAGAGGCTCTTGCAGAGTGATACTGGAGAATTTCTCAGAATCTCTCCTCTTAAATTTTATTTTCACAAGTTCAATGTCTCGTACAGAGCTGCACAGGTTTCAGTCTGTGTTTTTGTTTTTGGGTTTTCTTTCACCCTAAACAGAGCTCTAAACCACCTTTTCACCAACATGTCCATCAGCGACAAAACTTTATTTCAGAGCTGGCACTTAGATGTGAATAAAGCAAGCAAAACAGATTGCAGGTGAAACACTCTTAACTTATTAGATAAGGCCAGATTTCTGGAGGCATGCAGGTGATTAGTGGCATTGTGAAAAGCTGGAAGTTTCCTGCCTCCAACTGTTTACAATTGCAGGCAGAACCATCTAAATGCAGCAGCGTGGCCGCCTGCACCTTCAGATTCCCAAATTCCACTAAAACCCTGGCCCCTGCTATTGTCTGTTTATGTTAAAATCAATTCAGCCCAGCGTTTGTTGAGCTGTACCTCTGATCTGCCACAAGCACCGGTGGTTATTATCTCGCTCGGATTTCAGAACTGCTTTCCCATTATCCATAATTTTCTATATTCACACTGTTAGGCCGCTGGTACCCGGGCACTGTGAATAACAGAAATCTTTCACGCTGGAGGCAGATCATAGGCAACCTGCTGGGGTTTTGGTCTGCAAAAGTCTTAAATGAAAGTAGTTTTGTGGTATTTAGAGAAATGGCATCTCTTTTTTTTTTTTCTGTGTGGAACAGCAAATCACACCAATTGGGCCTCGATCAAAAAGGCACTTCCACAGTTCAAACAGCTACTCGTGGCTGAGTTTAAAACTCGGTTTAAAACATCTTAAAGACGCTTTTTTTTACAAAGGGGAGCTCAAAGTCACCCAAAATGTTCTCCTGTGGGGCACCCTGGGGTAGGGACATTCCACATAGATCTGTTCCAAAGCTGTTTTTGCATGCTACATTAAAATATCACTAAAGATTTTTACAAATCATCTACCAGTCCGAGAAATTCTTCTTGCTTTAAGGAAAAGAAGGGGTTAAATAAGAATTTCTCCCTGCAAAGAGAGCTTGGAGGGATGGATCCCAAATGGACAAAGCATCTTGGGCCAGTCCTTGACTTTGAACCTTATTTTATAGAGCAGACACCACAAATGGAAGATTTTGAAAAGTAAATTTGTGCTAACTGTGATGGAAATATAAGGTAAAGTGCAGCTCTCTGATGAATATAAACAGGCAAAAACCTGCACCTTATACTCAATCCTTTGAAAGAGGGAAAACTGAAATATGAAATAGTGGCTCCACTATTTCAAATCCTGCAGCTTGTGGCAGTTTAATAGAAGAGATGAGACTTTGTGTTCTGCACCAATATTCATTATGATGACAGTATTTAATATTATGCCAGGATTAAAAGTCCTGGTTTGGATCAAGCTCTATTAATCATGCCATATATCCAAATTATTGTTCCCTGTCTTTCAGGGGATTGAGCACCATGGAAAGAATTATGTTCAGTTGAGTTACACTGTGCTGCTTTCTGTAGATTTCTCTCAAAATAACTTTTTCTTTTTTTTTTTCCTTTTTCTGTTGCACAAATAAGAATAATCCCTGAAATGAAAACAAGCAAAATAGTTTCCATGTCTGCTGCACATATTTATTAAATTCTATCTGTGGTTTCTATTTTTCTTCATTCCCTTCTCAAAGAAAGGGAAATAATCAGTTCACAATCCCTGCAGATGGGCTGTTGCCAGCTGAGGTTGTAAAAAGCATATGTGAATAACATAAAACAGGATTTCTTTCACCCCAGAATATTCATTTTTCATGGGAAGATCCCACCTATTGCCCTAAATGTATTCATGGAAGGGTTTTTTTCTAGCAGCTCTTGGAATAAGTAGATAATCCCACAGCTCCAAAATAACCATTTTTACTGCATTTACATAAAAATCCCAGGCTTCACCTCTGCTGCATTCTCAAGTTGCTATGTAGGAGGCTTTCAAAGGGTTACAGAAATCCCAGATATGGGAATGACTTTTGGCACCACAAGTGAAATTCCCAGCCCCCATCCCTGGCCAAAGCAAGGATTTGTCCTTTCAGGGACGGGCAGATCTCCTCTCCCACAGTTCAGGAGAGTGAGACTCAACACCTTGCAGAAAACTGCTGTTTTCAGGTAATCCATCAGGAGGATCCAAAATTAAATGCTTTAATTATGGTGCTCCTCAGATCCTAATTCTTCCTGGTGTGTCAGCAGCGATGCAGCTTTCAAAGCTCAGCTCGGGCTCATTTGTCTAACGAACCAGGGGCTTCATTATCCCAAATGCAGATTGGATTCCCCTGGCAAGGGCCCCCAGATGCACAGGACAAAAGATGAGGCAAGGTCCCAATGCATCATCTTTGCTGAAAAAGGTGAAGCCTCCCTCGTGGTGTGGGTTCTAATTCTGCAGACAAATTAATTTCGTGCTCGCTGTGACAAGAACTTGTCACCCACCACAAAATATTTTCCGTCCCCTTTTCTTTCCCAGTTAGTAACTTATGGTTTTGTGATTCTGCTGCCTGTATGGTGGAATATAAATTAAATTAGTGCTCCTGGATGCTCTGAAGGTTTCAAATAAACTACAGATTTATGTACTAAGACACTCTCATATTTATGCACTGTTTTCTTATTTACTCAGGAGAAAGCCAGACTTTGCCCATGAAGTGTAATAAATTTGGGAAGTGCACTCATTGTTTCTTTATGTATTCCAAAACTTTTTAGGCCCAAGCAGTTATTGTTTTTAATCTGGTTATTGGAAAGGACTGAGTGACAGGGGGACCCATGGGGAGGCTGGGCCACCCCAAACCTGCATGGGCAGGAATATTCCAAGGAATATGAACATGCCAAATAATCCCCCCAAAATTCACAAGGCTTATTTATTGGACTAAGGTTTATATACAATTACCTACATCTGAAGAAAAGTTTCATTCCTTAAAACATCAATTTCTAAATAGATGATTTGTTCCAAAACCCAATTTAATCAAACTGGTTTTGGACTTTTTTATTTTAACCTTGAAAGGTTTCACGTGGCCTGAGTAAGAGTTGCTATTAAGAGATTTGGTTGTAAAGATGGAAACTAGCAGCAGAAAAAACCTGTTTTCTGGAAAATAGTGACTGGAGATGCTGGGAATTCTGTAGCAATGAGGTATCAAGGAAGAAAAGCAGATATTCCCTAGGAAGGTCCATCCCATGGTTGAGTTATTGATCCTCCCAGATTCTGCTCCTGTACCTGCAGCTCAGGTGGAGCTGCTGTCCTGACACAGGAATTCCTTCTGATAAAATCCAGGCTCCTGGCAGGAGAACAGAGGGCTGTTAACTCTTTATTGTCTTTGACCACAGCAAAGCTGATAACTCCGAGGTTTCTCTGTCCTCCTGCTCAGCTGACATCAGGAGTGAGTTTCAAACACCCTCATGTTTGGCCAAAAATGAGCCAAGCTTGCCTTGAAACATCCCCAAGCATGTGATTACAAGAGAAAAATGAGAACAGGGGAGAACTTCTGCTCAAACCTTGGCCAAGTTTTCCCACCAAGCCGAGCGCTGCCTCTGGCCTTGGTGTCAGCACAGAATTCCCTGGCCCATGAACAGCCAGTGCTGAGAGAAAAAAAAAGGCTGAGAGAATAGGAAATATGGAGATGAAGCTCTTTCAGGTGGCTGAATGCATCTCATTATTGTTTCCTTCTCCCGTATGGCCATTGGTTTCCTTTAATCTCTTTGTTATTAAATTAAAAAAATAAATAAATCCAGAAGAAATGCCTTTAAAGCAAGCAGTTAAACGCTCCTGGCATTCTGCTGTTGCTGCTCACCCAGTGTTGAATATGCAGGAGGATTTGAGGAGCCAGCCCTGCTCTCCTTCCTGTGGATCCATCCCAAACCAGGCTGGGAATCTCCCCTGGCTGTTTTCCTGCCTGGAGCACGGCAGTCGTGAGCCAGACTCTGTCTGCACTAGAGCTGTGCTCCTTTTAAACAGCTGAAAGTACCTTGCCTTATAATAACTGAATAAACAACTGAATAAACAACTGAATAAATAACTGAATAAATAACTGAATAAACAACTGAATAAACAACTGAATAAAGAACTGAATAAACAACTGAATAAAGAACTGAAACTAACTTGCTGTGGAGAAATCCTGCAGGAATGCTGGCGTGCAGGATTAGTCTGGAGAAAAGAATTTGGGAGCCTCGTTGCTGTCTCCAAACACCTGAAGGGAGCTTGAGCCAGGTGGGGATGGGCTCTTCTGACATGAAAATGGCCTCAAGCTGCACCAGGAGGGGTTTTGAACTGGATTTTCAGAACAACTGGTTGGAAAAAAGCAGAGAAATGTTGGGAAGGGCTGCCCAGGGATGTGGTGGAGTCCCCAGCCCTGGAAGGCTTCAAAGCACGAGTGGATGTGGCACCTGCTGCTATGGTTTAGTGAAAGGTTGGACTTGGTGGTCTTGGAGCTCTTTCCCAGCCTGAATGATCCTGTGATTCTGTGCCGAGGTCTCTGGAGGAGGCAGCACCTTTTAACACTCAGAAAAAAACCCCAAACTCTTATAAATTCCTTAGGAAGGAATGGTGTTAAACAATACTTGAAATTGCTTTTGGGCTTGTTGGAAAGGACAGTTAATAAAGGTGATGCTGACAGGTGCTGTTGTCCAGAAAGATTTGAAATTTTTTACAACTTGAACCAAAATAGGGAAAAATAGAATAAAATCTCAGTTTTGCTTTGCAGCCCTTTCACTGGTTAACAATATCTGACGTGTCCTTGTTTATAGGAAATTGGCCAGAGAAATCACATTTCTCCCAAATCCTGGTTCTTCTCAATTGTGAACATCACAGACACATGGACTCAAAATGCAGAAATCAGGCCCAAACTTCCTGAATTATTAAGAAATTAATCCATTCTGTATTTGTGATTTGATTTTTTTTGTTCAATAAACAAGGACTTGAACTTAAATAATTTAATTTACAGTCTCTCTACAAAGGAATAAATCCTTCCTAAGTCAGCACTGCAGGCAGAGGCCTTGGAGAGTGGAAACAAGGACTTGTAATTTCCATGAAAGTTGTGTTTTCAGTTGCTGTGGATGTTACTTCCAGTGGAAAAGAAGTCAGCACTTAGCAAAAGCCTCTGTAAAAGCTCAAAAGTGAACTTGCTAGAAAAAGCAACTTGCTTCAGTTTGCAGAAACAACAAACGACTGTGAAACCCATGACTATTAATATTTCAAAGTGTTTTGGTGACATAATAGATCATGAAAGTGAAGCTCCTATGGTTTGTGATATTACCAGAAATCCAAGATGTATTTATAGGTGCCTTCACACTTCACTGTTTTGTGTTGTATGGGGTACATTGATCCAAATATAAAAATGAAAATGATAGAAAGCTTCAAAAACATGAAAAAAGAAATATTCCTTTTTTTTTGTCCCTATCTCCTTCCAGCCTCAATGTTTTGTTCTTTCCTCACTCAATTCTCTGTCTGCTCTCTTCTACCTTGGCTCCTGGTTTTTTATATTCAGATTTATTGGTATTTTTAGATCTTTTGAAATCTTGGCCAATGTTTCCTATTTTGGGGTATGAAAATACTTTTAGTGCTACAGGGGATTTGTTTGCTGGGAGAACCAATCAATAATTCAGTACTTTTCTGGTGTTTATGTGGACTTGCAAAGTCATTGCTTCAGTGTCACAGGGTTTAAAAAGAGATTTGAGCCCCAAGCAAGAGTTACTAAGGGGAAAATACAAATTGGTCTAAGGAAAAATCATAGAATTGACTGAGGATTTCATCCCACTTTGGATCTAAGTAAATTGGACATGCTATAAAATCTCAGTCTTATATCAACCTCTCTATGTCATACTTAGAAATTATTTATTTTAAAAAATATTGTTATTCTCAAGAAAGTATTTTGCATTCTTTTTCTTCTACTGTAACCAATGCCCTCTTTTTCTCCAATAAATACAATTCTTTAGTCCTGTCCCAAGTATTAGCTGGAAGAGGTCTGATGGAAACTCCTTGGCAAAGAAAATCCAACACAACAGGACCCGAGGAGTTCTTGAAATCCCCAACGTTGAGCAGGAAGATGAAGGCTCCTACGAGTGCATTGCAGGAAACACTCGAGGAATAAACATTGCAAGAGGGCAATTATTCGTCTATGGTAAGCAGATTAATTGGATTTTGATGTTCAATGAAGAGCAGGATGGGGTTCAGCTGTGTGGTGCACATGGAATCTCTCAGCCCCTTCCTGGAGGGAGAAAGTTCAGGTCAGATTAAAAACTGATTGGGGGCTCTCAGTGACCTTCGCTGAGTTACAGCCCCAGCAAATAAAGATATTTTACATCAAAGCTGGGATTGGGAGCGTGGGGAGTTGGAAATGCTAAGGAAAGGCAGAGGAATCCCTGTACACGTGTGAGAAGCACTAAAGGCAGGGAGGGATCCAGTGAAGGTGATCTTCATAAAGAGATGAGGACAAAACAGGGGGAACTCATCCCATTCCTCCCTCTCCTTCCAGCTTGGCTAAAAGTGGAGAATAATCTGGGAATGTTCTCCTTTTGCTCATCCCTTCCCTGCAGTCTCAGGCACAGGATGGTCCCTCATAGCCAGGGTGAATTATGGCTCCTTAGTGGAATTGTTAACACCCAGGGAAAGCAACACATTTTGACAGGAATAAGAGGAGAGATCTTTTCTTTGCCTCATAAATCTTTCAAAGGAGAAAGCAAAAAAAAAAAAAAAAAAAAAAGAAACATAACAGTGAGGAGAAAAAAAATCACAGCAAGCGAGACTGAGCCTCCAGTTAACATCTGTTGAGAAGACTCTGGCAAGTATTTTCCTTTTTTTTTTAAGTAAATCTCTTCTAATGAAGAGATGCAGGCTTTGCTGATAAGCTACCAGACTCCTGCAGCCATGGCTAATATCAAGATATATGCCAGGAATAGAACAGTCTGCTGCTGGTTTAAATATTTCATTATTTCCTTGCTTTCAGGTGATAGTTTTTGCTCTCATTGCTCACTAAATTTTTTTTTTTCTTCACCATGTCAATCAAGCAGTTCCATTAAAATTAAGTTCAGTAGATTACCTGGCTGTGATTGATAACAGCACAGGCAATTATAAAATTATGATCAGTTAATTCAATCTAAAACAATGTGCTTATTAAGTGTGCTTTGTACATTAATTAATAGCTGTTCACAGTACAATGTATAAACAGCACTCACGAAGCCTTGGCATGAGGATTTTTTGTCATATTAGAAGAGTGCTGGTGAATTATCTCTGTAATTGATTTCCTCTTGCTCCTTTTCCCTTCTCTGGGGATTTTTTTCTGGAGGAAGTTTGTCTCCAAAAAAACCAGGGATTCATTGCTGGACACTGCTTTGTGTGTGATCCCTCCAGCCCATGGTGCAGGCTCTGAGAGCAATAAAAATTAAATATAATTAGAAATGCTTTTAAGCAGGGTGAACTTTCTCCTTATAGGAACTTGGAGCACCTGAAGGGGCTCAAAAGGAATTTTGGATAAAGGATGGAGGGACAGGACACAGGGAATGGCTTCCCACTGCCAGAGGGCAGGGATGGATGGGATTTTGGGAGAAATCATTCTCTGTGAAGGTGGGGAGGCCCTGGGATGGAATTGCCAGGCTGGACATTGGGACAGTGGGAGGTGTCCCTGCCATGGGATGAGGTGGGATTTATTCTCCCCGGGTCTCACCTCCATCCTGACAACTGCTCGAAATGTCCTTCCCCAAGGGAATTCCTGCTCAGCTCAGTCCTTGAGGCTCAGTTATTTACAGAGCTCCTGGGTGATTCCTGAAAATTCTGCTTTTACACCTCAGCGAAATTCTTTAGAGGAAGACTTTGCAGAAATCGGGTGTCTTGCTGTTTTCCTGAATTTCAGGCATCTAAAATCACCATTTCTTCACATTCTGGCCACAAAAAATGGATAAAATCTCAACCAAACTGCCTACCCATGAACCACTTGATTTCGAACATTTTCCCAAGCTTGCCCCAAAGTTTCAAGACAGGGAATTGTTGTACAGAATTCACTTGCAGTACAATAAAAATGTGTTGAACAGACATTAATTAGCCCTGCTCAGTTCATTAATTAATGGCAGCATACCTCAAACAAAAGCACTTTTCTCCTGCTTAAAATGCTTTGCATATTCTTTTCAGCACCCCCTGAATGGGATAAAAAAATCCAAAATGCCTTTCTGTCTCTCTATGATAGTTTATTTTGGGAATGTAAGGCAAGAGGAAAACCAAGCCCTTCCTACAGCTGGTTAAAAAATGGCCAGCCCCTCATGTCAGAGGTAAGATTCCTGTCTCCTTTGATTTATTCCTTATGTTTTTGCTGATTTTTTTTTTAATTATTTAGTCATTATATTAACTTCACAAAACATTAATTAAGTTTCAAAAAAAAAAAAAAAGTAAAGATGAATATATCCAAATAAATATTGTAATAAGAGGAGAACTCTTTGCAACACAGAGTCTCAATTCTTAGACTTCATCTTTATTGGAAATGTATGAAATTGGAGTTTAGAGAGAGAGAAAAACACCAATTTCTTCAAGTGAATTATCTAATTGTTACAAGATATGGCTGTAGGTATAGAAGGGCATAAAAATATCAGTTATAATTGGTGAAAGAAACACTAAATACATTTGTAGACATAACCTGCAGCTTGGGGAGCTGGAAGAGGATTCCAGAGCTGGAATTGCAAAATGCTCAGCGTTCAATTGCACTTTTCTTCTGTTTCTGTTCCAAATCAGTGCCTGGGTGGGACTTTGGTCTTGTGCAGAGTGGCTGCTCTCCTGCTGAATTAATCCTTTACCTTAATTAATCAGCTCTGAAAATCAGCTAATTTTGAGGGTAATATCTTCTGTGCTTTGTAGAAGGATAATCCAAAGAAAGCCATGTAAAGGTAAAAGGAAGAGCTGGGTAAGTGCAAAATGTCACTTTAAAGGACCGAGTGGAAAGGAAAAAGGAAAAAAGGGAGGAAGTTTGGAGCTGAAACACTTGAGAGCCACAATCAGACCCTTCACCAGCCAAGCTTTTGAGTGGCACCCTCGTGGAGAAAGGACTCCTGGGATAAGAAGCTCTTTGCATTCTGCTAAGGCCAAATTTCCCTGATTTTTTTTTTTTTTTTTTTTTTTTTTTTTTTTTTTTTTTTAATGGAGCATCCATCCAGCATCTCTGGGGCACATGAGGCGTTTTCACTTGGATAGAAAAAAATAATTCTGTGATTAATTCCTGCTTAGCAAGAGCACATACAGGAGAATTTCCAAAACATATGGGCTATATTAGCACCTGCTGGGCTGCAGAACCAGCATTTATTTGATTTAGTTGTACTTATTTAAAGTAGTTGGAGTGGGCTCCAATCTTCCATATAATTTTCTGCTGGATCAGTCCTAAACAGACCCAACCTACATCTGGGGAAAATAGCCAGAATTTACCAGGACTGCAATTTTTCTGAACCTGCTCATTGTAGTCATTGTCACCTTTTTCTGAGCAAGATTATCTTGTTTCTCTCTCTTGGAAGGCAGCAATATTTAGAGTCTGTCACTCTTGGATTGCACTCTTTCAATAAAGAGGAATGAAACACTTGACAGACACATTTTCAACCAGCATTTTCACAGTACTTACAGTGTGCTGTAAATGCAATTCTTCAGGCAACAAAGTGCTGGATCTTATTGCTCAATGGACAGAATGGACACTTTGGAGGGGAAAGTACAAGGGAGATGTAATAAAATATTCAGTTTGTCGCGGCGCCCTGCGTGTCGGAATTCTCCCAGGAAGAAAAACATCCAGATGCTTTTCACCCTGGGGCTGATTCTGATTGTGTCCTCTTTGTCAAACCTCTCTGCCTGACCACCTGGCTGGCC
The DNA here is from genome assembly GCF_052056855.1 of Sturnus vulgaris. Lineage (NCBI taxonomy): Eukaryota > Metazoa > Chordata > Aves > Passeriformes > Sturnidae > Sturnus > Sturnus vulgaris. Next base: position 2,264,017 of record NC_142253.1, on the reverse strand, counting down.
ACGCCAGCATTCTCCCTGCTCCTGTACACCGTGTGCTTTATTCTTCCCTTTGTCTGCACAGCTCAAAAGGGCCGGCAGAGAACGGTGGGGGAATTTGGGATAAGGATGGAACACGAGCCTTGCTTCAGACAGGGGGTTTTGTATTCAAAGGATGTTTGTAAAAATAGAATGCATTGAGAGGGTAGCAAACAGCCTGGAGGTAAAACTAAGTATGCAAAAGATATCTGTAGTGAGAGCCTTGAAAAAAAATTATCGGTGGCTAAGTAATGTAATGTTGTTAATTAGTTTGCCACACACCAGCCTTGCAGCCCCAGGCTGTGCTCTCATCACATTTCCAAGCTAAACAAGCTTGGGCTGGGTCAGTTCGTGGTTGGGAGACCTCCAAGGAAAAGCTGGGGTGTTGGAAAACATGTCCAGGATGTGGGTGCTGACCCCAGAACCCCCCGAGCCCTGGGCTGGTCCCAGCAGGAAAGGGGGGATTGTGCCCCTCTCAGGTGAGACCCCACCTGCAGAGCTGCCCCAGCCCTGGCCCAGCACAGGAGGGACCTGGAGCTGCTGCAGAGAGCCCAGAGGAGGCTCCAGGATGAGCAGAGGATGGAGCAGCTCTGCTGGGAGGAAAGGCTGGCACAGCTGGGATTGTTCACCTGGACAGGAGAAGATTTGGGGTGAGCTCAGTGTGACCTTGAAAGGGAAACAGGAAAGATGGAGAGAGACAATTGACAGGGGATGGAGGGACAGGACACAGGGAATGGCTTCAAACTGACAGAGGACAGGGCTGGGTGGGATTTTGGGCAGGAATTGTTCCCTGGGAGGGTGGGCAGGGCTGGCACAGGGTGCCCAGAGCAGCTGTGGCTGCCCCTGGATCCCTGGCAGTGCCCAAGGCCAGGTTGGACATTGGGGTTTGGGACAGTGGGAGGTGTCCCTGCCATGGCAGGGGTCGAAGGGGATGAGCTTTAAGATCCCTCCACCCCAACCCATTCTGGGATTCTATGACAGATGTTCAGCACTTCACAAATGCATTTGAGACGCTTGTGGCTGTTCTTCAAACACTGGAGTGCATCCCCTGACTGTGTTCTCCAAACTCTTCAATTCCTGCTCCAGAGGCAGGAGAGCCAGGCTAAATGAGCAGCAGCATCCTCTCAGTGATATCTGTTGTTCAAGCTTGCACTGGTGACAGTATTTATATTCCCCGTGGGTATCTTCCAAACTCATCTGTTTGGGGGAATGTTTTTTTTGCTCCTTCTCAGTGCTCCACTTTGCAGTGTAGCTATTATTGTCTCCAGAGGGTAGTAATTGTGAAATCACAAGATATTTAGCTTTAAGTTATGATTGCAGCATGAAACAAGCTTTTTTCTGCTTTCCAAAGCAGAGCAAGTAAAACTTCTTTTAATACACCAAATTCCAAGCTCTGGTCCAAATACACCCACTGTGCAGCTCCCTCTATTTCAGCAGAATTGCTGAAGAAATTTGGTGTGTGTAGAAACCCAGGCCTGGAGGAGAGCACTCTGCCTGTGCTCTGAGCAGCTGCCTGGGGCTTTCCAAGTGGAATTTAAATGTTGACTTTCAGTGGAGCTTTTCTAGTGGCTCATTTTTCTGGGACTCGGGGTGTGATGATGTTCAAAATGTTCCTGTTATTGGAGCATCTCTGCCTCCTGTGGAGCTTTTCTGATCACCTGGGGTTATCACCTCCAGATTTATTTGATGGGATGCTGGAGTGATGTTACAGCAGCCAGGGATGGGCTGCTGCCTGTCAGGATCCAGGTGAAAGATGCTCCAGGCTCCCAGTGTGGAGCATCCCTACAGGTGACTCCTTCTGTGCTACCTTTGTGGAGGAGGAAAAACACACATTCCCAGCTCAGCAGTGCAGGGAAACACAAGGAAAACCTGGACAAACCTGCCCAAAGTCACTACTGCAACGTGTGCCTGGATTTCCTGAAAAGCTGGAAGAGCTCAGAGGGTTAGAAATAACACCAGCACCATCACCCAGCAAGGTGCACATCCCATTTCTGATATATCCATCCTCCCATTGCTCCCAAGAAAACAACATTTCTGCTTCTGAATCCTGATCAGGTGCATCTGTGTGATACTAAAAAACCTTTTATTTGTTCACTCATTGGCTCTGTCAATGTTTTTCCTTGTTTTTCTCTTATCAGGAAAGAATTCGAATAGAAAATGGGACTCTCCACATCCCCATGCTGAATCTGTCAGACTCAGGCCTCTATCAGTGCGTGGCAGAAAATAAATATGACACCATTTATGCCAATGCTGAGCTGAGGGTGATCGGTGAGTAAATGTCACTAAAATGTGCAGGTACCAGTAAAAAGGACATTCATGGAAAAAAAAAAAAAAAAATTGAATTTAAGAAAAGAGAAGATGAAACCTGGCAATTCAAACCTGCTATTTCTTTGCTTTTCACTCACATGGAAATGTGTTTTTTTTAGTTTAATTTCATGGCTTGTTTGGGGAAAGAATGTAATCCATGTGTGGTCTTTTTTTATTATCACATATACACCTGTTTAATGAATGCTGTTTCTCGCTTAGTTTGAGTTATTAATTGTTATTCTGCAGGTTTTGAAAGTTATTTCAGAAAGCAGGGGAAAGAGTTTGAGCTATAAACAAAGAGCATATGGCAAATATGGGCATAAACAAATAACATGGAATAGGAATCTCATTAATGATAACCAGAGATGAACAGGAATGGGATTTGCTCATATATTATAAAAGTATTCTGTCCTAGACTTCAAAATGTAAAGTTTGCTCAACAGCCAACTACAAGTGAAACCAGTAAAACACAGACTTCAGGAGCACCCAATGTCTTGTGTTTTCTCCTTCTCCAACAGTGAATTTTCACATAAGCTGCTGGAAAAATAAACATATTTTCAGAAAACAGAGTAGATCAATGAAAAGAAAGCCAGAGTAGGACTGTGCTTGTGACAGAATGTTCTCTGCAGATGAATATTTGTGGCTGGACCAGGAGTGTGACATTTATCCTGCTCAGGAATCTTGTCTTCCAGCATGGATAGACCAATTATCCCAATCTCCAGATTTCCTCAGGAAAATTTGTCAGAGCATACAGTTCTAGGTAAACAGCTTTAGAAACAGAATTAGAATCCCTTGGTACTTAGATAAATTTTAATGTTAGATTTAGATTTACTTTGCAGAAATCTATACACCAAAGCAATTATTGGATTCTCTGCCTGAACTCTAAGACAAGAATTTGGCAAGTTCATTTAGTAACATCTCTTCTTCCTTCTCTCTTTTCAGCTGCAGCCCCTGATTTTTCCAGGAATCCCGTGAAGAAGCTGTCTGTTGTTCAGGTTGGAGGGGAAGTTACAATTGCTTGTAAACCCAGTGCTTCTCCCAGAGCTGCTGTTTCCTGGAGAAAGGGCTCGGAGGTTCTGCACCAGAACAAAAGGTACGGGCAGGAACCAGCGACTGGGCCACTGAAATGTTCTGTTTTAACATCACTTAAAGCTCAGCTGGCTCAGGATTGCTCCTGGCAGCTCAGTGATGGAAATGCCAGAGGTGTCTTTGCGTTTAGAGTGGCTGTGGGGTTCTGTGGGTACACAGCACGGATCCACACGGGCCATCGTGTGCTCCATCCCTTTGTGCTCAGCATCACTTAATTCCTCCAGCCACGGAGCTGCAGGGAAGCAGCTCCAGGAGGAGACAGCCCTGGAGGCCCAGGGAGGCAGGATGTGCCCCAGGATGAGGTGTCAGTGCTGTGCAGTTGTACAATAACCCCTGGCACCATCAGCCTCCTGTTGGGGCAGGACTGAGCCCAGCAGTGGCACCCAGTCACCAACTGCTTTGGGTCAGGTGGGGTTTGGAGAGGAGGAATTTCTCCTTTCTGGGCTGCCAGGAAACATCTCCATTATCACAGTTCAATGTCCTCAGGCACGGGGTGGGATTGTAGGGGTGGACAATCCCCTTGGAGTTGGACTCCATGGTCCCTCTGGGTCCCTTCCAGCTCAGGCTTTTCCATCATTGTGTAATTCCACATTAATGGCAATTCAGTGGTGGGATATTAAAATCAAAGGGTCTTATTGAGAAAAATGAGGGATGTTGTATACAACACACAGCCCTGAGGATATTTCCATACAGAAATGCAGACAGATGGATGAAATGGGCAGCAGTGCCTTCAGAAATGCTGAGAATGTCTGAGAGTCCTTCTCAGCATCTCTCTGAGTTCACAAATATAACAGCAACCCTCTTTTGTCACATTCTGTTGTCAGCCTTTGAAATCTATGATCAGTAATTCATAAAGTTCTGGCAACTGAACACCAGATTTTCACACAGGGCCACTTGCTCAAGGAAGTTACTTTGGGTCACATCAGACTTAAAATGATGATAATTCTCTAGAACATTATCCCAAACTGCGACACGGTTTCCCTATGCCACGCTGCAGGGATGCACAATAGAGATAAATCACACGAGTATTCATGAAAGAAACTGCAAATCTGAGAATTTTACATAAGTGCTGGCAATGGAAGAGAGACATTTGGGTGAGCAATCCATCCCATGGTCATAGAGAACTTCCCAGTGACTTTTCGCCCTTTTAGGAGTGATAATTTTATTTTCATTTTAACTGCTCACAATGAAAAACACTTTTCTAACCAGTGTTTAATCAAAGCTTTATTTGTCTTCTGATTGTATTTTGATTGTATTGCTTATTCCAGAGGCTGAACTAAGCCTGGATCTTGAGGTTCCACTATTCTGATATTCCCCACCTGATTTACTGATAAAAGAAATATTTACACACTCCGTACAGTATTTACTTGTACTCCTGTATTAATTTACTAACAATAATTCCGAGCACACTGTAATTTCTGAGGATCCCAGAAGGCTCCTGCTGCTGGGCAGGAGCAAATAACAGGAGCAGGATTTACAAAGACAGAGTTTAAACTCTCTGCATGCACATTATTGCCAGTGTGGCCACTGGTGCCAAGTGGAATTTATGAGGCTGTTTGATTATTAAATGACAAACTGGCTAATGCCGTGGTTTGAAAGGATGGGAAATAAATCATCAGTCCAGTGTTAGTCCAGAGATCTCCCTGACAGAAAACAAAATGAAATAAGGGTTTGTGTGGCTGTAAAGTACATGGCTAATTAAAGTGCTGGGATTACACATAAAAAGAGAGGGAACACGGTCTGCCTTTCTCCACAGATATGATTAAACCTTGACAAAGCCTTATTTCTGCTCCCATTTTATCGTGCTGCAATTATAACCTTTATGGGCTCTTTTATTGGCCTTTTAAAAAATATTTGGTAGGGTTATAGTTGCTAAAAAAAGGAAATACCAATCCCATCCAGTTCTGGCAGCCAAACTGTGATGGGCTCATTCCTAAATAAGTCAGATCACACAGCTGCTTTTAAATTCTTTAAATAAATTTAATCTTTTGTTAAAGAAATAGTGAAACCAGACCTATTCTGCCCAAAGGGGGAAGAATATTCCTTCTTTTTCACCTTTTTCCTTTCACTCCTGATAATAGTTCATTCCTGATATCCTGAATATGTGGTAACCACTCCCCCAGATCAGCTGAACTCTTGATATCACAAGAGAATTTTCCTTTATATTCAATTCAGTTTGTAAGTGTGTAAAGAGAAGTGTGCTAAATAGGAACACTGATTATTTGATTTTCCATTCTAATAGATACACAATTAAATATCTATAATTAGACTTCCTCTGAGTTCCTGAGGTTATTTTAAAGTGTACAAAGCTGCAGTATTTAAGCCCCTGATATCAGAAAAATATCTTAGAATTTTTTGAAGGGTAATTTTCTGCATCTCTTGCCAGGGTTCAGCAGTGAGGGTCCTCAGCCCTCAGTCCCCTTTTCAGGGCAGAATTTTCTCCAGCCCCTCTTGTCTCTCCCATCCATTCTGTGGCTCACACCCAACATTGCTCAGCTCTCCAGCAGCTTGTCTGCTCTCATTTCTGTAAAATACTTTGTTGCACTTGAAGCACACAAGTAAATCCTGCAGAAAATGCCAAAATAATATTTTTTTTTTACATTAGATGGTGAAATAAAGCCTGAACAGACCAGTACCGGGTCTGTGTATTGTTCCCAGCCCTCTCCATTGAGTGTTTCCCTTCCAGATTTTCAGAAATCATTCAGGGTGAGTAATGGGATTTATCCATGGTCCATGCTGCTGCTGGCACCTGAGACAGGGAGTTCAAGGTTCTCAGCTGCAGGAATCCAAAGGGAATCCCACAGCTGGCTCATCCTGGCTGGTTTTCCCTGCTCTCTCCTCATGTCATATCCACCAGTTCAGCTTCAGGTGCTTCTTGGGCAATTTTCCTTCTTCTTTGGGTCAAAATGGGGTTTGGGGAGCAGTGCCACTTCTCCAAGGAACAGCTGTTTGGTTTTTGTGGAATAAAGAACTTTGCTGGGTGTGTGCTGTGGGTTTGAGCTCAGTGCAGCAGTGAAACACAACAAAACCCAAGCTTTATGCTCCAAACTCCCTCCCCGTGGAGTCTGACACAGATTTCAGCTATTTTCATGTGTGTCACATCCTCAGTGCATGCAACAGGAGTTTTCTTCATCTCACTTCTCACTTCTATCCTCTCGTATCCAACTGAGGAAAGAAACGAGAGAGAAGAAAGGAGCAATTCATATATTAAATAAAACAAATTTTCAAGTCTAGACACCGATCTCATCGCAAAAGTCTTCGTGCCTATGGTGAATTCAGATTTGGGATTTATTTGACAAAAATTCCTTTTGATGGAAGCATTTGAATGAAAGGGAAATTGGGCCTCGTTTTGCTTTGCCAGAGAGAGGTGCTATTCCCCCAGCCTGGGCTGAGGATCCCCAAGCACTGCAGTGAATGCATGGAAACATATGGGACTCACTTCACTCGGAATTTCAATGAGGAGAGCTGAGGGGAAACTGAGAAATGAGGTAGGCTGGAAGAATGCATTAGTCATATACAGCATTTTCCATGCATTAATAATCAGTAATAAGCAAATATTCATAATTTAAATTGTTTTTTGGGGGCCCAGGCAAGAAGTACATTTAGAGATCATAAAATATTGCTCAATACTTGTTGGCTCCAAGTCTTGCTTGTAGGATACAGCTCAGTCCCAGTTCTGTGAAGGATGGGAGTGGCTCCTCTGCCATAAATAAAGCTGGTGAATGCTGTGTCCTGGGGCACACCTGGTTTTGGTGGTTTGCACTCAGGTTATGGCCATTCCTCAGAGGAAAACTGGGAAAGCAATGATGTGGGAAGCTGCATTTTATCAACACTGGGGAGAGAGAACAGAGCAGATGTTGTGACTGGTGGGGGAATTATCTGGGAAGTGCTGAGTTCTTGGAGCTGCCCCTTGGAGCCCAGGGGTTCTCCTGCTCCCGGGGGAACAGCCAGGACCCAGCAGGATTCCTTTAGGATCTGTTCTCCCACCACCCTCTGAGCACTCTGGGCCACCCCCTGCTTGTCTTTCCTTCTGCTGTACACAGCCAGATTCCAAAACCATGAGCATTTTAACACATTGAAACTCTTTTGTTATTTGGGAAAAGGATTGTTTTGTGTCTGTGCATGGAATCAGACAAACAGGGAGTTAAAGTCGGCAGCCCCAATTTCTGTTCCCTGGGACAGGGAATGGCTGGAGCTGTTCCAGGGCAGGTTTAGATTGGATTTTAGGGAAAGGTTCTTTCCCCAGAGGGTGCTGGGCACTGCCCAGACTCCCCAGGGAATGGGAACATTCCCAAGGCTGCCAGAGCTCCAGGAATTTTTGGATGCCCAGGGTAGAATTGCTGGGGTTGGACTCTGATCCTTGTGGGTCCCTCCCAGCTCAGCTTCTGCTGTGATTATTTGGTAAACAGGAGAAGTCCTCACTCAATCCCCTGATCAAATCCAACACACAAAATGCATTGTCTGTGAAACAATGCGTTGCAGCTCCAAGCAATTTGAGCAGAAATGTGTCAGGACAGTTCAGCAAACTTCAGGGAAACATTTCAATTACCAGAATGTCAACGCTGTTGGTTTAGCTTCAGAATATCCGTTATCCTTAAAAATAAATAAAAAAATCTGCTTGGGGAGGAATCAAGACCAAATGGATAGAAAATTCCAAAATTTGCACTAGTCTGCTAACAAAGGAGGAGATTGATGGCACTTGGCTATTCTTTAGCTGAAGTCAATATGCAGCCTAAGGGAGTTATTTACTTGTTCTTGGCAGGTGCCTCCCTCTCAAATGAGACACCAAAGTTAGATGAGCAAAGCTGAGGGAATGCAATCCATCCACAGTGTCTGAAAAACCCCTCAGCTGCCTTGAAGACAAAGCAGATGAGTAGCACAGGCAAAGAGGAGTTTTGCTTGTCAGGCTGCTTAGTGCCACAAACCACCCTGCTTTCCTCACCCACTGCTTGCACATAAAATATCCCAATATTTGCATTCAGGTACCAAGTTCTATATAAAATCTATTTTTCTTGTGATATTCTAGAACTTGCTATTCTATTCCCAGCTTTCTACAGCAATATAGTTGGGTGAATAGCACTGGGATATTAATTTTACTATTATTTTATTTTTTAAGGCTGGTTTTTGAAGCCTGGATTAAGTGTGTGTCTGTTTTTATCCTCCTTGCTTCTCTACCACGAGGAGCTTTGCATAACTTTGATGAGATGCCTTAACCCTTCTATCTTATCAGTGTCTGTGTGCTTGTAAAGAAGTTCATTTCCTATTTTAGTATTTAAATAGAGCACTTGAAGTGTGGGCATCAGCAATCAGAGCAATTCCAGCTATCTCAGACACCACTGCTGAAAGTCAACACGAATACAAATTAAGCTTATCTGTTGATGAAATCCCACTTTTGCCTGGAGAACCAATGGGATTGATTCCACCTCTGCTAAATTTGATTAATCACTTCAGCTCCGTTCCTTGCTTACAAACAGATTGACAGGAATCAAAAGCACAGATTTACCTTCCTGCTTTCAGTGTTTGGTCTGAAGTTCCTCTCTAAGGCATGAAAACTCCCACAAAACCTGGGGTTGCTGTTTAGAAGTGTTTTTTTTTTTTCTCTCCGGAGCCCCAGTGTCACAGCACATTTGGTGCTAACCAGACAAACCTCACCATCACACCACTCCTCAGAGAATGCTGAGAGCTGCAGGAAGTATTTTCCAGCTAAAAATATCCAATGCTGGCACCACAGTGGTCCTGGTTCAGAGAGAAAAGTGAAGGGAATTGCAGAGAACTGGGAGAGGCAGCTCCAATGTATTTACTGAGGATTTATTTTCTCTCAGCAGGGAGGTCTGTCTGGTTTGGGGGTTTGTGTGGTTTTGGTGTTGGTTGTAGGCATTTTGCAGTGCTGCCCCCTGAACAATGCACTGGATCTGAGAGGAACATCACACATGGCAGCACCCACAGGAATCACCAAAATGGTGACATTGGCATAAGAGGAGTTTTACAGCCAAAGGGTTGTCAGAAAACACCCCAAACTCTCCTGCAGTGCCTTCAGGCTTTCCTTCTTCTCCATCTTTCTGGTTATTTCGTTCTTGTTCCCCACGCTGAGGGTGAAGGCAGGGGAAATGAAAACTTGACTGAAAGATGAGGAGGGAGATAAGGAGAAGGAAGAATGAGCATAGATGATGGGAAGAAAAAAGAAATACCTTATTTTTCCTTCTTTATCTGATTTTCCTTTGTTTTCCCCCTTTCTTGTCTCTCTGTTTTGCTTCCATTTGAAGTCAAGGCACTGCAGAGAAACGAGGAGGCAGGAGGGGACCCCCATTGCTACCTGACCCAGGCAGCAGCCAGAGGATATTGGTGCAGGGGAAGACAGGAGAAAAGGGCTTTTCCTTTCTTTTCTCTCTTCTTGGGGAGTTTCACAAGCCAATAAACCGAATTTCCCCCTGTACTGCCGAGTGCTCAGTGCCACACCAGATAATTTGGACATGGAGGAAGTGAATGAAGCAGAGTCCTCAGGTGAAAAAGAGAAGGATTTATTACAACTCCCCTCTGCAGGACACCTCTCTAATGCAATTTGAAATTGTTCCCTCTCAAATCAGAGCAGCCTTGTTCAGGGGAGCCTTTCCAAGGGGCTGTCCTGCATGCTGAGATGTCCCAGGAAATCTGTCACTCCTCCCTGTCACGAGGAATTGCAATAATCCAAACCCCAGTGAGTGTCGGTGCTGTGCCCTCTCCCCTTTCCAGCTCGTCCTGTCCCTGCTCCATGCACATTTCCTGATGGATGGTCAGGGCTCCATCCAAAGCCAGATCATCTCATTGGAATTTTTCCACTGAGTAGGCTGGGAATCAAAGTTCCTAATTAGGAGTTTGCAGGAAAAAAAAAAAAAAAAAATAAATAAAGAGAGGATGCAACCTTCTGTGCTTCTCTTCTGGTCCAGGTTGTGCTGCCATGCACATCATTGCTGCTGGGGGTGTTGCTGCAGCATCAAAAATGCAAGTGTGGGGTGGAAAACCTGCCCCAGGTTTGGAAAACCTGCAACAAATTTGGAAATCTTGGCCCAAATCTGGAAAACCTGCACCAAATTTGCTGCACAGGCACCAAATCAAAGATTCTGATCCCCAGAGTGTTCTCAAAGCAGGTGTAACATAAGAGGGAACAGATTAAGGTGTGCTGGGGATGTGATATAAAATGAGATTGATTAAAAAAGAATCCCAGAGTGTCCCAGGTTGGAGGGGATCCAGGAGAAACATCAAGGTCCAGCTGCTGGCCCTGCACAGGACAAACATGGTGGGACTGTGCCAGGCAATTCCCAGGCATGATGAACAAAAAATCTTCCAGGGAGGGATTTGTGGGATCATTTGGAGTGGGAAGGGTCATGTGAGTGAGAGCACCTTGCAAAAGTGGCTGATGCTTGGCCATGAAAAATCTTTAGGAGGCCACAAACAGCAGTGGTTTAGCCATGGGATTTTGGGGAGAAAGGAATGTTGCTCCTTTTCCACAAGAGCTAAAAAAATCTTCTCGGATTTTCAGTGAAAGGGAAATCTGGAAAAGGAAAGGAAAAGCTGAAGGGATACACACAAGTGACAGAATGGGACTGACACATAAAAAAGACAGAAAGTTCCTATGCTCTGTGTTATTTGGAGCAAGGATGTGGAGCTGGGGCTTCAGTGAAGCACACGCAGTCCCCATCATTGTCACTCAAACTGGGTTTAAATTCACCAGCCCAGAGAGGATTGTCCCAGCTTTCCTGCAGGTCCACGGGGAGCCCAACCAACAGGCACAAGAAATTAGAGGTGATGAGACCTGGCTGGATGGGGTTTGGAACAACCTGGGATAGTGGAAGGTGTCCCTGCCCATGGCAGGGGGTGGAAAGGGAGGAACTTTGAGGTTCCTTCCACTCCAAACCATCCTGGCATTCTCTGCTTCTGTTTTGGGGGTTTTTGGTCTCTGATTCCATTCCAGGGTTTCTGAAATCCAACCAGGGTCATGCTGGTGTCAGCTGCTTGTTGTCTGGACAGAATTCTTCAAGGTTACCAGCAGTTTTTATTGCTCTTGTGCTTCTGAAATGTGTTCTGACAGGCAGAGAGGGAAGCAGCTTCCTGCAAGTGAATGGAACTCCCACGCAGAGGGCAACACAGGGCCTTCTGTACTGCTTAAATTCTACTTAAATCCCATATTAAGGGCTTAGTTTTACATCTGGAGTGAATTTAGTTGTGTGGAGGGCTGAGTCAGAGTCCCTGATAGTGTCTGGATCATAAAAATGATGATTAATGGTAGGATTAGAATGGTGGCAGTGTGGCCATCCCATCCTGCACTGGAAGAGCTTTTCTCTGATGTAGTGGAGTTACAAAGATTTCATAAAACCAGCAAAACTTGGAGGATAAAGAAATTGGCAGCTGTTTTATTTGGCAATTCTGTTCCTTTTCTGCTTTTCTTTCCCATACACACAGAGGTGCTGTTGCCCAGTATTCCCTGGCTGCCAGTTCTGGGATGTATCTCTACAAGACATTTGGGCACAGGGTGTTTTTGTCACTTTTTTCTTTGGCCATCACAGAGGAACATCTGCCTCACAATTAATCCTTGAGTGAGTTACAGACAGGGCAAAACAAATTTTTGCTATTTTGTGTAGAAGCTCCTGGAAATCCTGTGTTTTCTCTGGAATGTGTATGATGGAATATAGCTCAGTTTGGATGGCTGTATATATTTACATAAATAAATATTTGTGGTCCCAATTGCAGAGATTTGACGCAAAAATAATTCTATTTTTAAGAAGAGGGGAGAATTTTAAGAAATAGGATGGAAGAGTTCTAGCATCACGTTTTACAATTTCTGATAATATTCTTTTCTGCAATATTTTAACAAGACTATTCAGCCGGATTGTGTAATTTTGTTTTGATCCAAATAGTTAAAATATTATAATGGCATTTATTTGATTTCCACTTAATTGTCAGTCAACCCTGAAGCTCATTTATATCAGCATGCAGATAAGGAAAATCTTTTAAGCACAGTTTATTAAATGGCAACAGCATTAGCATACAAATTATGCTCAGAATAGAATAAACAGGTACAAAGATCATTAACATATGATACAGACAGTCAGATCTCAGATGGGATTCAGTGGGACCTTTTCAAAAATACCAGGGCTGTCAGCAGCAGGGACAAGTCATTCACTCAGCCAAACTTTACTCACATTTCCATCTGCATAAATCACTGCTAATTCCCAGTCACTTGAGAGTTGTGCTCATCTTTCTGCCCCTCACTCACTTCCCTTTGTAGTTTTTAATGCATCCTCTCCTGCTCCTCAATCTTGGTAAAATTAGAGGAGTCAGATATTGTCTCAGTGTCTGGCAGCATGTCTGGAGAAATTTATAAACAATATATCTTTGCACAGCCTGGAAATAAAGAGGGAGTTTGCTCCTGAGCAGCAAAGGGAGGCTGAGCAGACATGGTTTCAAATCGGATTTCTCAGATAATAAAAATTACTTTGCCTGTGATTTCATCAGATCCAGATTCCTCCCTTTTTATCAGCACAGTGCCGTGATGAGGCTTCAATAACGCTGGGAGGTGTCAGATGTTAGAGGCAGACAGGAGACAAGAAGAGGGAATCTCTACAAAGTATCAGGGTTATTTGGAAAAGGTTTATTTGGAAAAGAATTACACCCTTGAAGGGAGAGCTGCCCTTCTGGCACTGCTGAAACCTGCAGAATCCACCCAGTTTTACACCCATCCAGCTCAAGATTTTGATGGGGATTTCAAAGCCCTTTGCTGTTTGAATCCGTGCATTTCATATCCATGAATTAACATCCCTCCTCTCCCAAAAACAGATTGGCTGAACAATGCAGCAGTGCACAAAGCTACCCCTGCTGCACTTTTAAATCTAATGACTTGACACCTCTTTCTTTTCTCAGATTTTATTTCTTCTATCAGCCTTGTTAAATACATATTATTCTTTCATGCTCTTAAGATCAAAGTAAATAGCCATCAACAATCTTTTGTTCACATGAGACAACACGCTCAGAGATGGTTTGTTTGGCCTGGTTAATTAAAAGCTGTACCTATCATCCCTGCTTGATTTCTCAAGTTCTTTACTTAAAAAGTATGTGTGACAATTTTAATGAGCTCTCACCTCTTCCCCGCAGCCTCGTGGCTTCTGCACAAACTTTGCAAACTCTTCTTTTTGAACATCACAAAGAGCTCTGGCTCCAGCAGATCCCAGGGAAGATGTTTGTTTTCCCCTCCTGCACGTGGTGCTCCTCTCATCTCCTGATGGAGTCACTGACAGGGGAACCTCAATATTTATATCTGATGGGTTTAAAGTTAAAGACGATCAGGTTAGATTAGGAACGAGGAAGAAATATTTTACATTGCTGGTGACAAAACACTGGCACAGGGTGCCCAGAGAAGCTGTGGCTGCCCCTGCATCCCTGGAAATGTCCAAATCCAGGTTGGACACTGGGGCTTGGAGCAGCCTGGGACAGTGGAAGGTGTCCCTGCCCATGGAAATGGATGATCTTTAAAGTCCCTTTTGACCCAACCCTTTCCATGATTCTATATGCAATAATATTTCTGTGTATTCCCAATTCGCCCTGGTGTGCAGGAACTTTGCACGAATAGGGACAGGATTTTCATCTCTTCTTGGTTTAATTGAGCTGTTCACCCAGAGGTAGCACCAGGCAGGAGCACAGGAGGCAGCAGGACTCTGATCAGGATTTAAGCATTTTGTTATTTGGAGATGCCAGCCTAAAGTTAAGCCTGTACCTAAGCAATCCCGTGCTGCCTGAGGGTTTTATGAGCAGCTGGGTCTTGAGTTCTTCCTTCTCCTCCTCCTTTCACTGCACTGCATTTATCAGATCTGCTTCAGATCTTGTGCTCTTGGTCCTTTGACAGGCACTTATTTACGTATGGAGAGAAGTCCAGTTTTCCTGGCAGACAAAATATTCTCCTTGCCTTGTGTTGGACAAGTTAAACTTTTCTGTCTCATCACAGCACTTGGAATTACCTTGTCTTGTGATGCAGCTGCTAAGAACTATTATGTCTAGCCTTCACACAGCCTCAAATGTTGTGAAAAGGAATGGTTTCCAGCGAGCCTTTCAGCAGGTGAGACGTGCCTTTCACAGCTTCTTTTTAAACCATTTGTCAGAGCTTGATCCAAAGCCCATTAAAGGCAATATTCCCATTGCCTTCTGCATCACAGCTCCCTGATTTGAGAGAGAAATGGGAGAGGACAAAGTGCAGCCCCTCTGAACCCACCCAGGCCACAAAGTCCTGCCTCTGAGGGACTTTAGGGCACTTTTGCTACTCCTGGCACCTGGGACAGCGTTTCAGAGAGCATTGTTGTTTTTCTTCTTGCATTTGAAATGAATCGTCTTGATTTCCTGCTGTGCTCTGTCTTCCCATCCCTCTCCTGACAATGACCTCAGGACAGCTGGAAATTTCTCCTTTTTTCAAACGTTTAATTCCCTTCCCCACTAAACTACTCTGGAGTCCTTTGTGCTCTTACACAAATTCTGCCTGAGTGTCTTATTTACTGCTCGCTCTAATTGTTGTTAGGTAGCGTGACCTGTTTCAAACAACTCAGGAGCTTTTATTTAGCAGATTTTCTCTCTGCTAAGCTCTGTTTTGATCCATTGAAAAAGCCATTCCATCCTCAGCCTGCCCAGCCATTGAAATATTGTTTCAGAACAGCATTTCTTCAGATCAAACGTGACACTGTCAGCTCCTGAGTGGGTACAAACCCCTCTTAGTTGCTAAATGAGAGAGATGGGAATTATCAAGGTCTCAATTCATCATGAAGAATACAGGGATGAAAAATCTGAGGCATGACCAAACTTCAGTGAAAAATCTGTAACCAGAATTCACAGAGGCTAAGATAGAGCTTTCAAAGCTTCTCCCCTTTGCTATTCTGTGTTTTACAGATTGTTTTTTCCTTGTGTATTTACCTACACTGAAGCTTTTAGGGAATGGAAATTTTTTTTTTTTTTTTGCTTTATGCCTCTTCTGGATTTTAATTTGCACCTAAGAGCTCTTAGGTGCAACTGCAGTAAAAGTAACAGGCCATCAATATTTGATGGACAGAAAGACACTGAGGTGGCTTGTTATGAATTATTTTTCAGGTACCAAATTTATGAATGTTTGCTGATTCACACTGGAATCTCTTTGGATACTGTTTGATGAACACCATATGTTACCCAGCCACTCGATTGCATCCCCTGTTTTATCACCAGCAGTTTTTTTCTGGTGGTTGGTGCAAGCTGATGGGAAGAAACGCATCATTAATGCCAAAAATATTGCAGAGGCAGAAGGGGAATACTTGGAAATGTTTCTTCATGTTCAAAGCTGCCTTTGGAACAGTCACAGGAGTGTCCCCACACAGAGGGAGAGGACCCAGGGCTCCTGTGCTGATGCACAGGGGTGACAGCAGCTCAGCTCCTGGCATCACAGAATCATGGAATATCCTGAGCTGGATCAGAAATGCTGCCCCAGGTGCCAAGATCCAGCTCCTGTCCCAAATCCCAGCCTGGGCATCCCTGGCACTGCTGTCCAAACTCTCCTGGAGCTCTGGCAGCCTCGGGGCTGTGCCCATTCATTCCCTGGGGAGCCTGGGCAGTGCCCAGCACCCTCTGGGGGAAGAACCTTTCCCAAAAAGTCAACCTAAACCTGCCCTGGCACAGCCTCATTAGTCCTTTCTTATCCAAAAAATATCATTCAGCTGGTACATCAGTGTATTGAGGGGGGGACTTTGCTTCTTCCAGTTCAGAACGGGGGATTATTAAACCTGAACTTATTTCCTCACTGTACCACGAGTGGCAAACCCAGAGCTGCTGCAGTACCTGCTGATTATTGCCAAGGAAACAAAGATTTTTCAGTCAAGCCTGAATCCCTGCCCCTCTCAGCTGCACACCCCAGTGAAGCATTCCCAGCTCATCCCAGCCCTAAATCCACCTTGCCCTGCTCAGGAGCAGATCTTTGTGCAGGGAAAGGTCAGAGGAGTGTGGGACACATGAAATTAGGGGGGATGTCCAAGTTTACTGCCTCTCCTTCCCAGCTGAGCTGTTGGGAGGGTGTAACATGGTCTGATGTGTGTTCCACTTGCAGTTACAAATGTACAAATGCCAGAATGGGAAACAGAAACACACTGTGATGGGTTTTTTTTGTGTGTGTGTTTAATGGTTCTGATGCTACTGCCAGCTCCAGCTTCTGCTCTTGTGATTGTTCATTTCCTTTAATAATTCAGTACATCACCCAATCTTATGTTGTTAGTAATAAATATTAAATACCCAAGCTGTGATGCATGAATTAGATATTTTCTATTTTATGAAAGGAGCCTTGTATTAGAGTAAAATGTCAATTAAATGAGGGATATAAAAAATGATGCAGTGCTGCCGTGAATGAATGGAGCCTGGTTTCCTGTGGAGTTGTGGCTTACACTGAATTTTTTTGAGTGTAAGGAAATGTGGCATTTGGGTGTAGATTCTCTGATGCCTACTGAGGACTGAGTTTAGTCTGAGATGCACAGAGAGACCCTGAACCCATTTTTATGAAACTTCCAGGACCTTCATGCCCTAAATTTCTTCTAAACTCAGAAAAAAATTTACTCAAGTTCCATATTTACCAGATACAGGAGGTGGATGTTGAAGAACTGTGGGGAAAAAAAACCCCAAATATTACAGAACAATATTTTCTATGTATTATCCAAGGAAATCATATCCAATCCTTGTCCTGACATCACAAAGCATCTGATTAACATGAAAAAAAAAAAAAAAAAAAAAAGTACAAGCTTAAAAGATAATTTTGTCCTTAAAACCCAGAAGTGGTCCTGAAATTATCATTAAATGCAATTTCCCCAATACTCTGCAAACTGATATAAACAAGTCAGGGACTCCAGGGTGGTTTGAGGTTCCTGTGAGACAGTGATGGATTTGATTTGGCTCCTTGGCTTGTGAGGTGGCATTTGAGCATCTCAGCCAGTCTGATAATATCTTTTAATAATCCTGACAGAGCTCCACAGGCAGCTGGGCTCACACACAACCTTAGCTTAGCTTGGGAGCATTGGGATCTGTAAAAAATAAAATTAAAAAAAAATATATAATATATATACCTAGCAGTGGTAAAATAGAACACAAGTAGCAAGGTGAGTCTTTCGACTTTTTCTTGAGATTGAAGATTTTGCTGTAAGAAAGTCACCTGGAAATGTGAGGGATCAACCCCAGTTTGCCAATAAAACATTTCTAATATAGAAATTAATAAGCAGCAGAGGTGAAAATTGGTTAGAACATATTCAGCTTGCTGCAGAAGAGAAAAATCATAATGGAAATGTTTAAATATTAAAAGTGGCACTGCATTTCTGTTACTATCCCTCTGCCAGAAGTCTTTTTTTTTTATTTCTATTTTTCTATTGCTGCCCAGGAAAGCTGTGGATTCCCCATCTCTGGAAGTTTCCAAGGCCAGGCTGGATGGGGTTTGGTGAAAGGTGTCCCTGTCCATGGCAGGGTGTGGGATGAGCTTTAAGATTCTTGTCCAGCCCCAGCCATTCTGGGGTTCTGTGATCCCATTTTGTTTGTTTTCCCCCAGGGTGCTGTTCCTGGAGGATGGCAGCCTCAGGATCTCCAACATCTCCAAGGTGGATGCTGGGGTTTACACCTGTGTAGCCACAAACCAGTTTGGAACTGCCAGAAACTCAGGGAACCTGATTGTGAAAGGTATTTCAGAATTTCCTTCTTTTGTGGAGTGAGATGAGCTTTAAAGACCCTTCCTACCCAAGATTCTCTGATTTTGTAACTCTTTTTTTTTTTTTTTTTTAATATCCTTGTTTTCAGTAGTATCAGAATGGTTGCTGTAGCCTGCAGCGTGACCTCCTCCTTAACTTTGCATCTGGCAAAAATCTTTTTAATATTCACTTTCTGACAGAGCAATTAGCAATTAGCACTGATAGAGCTCAAAGTGTGACCTGAGATGGTGCTGCAGCACAGCCAGCAATGAAAACACCAAAAACTCCAGGGTTCCAGCAGCTCTGACTTCATGAAGCTCCTTCCCTTTCACGTGTCCCATACATTGTGGCAATACGGGAAAATCCCATTAAAACATGAAAAAAAAAAAAAAATTATTGCGTTTGGCATTTATGAAGTTTATTAAAACCCCGAATAACAACACGGTATAAAAATGATCTTGTTTGCAGGGAACATTTGTTTTTTGTTTCCCCTCTGGAGAAGTTTGGGCTGTTCAATTATAGGCCTCATTGCTTCAGCATTATTTTCAACTGAAATGTCAGAACTTGGGAAAGCATAGCTAATGTGCAAATTAAGTTTATTGCTGCTCATTGAGTTGTTTATTCTTTGTGGGAGAAGTCTTTATTACACCTCCAGCACTCACATCTCCCCTCTTTTCTCCTCTGGAATGGGGTTTGCCATATAATGCATATTTGCTGTTGCTAAGCAAGATAAATGGATAAAGCAGAACCAAGAGCTTTTAAGAAGCTTTTAAAAGTATTTGAGGTGGAAGTTTTGAGCACAAGCCTATAAAAGAAGTAAAAAATATAACCCAAGTGAACATTCTGCATTAGTGGGGATGAGGAGGATTCAACAAGAGGTGAAAAAGGATGGGAATATCATAATAAATTAATTTATTTTTCGTTATCACTACTAAAAAACACACCTCATGCCCAGACCCGGTGTAATTCCCAAAAGGACAGTTTTCAATATTTATTTGGTGGAGATAAACAGGTTCAGGCCAGTAATAAAGGAGATTTGTTATGATAACAGCAGTGTCCAAGGCCAGGCTGGATGTGGCTTGGAGCAGCCTGGGACAGTGGAAGGTGTCCCCATGGCAGGGGTGGCACTGGGTGGGATTTAAGGTCCTTTCCAACCCCAAACCTTTCCAGAATTCAGTGATTTAAGAATCACTTCAATTCTGGAGTTAAGCTGTGATAAGCATTGAGCTTACCCAGCTCATGCACATTTCCTTCTCCTCCTCTCACATTATTTTTAGATCATATTAATATTGTTGAGAAGATTCTGCTCTCATTTTCTACGTGTGTCTAAGTCCTCACCACTTTATAACACTTCCATGCACAAAAGCTTCATTCAAGGGAATTGCTTACAACAAAGTGGTTGTTATCTCTAATCTGTCTGCCAGTCATATCAACAAAAATGAAGCCAAATAAACCCATTTTTTTCCCCTTCAGCGAGCTGATACTTCCCTTCATAAGAGCTGCAAGTTTGGGTCTCCATCTAATGGGTTAAAAATGATCAAATAAATAATTTTCCTGCCTGGGATTTTCTTTGGAGCTGTAACTTGAGTGGTGTTGTGGAGTAAAGTAACACTGACGTTAATTTAGATTAAGGATGTTGATGTTTAAAGTAAGTGGAGATGAGAAGCAATTTTGCTTTTGCTGCAGTTTTTGGTCAGGAGAATTCTTCAAGTTTCACCATGGGCACGTTTTTAAGAGAAATCTGTACCTTTTTTGACTGAAATCATACCTATTGATTATGGGCTTTATGAAGTAATAAAATTTAGGAGTTCCAAATAAAAATAAAAATAAAAATAGAAAAATAGAAAAATAGAAAAATATAAATATAAAGAATAAAAATAAAAATAAAAATATAAATAAAAATATATAAATATATCTATAAAATATATACATAAAAACACATAAATATATATCTAAAATATATACATAAATATATAAAAATATATATATAAATAGAAATTAATTGAGGGTGTTCCTCTCACATCTGCTCACTCTCAGGCACACAGTGTGGTCGTGGGGCTGCTGCTGCCATAGGAGTGGTGTAAAATCACCACTAGATTACAGAAATTTCCTTTATTACAGAACATTTGGGCCAATTTGAAATCATTTCCTGCATGGTACAAACCTCCCTCAATAACAGCTATTTATACAAGCATTTCAATTAAAAAATATGTAATTTTTTGGTCTCCTCAGAGAGGACTGTCATCACCATTGCACCCTCTGACACAGATGCAACAGTTGGGGAGAGCATTGTGCTGCCATGCCAGGTGTCCCACGACCCCTCCCTGGCCGTGCTCTTCTCGTGGTCATTCAATGGCCAGAGAATTGATCTGAGCAGGGGAATCCATCACTTCGAAAGGATTGGAAGGGTGAGTTTCTCCCAAACCCCTTCATGAAATTCTTTGCCACAGCCTTTCCACGACACGGATGTTTATCAGAATTCTGTTTATATGTCTGGCAAATCATTGTTTCTTTACAAGGGCTGCAACCATTTATTTTTCTTCCCTAAATTTCATAAAGGCGTTTGAGTTATTTGTGAAGCCATAATAAAAATGTCCCCATGAAAGAAACTGATGATAGCTATGAATATTTTAATTTAAAAGCTGAATTTTTTATTAATATTGAGCAATTTATAAAAATGCCCACTATGGAAAGCATGTTGTGAGTGATTAGTTTTGTGTTGTTTGGTTTTTTTTGGTTTTGTTATTTTTTTTTTTTTTATCTCTCCAGGAATCTGCTGGGGATTTGATGATAAGAAATATTCAGCTGCACCATTCTGGGAAATATGTGTGCACGGTGCAAACTTCTTTAGACAGTCAATCTGCAACAGCAGATATAATTGTGAGAGGTATGTCTGCAAGGGAGACACACAAATCTTCTAGGAATTCTTAACATCAGTTGTTGTTTAAATTATTCCTAGGATGTCAAATCCACATCTCAATAGTGAAATGTTTTCTTTCTTTTACTCTTGGCCCCAAAATTGTGCCCAGCATGATCCTGGTGTTCAGCCAACCCAAGGGAACCTTTACAGTTCTCCCTGGTCTCTTTGGCAAAAATTTTGGGCCACACAGATCAGAGGGAAATCCTCTAATCTCAGCAGTGTTGTTATTTCCTTCAGGAATCTCTGGGTCACTGTGCAGGCTGGGAAAATCAAAAGGCCTCATTCCCTTCCTCTATTTGGAGATAATATGAAATCATATTTTCTAACTCATCTTTTACTGCCAGCAGTGAGGAAATGATGTAATGGGAGCAGATCTGTAAACCCTAAGAGAAATCAGAAATCTGTGTAGTGCACCATCCTGCATTCTTTCTGAAGCTCAGTTTTGATTGAATTCAGTAGGAATTCTCAGAATGTTCAACGGTTCAACAAAAGACACAAAAAAAAAGAAATCATTCCTTTGTTTGTAGTTTTCATGTTAGCGACATCAAGACATTAATTTTCCTGACTCATAAAAATGTAATCCAGGCATGAAGCCATCATTTAGGGGTTGTGCATCTTTTATGACACCGCAGCTTCATGAATAATTCCTCTGACTCGAGAAAGTGAGAGTTGCCCAACCCATTCCAGCGGTGAATCTTCTCTTCCCAATACCTTCCTCTTAAAATGCTGATCGTGTCAGGCCCCCCAGGTCCACCAGAAGATGTTAAAGTTGAACATGTTTCTAGCACGACTGCTGGGCTGTCCTGGAAGCCTGGAGTGGATAACAACAGCCCAGTGCAGATCTACAGTGTCCAGACCAGGACTCCCTTCTCGGTGGGATGGCAGGCGGTGGCCACAGGTGAGCAATTCGAGACTCGCCCTTGGATTTTTTTTTTTTTTTTTTTTTATTTTGTAGTGCCATCAATTGCCTCAAAAAAAATCCATTGTTGGTGTCATGTTTGCCTTCAGCTCCCGAGGTGATTAATGGCAGGACTCACAAGGCCACCGTGGTGGATTTGAGCCCCTGGGTTGAGTACGAGTTCCGGGTGGTTGCCAGCAACAGCGTTGGGATCGGGGAGCCGAGCAGCCCCTCGGCTCTGCTGAGAACCAGAGCAGCAGGTAAGGCTCTGCTTTCTGACTGCCTTTCCCAGCTCTCTCTGTGGGAATTTCACTGCAGCAGAGCCACTCATTGCTACAGTTCCACAAGAAGGCGTGACTGGATGGGGCTTGGAGCACCCCAGGACACTGCAAGGTGTCCCTGCCCATGGGCTTTAAGGTCCCTTCCTGTGGGACACGTATTGAGAAAGGAAGAAAATTACAGCCTGGAAAATATTCCAGGCTGGAGCTTCTCAGCTCTGTTCCCAGCCCATGAGCTGCTCCAGCTCAAGGCCAGGGAGAATTTCTCCCAGGGTGATAATTTGGTCAAAATAAAAAGGAATTAATAACAAGATAGAACCCCTGTTGTGGTGTGTGCCCAGGCCCTGGCAATGGGGTGTCTTCTCTCTGAACCAATCTCCTTTTCTCTACTCTGGGAGTTGCAGTCCTGCTATAAAACCAAGTGTGTTTGTGAATAAACTTGGCTCTTTCTTCCTGTCATGAAAGAGACCATGGAGCTGTGCATCTTATTTCTGCCTCACTTAAAGGGTTAAAACCCCTTTCCACGGCTACACCTTCCAACCCAAACCGTTCTGGCATTCCATGATAAAAGCTGGAGTTTAACCCATGTTCCTCCCTTTGGTGTGTCCCAACCAACCTTTCACTCAAGCAGCTGGAGAGAATAATTGTTGTTCTCCCAGTTAAATCCAAGTTTTTACCCTGCTCATGAAATGATAACTCTGCTCTCTGAACACCCCTTGGCTGCAGAGGTGTTTGATATCTGAGCATCAGGAGGAACAGGATAATTTTACCTTTGGATATTGGAGGAAATAAATGGCAGCATCCAAAGCCCAGTGAGACCAGCAGCTTCTACTGACTCCAGAGTGGAATCCTTTCTGTCTGTCTGTCTGAGCTTTACTCATTTATCTTCTGGGACTTGGGACCTCACGGGAAGCTGCCTCATTCTTGGGTGACCAACACTGTCAGTCCTTTGACCTGCTCAGTTTGGTACAATTTATTTGCAGCCCAGACCTTTGGTTTGTTTTATGTTCCTCCCAGCCCCCTGCTTATCAGCTCTCTCCCACCTATAAAATCAGTGTTTATAGGATGGAAAGCAGTAAAATGGAAGCAGCTTTTACAGTCCACTTTGTCTTCTCTGTTTATCTCATTTGCCAAGCTCTGAAGTTTGGCAAGCTGCATTTCAGGACAGAATTCAAAATACAGTATTGCACATTATACAGAAAAAAAAAAACACACTTCTTTTAGAATGTGGAATCCATTTGTTTCTGGGAATAAAATTCCAGAATGGTTTGGATTGGTAGGGACCTTAAAGACCATCTAGTTCCAATCTCCAGCACCTTCCAGAGGAGGACAGATTTTTAAAATTTCCCAGCAGAGTATCTCAAAAAAATATTTTCCATTACATGATTGATCACAAAGACTGAATTAATCTTGAGAAGGTTTTTGTTGCTGTTACCACCGTGGGGCTTTGCAAAGTGGGATATTCAAAACCAGACAGGCAGTGAAAGCTTTCATCTTTTAAAACTTTTATTTATTTATTTATTAGAGGGATTCACAAGACTGGGGCGACGAGGAGAAAGAAACAATAAAATTATTGTTATTTATCATGGCAATAACACAGGGAAGATTATTTCCTTACAGTGCAGCTCTGTCTGAAGTTTAACAAAAGAGGCAGAAAGACTCACTTCAGGTTTTAGCTGCTTAACTCCTTCACTGCTGTAAATTCTTTTCTCAAAACATTACAGAACAGTGGGAAAATAACAACTTATCCTATTTTTTAAACCATAATAAGAAACTGTAATCAGCAGGGCAGTGTGGACAGCAAACACCTGGCCAGGAAAGGATGAATTTGAGCTCTGCAGTTGTAATAACTATTTTGCCAGCTGAAATCTGAGCATTAGTAGATTTGTGGATGCAAATGAGCCACTGTTCATTTCATTAAAATGGAGCTGAGAATTAATTGAGCCTCTGTTGGTGCACTCAGCTGTAAATTTTCATCTGTTTCTCAACTCTGACCCAGTTGAGGCTCTGCTGAGCCACAGCACAAAATTTTCCCCATGCAAATGTAGTGAGTACCAAACACATTTAACACATCAGCTAATTGAGCATCACTTGGTTCATGAAACACTGAAACACCAGGCTTGAAAGTTTGTTTTGTGGTTTCCATGCAGTTTCTGTCAGTCTGAGATCATTTGCCTCTGATGTGCCCAAAGACATTGATTGTGGGTGACAAAAATGTGAAAAACCTCCAGAAGAGCCCAGGCTGTTTGCCTCTTAAGGCTGCACAGCAAAATTATCCTGAAATTCCTCCCATTTCTAAAGGATGAAATCAGATAAATATTTATATGTGAACTAGAATCTGGAAATGATAATGGGGTGACATCAGTTTCTGTGAACTCTAAGCACTGCTGCTTTTATTGGCACCCCTGGAGCTGAGTTAATGCATTTGTCAAGGGGAAGGACAAGCAGATAGGGCCAAACTTGCCCAAAAATCTCTGAAAAAAAAGCTTCTGATATGTAAATATCCCACCCATTTCTCACCCTACATATCAGCTTTTCAGACAGTGAGATCTGAATAAAGACAATGACAAAAAAAATCTTGAAATTTCTGAAGACAGAGTTTGGAGGTGGCACCACCAAATGTCCTGTAGAGGGTTCCTGTCTCTGCCCATCCCAGGGATATCCTCTTCTCTTATACTTCTCCAGCAGCTGAAAAAGAAGATGATATCATAGAACCACAGAATGGTTTGGGTTGGAAGGCACCTTAAAGAAGAAATGTAAAGCAAGAGGCAGGAAATGCTGGTATTTTCTTTGCCTCTCTATCATGAGCCCCTTCAGCCTGAACAAAGTTCCCTGATCTCAGTCCTCTACCTCTGGTGCCACACACCTGTGGAATGCTGGAGAAATCCAAACTCTAATCAACCAACTTTTGGACACTTACAGTCTTGGGAGAAGGAGAAAAGCAAACTGTGAGTTTTGAATTTGCTAAGAAAAACATACAACCAATTAAAAAAATTAATATATTGCTCCAACAACACGTTTACTGAACAAATGCATAATTAGTAAATCAGTAGTGTTGCAGCTACAGTCTGAATGGAACATCATTTTGCCAATTAGTTGATGAGGCATAATAATGTCAGATACTTGATGCTCCTAGTTCTTTAATTAATTTTTTGAACCAGGGTACTCATGTATCAAATGCATCTATGGCTTCAGCCTTAGAAAACGTGTAAACATCATTTGAGCTCATTTCAAATAGGCTGCTGTGCAATGTAATCCCTGTTCCACCTGCTGAGAGGTGGGATGGCTGCAGGTGAGGTAGGAAATGCTCTGCTCACCCACTTGGAAAGGCCTCCAGGACCTTTGAGTCCAATCTTTGGCTGATCACAGCTTTGTCCAGAGCTGGACACAGCACACGAGGTGTGGCCTCAGCAGTGCCCAGTGCAGAGGGACAGTCCCTGCCATGGTCCTGTGGCTATTGCTGATCCAGGCCAGGTGACCTTGTCCTTCTTGCCCACCTGGGCACACCTGGCCTCGTCTTCAGCTGCTGTCACCAGCACCCCCAGGTCCTTCTGTGCTGGGCCACCTCCCAGCCACTCTTCCCCCATCCTGGAGTGCTCCATGGGGCTGTTGTGACCCAAGAGCAGGACCTTGCACTTCACCTTGTTGATCCTCAGCCCATGCACCCAGCCTGCCCAGATCCCTCTGCAGAGCCCTCCAGCAGATGCACACTCCCACCCCAGTGGGTGCCATCTGTGAGCTCCTGAGGGTGCCCTCAATCCCAGATCAGCCCTACAGGCATTAAAGAGGCCCCAGAACTGAGCCTTGGGGAAGCAGCTGCAAACACCAACACCTTTTCTCCTGCAGTTCCTGTGGTGGCACCCACGAACATCAGCGGAGGAGGAGGGAGCCGCTCCGAGCTGGTCATCACCTGGGAGGTAATTCTCAGCTCAATTAACCTCTAATTGAGGTCTAACAGGGATGAACCCCTGGCTGAAATCACAGCCCTGCTGAAATCCAAAGGCTTTTGGTCACCAGCTTTGGTGGAGCCTGGATTTCAGCCTGGATGTGGAGAGCAAACAGCCTGTAAGATATACAGCAAGTTTTCTGTGTTATAGGGAACAATTTATAAAAATAAACAGTTGAAGAGGCGTGTTGTAAAGACGTTTAGAAGTCTGCATAACCCTCTTATCTCCATTGTACAGGAGGTGCTTAACACACTAATCTGCTTGGCCATTTTCTGCATTTACATTTTTCCTACTTTTGTTTACATGTTTTCCATTCTGGAACACTGTGCTGACAAGACATATCCTATTATGCGTTAAAGGAGATGAGCCCTTTAATTCTCCAGCACTCCAGCAAGAGCAGAGGATACACATTTTCAGAGCAGTTAATGCCAAGACAAGTTGCAAAGGGTGAGTGCAGGTCATTTCAGAGAGTAAAAAGTGAGTGCTGTGGGAAGGAGCCTCATTTCCAGCCTCCCAGCAGCTTCCCACAGACACTGGGATGAAGGCAGGCAGCCTCTGGGAAGTGATGGGGCAACTGCTTGGTCAAAAAGTGAAAAATCAGATCCAAATAAATTAAAAAAAAAATCTCCACTAGATAAATAACCCCGTTGATGTTTTTCCCTCCCCGTGCTACAAACAGTGAAATTCCACTTTCCCTGAACTAAGTTCTCCTCCATCTGCACCTTTCACTCTTTTGTTTCATTGGGAGCAGAAGAACATGAAAATCGAAAACAACCTGAGAGATCTCAATCAAATTATCCTGTTGGACTCCATAGTGCATCCCAAAAAACAATCAGAAGAAATCCTAATTATGGCCAGCTAACAACACTGAACACGACTCTGTGGCTTTCTGTGATGAACTCACTAAATGTCTTGATTAAATCTGAGGTCACAGAAGCCTCAAAAACAAATTAAATGCTCTAGAAAGTAGCTTGAACTCCTCTAAATCCCCAGTGAGCCATCATCTCTTACATTTACCTCTCTCAGGACTGGAAAAGAGATGGAAAGGGGAATATTGGGTGTTTATTAAGCACTGAAGGAAAGACAAGTGTTCTAAATGCCAGGCTTATTATCTTAATGATTAGAATTAGAAGGATTTTATGATAAAAATAACATGAGTGCCCTGAAATCTTCTGAAGTGCTTCCAGATTTTCCCCTATTATCTCACACTGTGCTCCCAAGAGTTTGCAGGAGAAGAGGTTGAAGCCAGGACTCAGGTCCTGACCCTTTTTTTGTCCTTTTTCCATTTCCATGTCTGCTTTTCCATGCTCTTTCCTTTGATGCAAGCCTCTGAATAAATGCAGTTTTACTGAAAAAAGCACTTTCTTTCTCCATTTAATCCTGTTTTTGTTTCATAAACGTCCTCTTGCTTTGAGAATGTGGAAGTATTTTTATCCCATGAAAAACTAAACTTCATGCTGGACACGGTGTTGCTGTAATTGCCTTTTCAGTTTGAGCCTTTCATACGTATCTTGACATGAGATTTTATTAATAGAAACATTAATTTTGCCATGTTGACTTGCAGGAACATTTCTGTTCTGAGAACTTAAATAAGAATATGTTCATGCACTTGAGGCTTTCTCCTTGCTGAAAAAAATACATCAGAACTGTACTCAGAGGCAGGCAATTATACAACTGACACACATTTCTTTGTGTACATTTATTCCTTCCCAACTCATTTTTTTTCCCTTAAAAATCATTTATTTAAAATTAGCATTCCTATGCCCCTTTGGGGGAGAAACAAAAATCTACAAGCTACAACTTGTACTGAGTGAAATGCTTTTAATTTTGCAGACTTCATGCCTGAAAGAGACAAGTTTAATGGAGCTGATCAGATCTTTTGTTTCCAAATTGATTGCCCCGATAGATTTATTATTTTGATTTTTATTTCAATATTACATTGACGGATGGGGCAAACATTATTATCTTCTCCAAGGCACAGCCAACTAAATCAATACCACTAAAATAGAGTCAGGGAATGAAGATTCAATTAAAACTGTGGATACATGCAAACCTTTATTGACTGCCTTGTCACCACAGCCGGTGTCAGAGGAACTCCAGAACGGGGAAGGTTTTGGCTACGTCGTCATGTTCCGTCCCCTGGGCTCTACAACCTGGACCAAAGCTGTGGTGGCCTCGGTGGAATCCAGCAAATATGTTTATAGGAATGAGAGCATCACACCCCTCTCTCCTTTCGAGGTCAAAGTTGGTGTCTACAACAACGAAGGAGAAGGGACCCTGAGCTCCATTTCCATCATCTACTCAGGAGAGGATGGTAACACAAGTTACTCGAAGTAGTAATGGGTGTGTGGCAGCAAGAGGTGACTGATATGATCAGGCAGACCTCTCAGGGCTATTAAGGACCCTGCTCAAACCTGCTCGTTGGATATTTATAAGAGGCATGAGGCAGGAGATGGGAAACTGAAGTAAAAATAGCAAGGGGCAAGCTTCCAGAGTGATTCTCTAGAGGGCTGGTTTCAACTACTTTGTCCTCAGGGTGCTCCTGCTGAGTGTGTTGGGAAAACTGGGAGGCACTCAAAGGTGTTGATCTCAGAGGGTTTGGCTCCTCAGACCACTCAGTGCAGCCAGTTTCCAAAAATCTGCTCCAGCGGATGGGGAGTGACCGATTTTGCAAAGAAGGTTTTGCTGGCATTCCACCATAGGTGGGGAGTAAAGCTCATGGGTTACACCAGGGGCTCTTCCTGCTGCTCCCCCAGCCTCTCCTCCCCTTGCACTGTCCCCGTGCCCACACCATGTCCCAGCACTGTGTTTGTTTCCCTGTCCCAGAGCCACAGATGGCCCCGGCGGGAGCCTCGGCGCTCAGCGTGTCGGCCGCGGCCGTGGAAGTGTCCTGGCTGCCCATCCCCTGGAACCGGCACACGGGCAGGGTGCTGGGCTACGAGGTGAGGGACTGGGCTACAGGGTGAGGGGCTGGGCTACGAGGTGAGAGACTGGGCTACAGGGTGAGAGATTGGGCTACAGAGTGAGGGGCTGGGCTACAGGGTGAGGGACTGGGCTACAGAGTGAGAGACTGGGCTACGAGGTGAGAGGCTGGGCTATGAGATGAGGAACTGGGCTATGAGATGAGGAACTGGGCTATGAGGTGAGGGACTGGGCTATGAGGTGAGGGACTGGGCTACAAGGTGAAGGGCTCTGACACCTTGAAGATGTCCCTTTCCCATCCAGAATCCTTTTGGCCATCTGGTTCCTCCTCCCAATCAACCAACTGCTGCTTCCAAGGCAGCAGAGCCTGGAGCTCTTCCCGTGGCTCTCATTAGCAGCAACCCACCCGAGGTAACCTGGAGGATTTACAGCCCAGAACTGCAGTTCTTTCCCAGAATTTTTGTGCTCAGATTTTTGGACAAGGCACACGTGGCACTGCTGACAGAACAGGGCAGGATAAATGTCCTCCAGCACTACCCCGAGCTTGTGATGCATTGAAAGGCATTTGACTTCTCCCTCCCCTTAGAATCATAAAATCATTTGGGCTGGAAAAGACCTTTAAGACCATCAGGTCTAACCATGAACTCAAACATTTGAAGAGGGCAGTGGTGGAGTCCCCATCCCTGCAGGGATTTAAAAGCTGTGTGGATGTGGCACTTGGGGACGTGGTTTAGTGCTGGCCTTGGCATTGCTGAGTTAATGGTTGGACTTAAAGAGATTTTCCAACCCTAAACGATTCTGTGATTTTAGGATTAAGTAATGTCAGATATGATTCCTGATCATTTTACTTGCACAGTGAAGCGATTTCTTTTTTCTTCTTTTTTTTATATTTTTTTTTAACTTGTAGATAAGAGGAAAACAAGTCAAAAACACTTTAAATCCTGTCCTATCATTGCACTGTACAAATGGAGGTAATGTACATGTACATGTACAGTCCACAAACCTTCCTAAATCAATTACTCACTGAAAAAAATTAGCAGGTCTAAATAGGTGTCACTGAATCAAAACTAGAGCCAGGATAAAAAATAATTAAAAACCTTTTAGATGGTTGAAAAAAATGTATCTCTTAAGGTTTTCTTTCATTGTGTTCAACCATAAAACTAACAAAGCTTTTATCATTCCTTAACTTATCAAAGATTTCCTTCTGGACATCTGTAAATTTAAGGATTTCATTTTGTTCCTTAATTGGGATTCAGTCTCTGAAATGTTATTGCTTCTCTATAAATATTCATGCCTGGGTTTACATCCTGCTAGATGGGAGTACAAAAAAAAAAAATAAATCCTGTATTCCTCGAAATCTTCCTTGTCAGCATGCCTGCTCCCCAGCCAAGCCTCCAAATCCTGGGACACAATGAATTGCCTGTTCTTTGTTCTCGTTTTTTTTAGGTTTTATATTGGATAGACGATCCCAAGGAAAGCCCAGCTGGGAAGGTCAGAGTCAGTGGGAATGTGACAGCCAAGAACATCACGGGGCTCAGAGCCAACACGGTGTATTTTGCAGCAGTCCGAGCCTACAACACTGCGGGGACAGGGCCCTCCAGCGCCCCAGTGAATGTCACCACCAAAAAATCCCGTGAGTATTGACTTTGGTACAGCAAGTGTCCCAAAATCCCAGCTGGGACAGGCTCATTCCAGCTCACTGTGACACCTCGCTGCCAAATGCTTCAATAGAAAAAAACCAAAAAAAACCACAAAAAAACCCCCAAAAAACCCAAATAAACAAAAAACAAACAATCAAACAAAAAAATACAACCAAAAAACCCACAAAAAAACAAAAAAACCCCAAAGAAACAAACAACAACAAAAAAAACACCAAAAACAAACAAACAAACAAAAAAAAAACACACAAAAAAAACCCCCAAACAAACCCTACATCTCAAATTCCTTCATAAATCAGACAACAAAATCTGTGACTGAGAAACTTCCTCTTGTCCTAAATCAGAGCCCACGAGGAAGGATTTCTGTTTTCCTTGGAATAGCAGCCCCCTTGCTTGCAGGGGATTTCAGAGTCAATAAAGGAAGGATGTCCCACAGGTCAAACAAGAGGTTCTGGGGTGAGGCTGTGTTGGTTTGGGGGTTTTAAAGGAAACTCTGAATGCACCAAATACAGAGGGGTTTTGAGACCTCTGAACTTTGCACTGCAGAGGGCAGCATAAGGGATACATAAATATAAATGCTATTTAGTCTTTATTATTATTATTATTACTTAATACTAAAAGTGAAGCACTCTGCTGTTTTGTTTTCCTCAGACTCTATTTTCCCAGTAAATTATTGAACTGCCCTTTAGCATAAAAGGGAAATATTTCTGATTTTCACCAGTTTCTCTCTTTTCTATATGGTCTTCCATGCAATTATTCCAAGTGCAAGATAGGAACAACTTGTAGAATGAGTTAATTGATTTTTAATTGCCACAAACCCAATATTTATTGTAAATAAAACAATCAAAACTAAAGCTAGAGAAGATATTTCTGAAGGGCTCAAACAGGACCCATCCCTGGAAGTGTCCAAGACCAGGTTGGAAAAGGCTTGGAGAAACCTGGGATGGTGGAAGATGTCTGTGACCATGGCAGGGGGTTGAATGAAATTAAATTTAATGCTATTCCAACCCAAACCATTCTGTGATTCCACAGATTTCCATTTTTCAATGGAAAATAGATTCATCTCTGGGAATTCTTCCCTCTATTCCTATGTGCATCTCTATGAAAGACAAGTTAAAGACATGGCAGTCAAATGACAAAACACAGAAGGAATAAATTTGCTTTTGTTTTACATCTACTTTATCTTCTGTCAAATTCAGGATTGTGCTAATGGCTCATTTAAAAATTAAAGTCAAAATAACCTTTTTAATATTTAAATATATAGATTAAAATTTCAAGCTCTGTCTGTGGAAGATGCAAGCTCTTGCAATAAGAGAAGAGACAATATGTCAAGAGAATATAAACAATGTGCATCTGGAGCAGGAGATGGAGCTCCAAAGTAATAACTCTGTCTTGCTGCTCAGCATCCAGGATTCCTGCAGCCTTCTGCTCATCCCATTATTGCAGGGACTCAGCAAAGCTGAAATGATCCTGCTGCCAAAGAGGTGCAATTCTGATTGAAGTGTTCCTCTCTGAGATCGATGTAAGGGCTAAGGTGACATCCTGGGTTCAGTTAAAACTACTTAGGGAGGTGAATTGATATCCTCAAACCATGGACATGGCTCCATGAGGAGATGTTCTCTTCTGGTTCTTTAATGATATGGCATGGATTTCAGAAATTCCTCTTCCTTTTCCCCTTCTTCCTCTTCTTCTTCCCCTTCCTCTTCCCCTTCTCCCTCCTTTTCCTTTTCCTTTTCCTTTTCCTTTTCCTTTTCCTTTTCCTTTTCCTTTTCCTTTTCCTTTTCCTTTTCCTTTTCCTTTTCCTTTTCCTTTTCCTTTTCTTTTTCCTTTTCCTTTTCCCTCTTCCTCTTCCTTATATTTTTTCATCTTCCCCTTCTTTTTCCCTTACAAATAGACACACATACACACAGAATATATCAATATTACATATAGGTATTAGATAATACTTGCATGGCTGAACCTCAGCTCAGTACAGCAACAAAGCCAAGTGTTACCTAAACCATGACAATAACATCAGCACCTCAATAAAATTCAGCAGAAATTTGGGATTTCTATTATTCTTGAGTGCATCGATTACAAGAAATTAATTGAGGAAATAATCTGCCAATCTTAGGCCTGGAACTGCTTGGTTTTACTTGTAGATATTCCTGTGGATTTGGGAAAGTGCTCT
Source organism: Sturnus vulgaris (assembly GCF_052056855.1). Taxonomy (NCBI): domain Eukaryota; kingdom Metazoa; phylum Chordata; class Aves; order Passeriformes; family Sturnidae; genus Sturnus; species Sturnus vulgaris. The sequence continues at coordinate 2,231,120 of NC_142253.1, read as the reverse complement.
TACCACTTATTCTAGTTTCTGGCTGAAAAAAAACCCCAGATAATTTTGTTTTGCAAATCCTCCTGTGGTGTTTTTTCAGTCCCAAGATCATGAATTAAGATGGCTTTAAGTCTCTATGTCAAAAAGCTTTGGACAAGGCCATAATTCATCCATTTCTGAGTGATTTCAAACCTCTTCAGAGTGCACAGCCAATGAAGTATTTGACATCCTTTGCCTCTTGTGACTATTTTGTTATCCAATTCCTTATATAAAATGTTTCCTGAAAGCAACAAAGAGCTTTCAAGCCATATTTAAGTAAATCTGCAGTTTGATATATGTGAGAGTAGATAAATGTTCCATAATGAAATGAATCTTTCCCAACACTGGCAGCGTGGCTGATGGAAGGACATCCCTGGATATTCACCTGGGGGCTCCACCCACACCTCATTCCCTACCACAGGGATGGATTAAACTTCTCCAAAGTCATGAGGCAGACAGATATGAAACATCAGGGCCCATCAATTTGTTTTATCTCTGTGGGGAATGAAAGAAATTGTCACCAAATCAACTGTTCCTTCCAAGTGACATCCATCAATCACCAGCACGCAGCTGGGAAGAGAAGGATCCCAGATTTAAACAATTCAAAATCAAGGCTGGAATGTTTTCCTCCAAATCTCTCCTCGTTTTTGCCTCTGTTCCAATGCCTCTTTCCTGGGGGATGTGCCATGGAGCAGGAGAGGATCCCAGCCTGAATCCCAGCTCCAGTTCAGAGGCACAGCTCCACCCTCACATGTTCACATGGGATTTAGTTCCACTCACTTGTAGGCAAATTTTCAAAGTCCTCACACTTAGGCATAAAAAAAGCCTTTGAGAAAGCTGCTCTCAGCCTATTGTGCTGAGAATTTCTAAAATCCTGCAATGTTTCATGGTGGATCACATGGAGACTTTCATGTGCAGCTCTTTGTAACCTGTCCTGGCTGATGGAAATCTTGGCTTCTGTAGTTTGCTCTCAGTTTTAGCTTTTTCTGAGATCCAGACAGCAAAACATCCTCTAGGACATGGAAATACAGAGAGGAACAACATTTCTCTTCCACAAAATCTCTCAAATATAACTTGAACTGTCAGACAGTGTCAGGCTGTGCCTAATTTTGCAAATGAAGTCTCACAGTAAGAGGTTCTGTGCTATGAATAGATCTTTATTCTGACTAATACCAGAGCAATGATGGACTGGAAAATGTTTGGGTTTTTTTTTTGCTTTTTTGGTTTTGAATCACCCAAGCATTTGCTACTCCCATATCAGCAGCTCACTCAGCTACACCATCAAAATTAATATTCAGTTTATCTCGTTATTATAATTTTTTTTTTCTTTTTTTAAAGCACCAAGTCAACCTCCAGCAAACATCGCCTGGAAGCTGACAAATTCCAAAATCTGCCTGAACTGGGAGCATGTGAAAACAATGGAGAATGAGTCTGAGGTGCTGGGCTACAAAGTAAGTGATTTCTTTAATTCATTAATCAGAATTTTTGGTTACAATACAGGTTCAGATGTTTGGTGGAAAGTGAGTGATCATTACCTGGAACACTGAATTTTCTGGATTTTTTGGGATGGTTGCCTGATGTTTATACAAATATTCATTCAGAGTAGGACTTCTTTATCCCAACAGAGGGATTTTCTGTCCCCAGTCCTGTATTTCTCTTGTCCCCTTGTAATCTTACTTACCTAAAGTTTCTTGTTTTCACATTTCCAGGGAAGGAGTTTCACAAATATATAAGAAATAGAGAACAATCTTTTAAGCATTAAAGGCAGTCATAAGCCACATTTAAAACATTCTCACTCTCAGGCAGTTCATAAATGTACCTTTAAAAAAGAGACTGAAGGATAGTCACACAAAGATCTATGTGAATGAACCAAAAACCTCTCCCATAAATCTACTTTTAAAGGAAATAAAAATTTATTTTAAAGTTTGATTGCAGTGCACAATTCTTTGATTTTCCTCGGGTTCTAGGAAACCACCTGCTGTGGTACCTACCCTAAAATCCTGCATCATTTATTCCCCTATTTTAAATTGATTTTAACACCCTGCAGGATGCTGACAGTGCTCTGAAAACTTTGAGACTTTTGGAAAAATCTCTCTGTCCTCCCCCCCAAAAAAAATCCATTACAACTTAAAACGAAATGAAATCCCTGTTGTTTTCCAACCCCTTAGATTCTGTACAGACAGAACAGGCACAGCAAAGCCCATATCCTGGAGACAAACAACACTTCAGCTGAACTTCTGGTCCCGTTTGAAGAAGATTATCTCATCGAGATAAGAACCGTCAGTGATGGTGGCGATGGCAGCAGCAGTGAGGAAATTAGGATTCCAAAAATATCCAGTAAGTGAGAGATTTTTTTTTTTCCCTCCCCTCTGAATGCTGTTGCATAAGAAGAAATCTGTGCCTCTAAGCACAACAGATTCCCAGCTTTTCCCTTGCCATAGGTGTCCTCCCTCCCTCCCTCCCGGTGCTTTTTGGTGCTGGCTCTGATAAATTTTGTCTCTGGTACTCTCACATTCATTAGAGGAGAAAGTTTTTTGCTCCACACTTCATTTTTAGTGCAGGTCTCCACTGCCCTGGCGTGCAGAGCTCAGGGAAGGACACAGGAATAAGATTTCTTGGGAAAGTCAAAGTTCTCACATTTAATGTGACCCTAAATGTGCCCTGGAGCTGCTGCTGGGACAGAGATCTCAGCCCTGTCCCATGGCTGGGCTGGGGTGGCCCAGGGGGCTGCTCTGCTCTCATGAATAACTTATTATTCATGGAAAAGGGAGCATTTTTATGTTTATATATCACAGTTTGTTTTGCAACAAAATAGTCCAAACCCTCTTAAAGAAGATACTCACAGGAAAGGTGGGATGTTGATCCAAAACCCTACTCCAAGAAATGACCACTACAACTTAATAAACAAAAAAATAGAAATAACATTTGTGGATATGTTTCGCCTTGAAAACAGAACTGAGATTGCTGTTAAGCTAAGATGCAAAGATAAAACTATTTTTTTGCACAGATTTACCTCTGTCTGTTTATATTTTCACAGGTTTAAGCTCTGGAGCAATGAAATTATCCCAAAGGATAAACCAAACATTGACATCTGGGATCCTGTTGTTGAGTTCTGTTCTTCTAAACCCTTTTCCTTGCTGGTTCCAGCAATGCCCTGCCCTGGACTTTTAAAAATAGAAAGTGTAGATTTTATCTTAATTCTTCACCATAACCAACATTCCTGAGAAAAAGCAACACTGGGGAGGGAGGTAGAAGTGCTCTGTCATGAAGAAAATGTTAGGTATTGATATTCCATGAAATTTTAAAAATAGGCTTGGAAATGAAGGGATAAATCAACATGCATTAATTAAACAGAGTGGTGCCAAACCTAATTTGGGATTGACACGGGGGTGGTCTCAGTTTTTTTCCAAGTAGTTGTTATTAGAGCAGCATTTAATGGAATGTCAACCTGTGCAAGCTGATGCCAGGGAGGGGAGAAGAGATTTAAAACTCTTGTGATGTGGATATTATTTATCTCATGTTCTTCCATGTATCCTGTTAAAAAAAAAAACACTTTCAATGAAATAAAAGCTATTTGTTTACTTTTTGCACTTGTCTGTATTAGAGGAGGTGTCATAAAACACATTCCTGGGCTATTTTCTGCAGAAAAAGGGAACTTAAATAAAAGGAGTCTCCTATGGACCAACACAAAACCCAGTGAATGCCATTAAAAAATAATAAAAAAAAAAGTCTGGTGGCATCAGCAAGGCTTGAACCAGAGCTGAAATAGCAGCACCTTTTACACCATCAGATACTTTACATATTCTCAAATCCATTTCAAAGGATTTTTCCATGCAAAGACTGTTCTGATCAACAAGACTTCCACAGATACTGAATTTTTTTTTTTTTGAGGGAGGATTGAAATCTGTCATTAGGCAGGATCAGTTGGTCTCTCCTGATTTTGTTATTCTTTGCTGTGGCTTGAAAGTGTAGATTCATCTGTGGGTTGGGTGTGAAGGTAAATGAGAAGAACATTGATTTTCATAGTCCTGAAATATAAATAAAAGCAGCTAATTAAGCCCTTCCATCTCCTGAGTCCCCAGAATGACAAATTAAACACCAGAGCTTGGCTTTCAAGTCAAGAGATGCAGCTCAGCACTCGAAGCCACTCGCCTGCCAGCTTGAACTACATCTGATAAAAGGTGTTTTTCTCCTGGTGTCATTACTGGGAAATCTTTTCTTCTTTCTCACTTTGCTCTGAAGTTTATTTTCTTTTCCCCACTGTCAGATCCACGTCGTGCCATCTTTGTAAACATTTATAACTACAAGATAACCAAATACCCCAAATAGTTTTTAAAAAGGGGACTGTTGGAATGAGGGTGAGGATGTGTCAGCACTTGAATGAGTAAAAGAAGTTCAGTTGTGCACAGAAATCCTTCAAAGAACCCATTAAACCCATGGGATGGGAGTGGGAATTCACAGAGGAAGATCCAAAACTTTGGTACCTCCTCAAGGTCCTTGCCAAGCCAAACCTTTCTCTGATTCCTCACACGGGCTGGTCTGGCAGAAAATAAACTCAAAAATGATAAAATCATTGCAAAACCACATGGTAGAGATTGATATCCAAGTAAATATCTCTTCACAGATTCATGGAATGGTTTGGGGTGAAAGGGACATTAAAGATCTCCTGCAACTGGTGATATTTAACAACCTCACACTCAATTCAATAGAATATTTTATAGAGGTCACTCCTGTTTGGTTTTGGAAGAGCTTTTTTGCATCATCCCTTCCCAGCAGTGTCCAGCAGGACCTCTGCTCACTCCCAGCCCTTCTGTGCCCATTAAACAACAGGCACCTTTCATTTCCCTTCATTAAACCCAAGCTGAAATTCTTCTACTTCATAATATAAATGTAATTCTTTGCTAACTTTGCCCAAAACATCTTTTTATTCGAGTGAAAAGAGATTTTCTGCAGAGCAGTTACAGCTCCATAGAAGGTCTGAGAGATGCTTAATTACAGGGAGGCTCTGGAAATAAAATGTCACTTTTAGAATTCTGTCCTCTGGGATTTCTACAAAGTTCCTAATCACAGGAGTTATTAAGAAGAGGTTTAACAGAGCTTTCAAAAGAGGAGAATGGTTTAGAAATAAATGAATGTGCTATTAAAAATCCTGATAATGCCTTAATGAAGTAAAAACATTTTTCTTTGTGGTGGAAGTAAACAATGAATCACTTCTTCAGATTTCTTCTCGTTTTTGTGCAGCACTGATGCTCTTTTCTTGCTGTAAAGATCCAAATCAGGATCCTTAACCTCAACATTTCTCCATTTTGTCACTGCCATGGGAGCAGCCCTTTTTAAAAAAGGGACAATTGAGGAATCCCAGGAATAGAGTGAATCTGTTCCCTTGCTGAATTCCCTTGGAGCTGGAGATTCCAGGGTGAATATTCTGCCTCAGGAGCAGAACTGAGCAGCCAAAGGAGAAAAACTTGAACTCCAGCTCCTCCCATCCTCCCCAAATCACTGCAGAACTTGTGCAGGTTCATTTTCTCCTCTTCAGCTCCCCAGTCCTTTTTTTTTTTTTTTTGGTATTTCACCAGGACAAATTGAGTCTGAGCAGCCCTAAGCACTGAAAGTCCAGCTCTTTTTATGTGAAAATGTTATTAAAGCAGCTGATGTTGAAATGGAAAGAGTTCACATGGCTGGCAGCTTTCATTAAAAAGAAAAGAGAAAGGGTCAAAAAAGAGTTTTGTCACTTAGAGTTGCAGGAAAAACTTTGGAAATAGGAACAGCACAAATCCCCTAAAACCAGAGTTGAAATGAAAACAACAGAAAAACTCTGCAGTGCTCCTGGTTTTTAACAGCCAAGAACCTGAATTGAAAACCCCATTTAAGGGTACTCAGTAAAGGGAATTTTGGGCCCAGACTTAGCAGATTTTAGAGAAAATCACAGACCAGCCAAAGTTTTCAGACAGCTGGAAAAATAATACCTATTTTCTTTTGATAACCTAAGCAAAGTACCACAACATGAAAGAGACTCACAGTCAGGGATTTTCATTTTGAATTTAACACATCAACAAAATATTTCTCCATGAAAAAAGCAATTTTGAGCCTCTCCAAATGTTTCTGTTCACTCCAAGCACAATGCTTCTTTGTGATTTACGAGCATTTAAACTTTATTTAACATCTTCTCCCTTCTTTATAGGGCAATTTTTGAATAGGAATGCCAAGAAATGAAATAAAATAGCCCATGTGTGTTATTGTACCAGCCTCTAAATCAACATTATCCTGGAGTGCAGAAACTCCTTTTTTTTTTTCTGTGGGTCTTTGGAATGCAGCCCTGGTGACGCCTTGACACCGAGCTCTAAATCACAGCCGTGAACAAATGTGTTGTAAATGTGCAAAAAAGCTTTTATTAATATCTGCCTGTGCCTCAGTCGTGCAGAAACCCCCCCCAGTGATTTGCAGGGCCCATAGGAGGAGGGGATTAATCTGCTCATGGAGATTTGGGGACCCTCTGGGGTGCTGGGGGTGCTGGCAGGGGATCCTGGCTCCCTCTGTGCCCCCTTCCATGGATTTTTGTCTGCTCAGGGAGCACAAAAGATGTCAGAAATTGAATGAACCAATGTTTTTGTTTTCCCTGCTCAAAAGATGCCAGAGCTGGAATAAACCAATGTGTTTATTCCCCTCCAGCAGTGATATTTCCAAAACACCATCCCCCAAAATTGCCCTGGACATCCCCGAGGGCTGCTGCTTCTCAATGCTCCCAAAAATGATGGGTTTTGGGGATGCCTCTGTAGGTGCAGCCACAATGCTCAGAATCCCAGAATGGTTTGGGTTGGGAGAGATCTTAAAGATCATCCAGTGCCACCCCTGGACACTGTCCCAGGGTGCTCCAAGCCCTGTCCAGCCTGGCCTTGGGCACTGCCAGGGGTGTGCTGGCCTCAGGAATGAGTGCACTGAGGTCTGGTGGCAGTCACAGAGTTATTCCAGCAAGGATGATGAGCTCTCCCAGGTACAGGTACAGCAGGACTCCCCCATCACCTGTGCATTATTCCTGCCAAGGAGTGGCCCAGCCTCCCTCATCTGAGTTATTTTCCATGTCCTCCTCCTGCTCTTGACTGAATTTATGGGAGGGACAAGGAGGGACAACACCTCCAGGATTGCTTCGAACTGAAAATATAAAACAATGGCAAATGACGCATTCAGAAATAGCCATCTAAAAATTTAAATAAGGTTCCACAGACTTCACTCTGAATGCCCCTGGCCAAATCCAGAGTCTAGGTAAGGATGTGACATTTTTCTCTCTCTCTCTGACCATTATCTAATCTAAAAACTGGGGGAGAGGGTGGGGAATCAGCATTATTAAAATAGCCTGTATAAAATCTTCCCTGGAAAATTTACCATGAGGAAAAGGTCAGTTGGACATTTTGACAGCACAGTACAATGAGGGCCTCTAAATAGCTTCAATCATTCAGGCCTTTTTATTAGGAACTTCTTTTGTCAGTTCCTAGCACTAAATACTTGAAAATAGGTCTGACGTAGCAATTAAAATGTCATATTAATCATACTGGTGTGCACTGTTTCTTTACTTAACCTATTTTATAGACACCAATAGATTTCAGTAGTGAAAAGCAGCTACAAAAATGTTTGTCATCTTTATGGAATGAAACTGGAATAACTCTGAAGAGCAGAAGTTTTTGGTAAGGTGTGTTCAATAAGATAAATGGAATCGTTGCATTTGAGTCATCACTTCCTAACAATTGTTTTTTTCCAGATTGCCTTCAGTGAAATGTCCAACACAAACTTTCCTCATTCATGTCCCTGGTTGTCTCTTTGTGCTGCTTTTCCAGTCCCATTCCAACCACTCTGCTGCCATGGGTCCCATCCCCTCAGGTATAATCCAGTTTTTCCCCTGTAAAGCATCCATAGCTCTGTCTGTAGATTTGCATTGGGTTAGTGTTATGGTAAGAAGTAAAATAAAAACTGAGGTGCTTAAATGCAGGGTTTTATAAAAAATGGAGAGGCCAAACCTCCTCCAGCTCTTGGGGCTGTCAGGAGCAGCTTTCCCTTCTCTGTGCACCACTTGCTGTTCTTAGAATCACAGAAAATCATGGGCATCATGGAATGGTTTGGATTGGGAGGGACCTTAAAGCCCATCCAGTGCCACCCCTGCCATGGCAGGGACACCTCCCACTGTCCCAGCCCCAATGTCCAGCCTGGCCTTGGGCACTGCCAGGGATCCAGGGGCAGTCACAGCTGCTCTGGGCACCCTGTGCCAGAGAATAGGGACTCCCCACCCTATTCACCCTGAAATCCCTTTTTCCTGGCAAATTTGAGCCAAGAGATCTTTTCTGGAGCTCTCACTGCAGTGGGCTGTGGGAGACTGCTACCATGATTTAATTACATTATTCTGCAGCCCTGCTGTCCCAGGGATTTTAAAGAGAAAGAGCACAAATCTTCCCTGGGTCCCAGTGCCCTCAGCAGATTCAAAGCCTGTGCAGTTTGAGTGAGTTTAGAATTTATTTGAAAGCCCTCTTACACCAGTACAATTTATCCACAGAGATCAGCAGTTTACATCGTATTGATTAATGCAGTTATTGATTTATTCTGCAATTGTACTGGCCAGGTTTATACAGCACTGGAAAGTGCTATTTTCCAGGAGTGATTGACTTCTTTCTTTATTGACTAAAATGAGCTGATAAAAATCATCCACTGGCTGAGCTAGAAGTACTTTTTTTTTTTTTTTTTTTTTTTTTTTTTTTTTTTTTTTTTTTTTGTATTGCTGCTTCCAGCAGAGAAAAGTAGGAGACAAACCCTGCTGCAGAGCAGAGAAAAGAAGTTCCAGTGTTTGACCCCTCTGGAATTACCCTGCCTGGGCTAAGTGCAGCCCCAGGTGAGCCAGGTGAGAAGCTGGAAGGCTGGGATGGTGAAAAGGCAGGCAGAAATTTGGAGCTGGGGGAGGATTAACCTGCTCTTCCTTCCCTCTTCAATACCTGTACGTGCTTCTTGGAGCTTTCTGCTGCTCCTAAATGTCACTGTCCCCTTCCCCACATGTGGGAGCTCCAGGTGGGCTCCTCAGGAGGGTTCCAGGTGTCCCCCCAAGGATGGAATGGTGCTTGTCCTGTTTTAGGGAAGTGCTGGCTGCAGTTGGAGTTTTTTGCAGCATCCCGTGGCTTTGCAGTGCCATAAATTGAATATAACAGCCCCTGATCCTGGCTGCTCCAAGGTTTTCCCAGTTTGAGGGAGGAGCCCTGAAACATTTGGCTGTTAATCACATCAGCTCCGAGCTGCTCTCATGGTGGAACTGCTCCATCAGACCAAGGAAATTCCACTTTTTAACAAGTACCAGGGTGCAGAGCTCCATCCAGCCCTTCAAACATCCCAGCTCCCTGCCTAGAGGGTGAAACACTTTTCATTTCATGTCATCTGTGCTGCTTGCAGTTTACAAGTCAGTATTGCTATATTCATATTTTTAATATATATATTAACCTCTTTTTATGTTTGTATTTTCTAGTGAAATATGTAAAACAAAATTAACACACATCCATAAAGAGCTCTTGCAGAAAACATCCATGAAAACCACACTGCTGCAGTTCAGAAATACTCTAACAGAAAAGTTCTTCCAGGCCATTTAGTTTCACAAGGCTTTTAAAATTTCTCTTAAAGTCTGACTTATAAACTAAACCTTTTATCCTATTTAATATGCACACACATCTCTCCCAATATCCAAGCATCACAAGTTACAAGAGAGAACTGTGCTCTGCTGTTGTAATTTTGGCAAAAGGTGAAGTTTATTCCATCAAGCAATGGATTTAAGGCAGGGGATAGTCTGGGGTTATGGATTTTCATTCCCACTGCTCTGCTCAGGGGGAATTTCTGTCCCCAGGGAATGAGTGCACAGCTCTGGGGGCACCTGGGCCAAGGTGTGGTGCACAACCACCTCCAACACTGCCCACACAGGGCAGTGAGTGCACTCAGCAAAAAGGAAATTCAGCATAAAAGCATACAAATCTAAATAAAAGTTGGTAAATAAGTGATCTTTCATATACATATATATGAAATATGGATACATGCAAACTCAGAAATGTGTATGTATAGAAGAGGAGCAGGAAATAGAGAGCTGTGTAATGAAAACAGCTCCACATTTCTGATTTTCCCTCGAGTCTGAGAAAGGGAATCACAGGAGGGATCCTGCACTAGCAGGCAGGGTAGAGCACAGGGCCCAGAATAATTTATCTAATTCAGCTCTGGCACCACTTTCCTAAGCAGGAGCTCCCAATCATTCCTCTGCATTAGGAGATGTGTGCTCCTTCCTCCAGCCACTGCAAGATTTCCTCCATAAACCCATCCTGCCATAAATACAGCCCTGCCTCTCTCACTTATTAGTTGTTGGAGGAAATAAAATAACAACATGCCTTGCACTTTAAAACCTTGTTTATAAAACAACTTCATAAACCCACTCAAAGAAACATCTGAAATAAAATCATGGTCGTTGCTCCCCATCATGCCAGCCTTACAAATTGATTATTTGCTTTAAATTAAAACCATCAACTACAACAGGGCTGCTTTGTGGCACTTCACAACTTTCAGTACAATAAGCCTGCCAGCATTTATTGATTCATGGGCACTCTGGGCTCTGCTGGTACCTACCTGGGCATTTCAGAAAATTAAAGAGCCCAGCCCTAATTATTCCTTTGGGTTTTAATCACTGTGATATTCACTGGCTGGCAAAGCTTTCAGCATCGTTCAAGGTGGGCAGGATGCTGGCTGTGAATCCATTGGTATTCTTTGGATGGATACTAAAACATGAAGGGTTTTTTTCTCCAACAAAACCACAATTTCTTCTGATTTTTTCCCCTTATAATGCATTTATTTTTATTTTAGGGCTGCCAAATCCTTCTAACCAGATTTCCCCAGCTCTGTGTTTTCCAGAGCTGTTTAAGCCAAAAGTGGCACCAAAGTGCTCTCGGTGTGATGCTGTGGTTGAGCTTTGTCCCTCAGGATTTTTAGGCTCTGGACATGTCCCCTGAGGATGGGAAGGATCCAGGAATTACCTTCTCCAAAACACCCCCTGTTCTGGGAGCCAAAATTTGGCTGATTGCCCTGAGCTGTTGTTTCCTCCCTCTACACGACAACTGCTGAGAGGAAATAATTTGAAATTAGAGAATGAAATTAGTTCACAAAATACCCGCAAATATCTGCTACATAATTTTTTAATTCTTTAAAGATTAATGGCTGAGAAGAAGTGATTAATTCACGCTTTGCTTTGCAGATGATCTCTCAGGCCTCACAGCATACACGCACAGTCAATATTTTGCAAATGTTTTGATTAATAAATCTTTATATAGCCCACTGCAACTTTGTAGATTTAAATTGATGCTTGCTCTCTGCATACTGATTTTCCCTGCATGGTTTCCTGACTCGGGCTCGTTAGTCCAAAGGAAAGAAAACAAAATAAACACTGCTGAGCACAAAATATTTCACTTTTACTCCGTAAGGTATAAAACCCTTTGGAAGCCACTGAGTTCTAGGCACTGCATCAGGCAGCCGTCCCCACCTCCAACCCAGCCTGCCCAGCACCATCCCTGGACTTTTCCTGGCCCATCAGTTGCTCCCACAGCAATAAAAAATGAAAGAAGATGGGGATCAGTCTCTTCTTTCAGGGCACAAGGGACAGGACAAGGGGAAATGGCCCCAGGCTGCAGCAGGGGAGGCTCAGGTTGGACACCAGGAGGAATTTCTCCATGGAAAGGGGGCTCAGGCACTGGAAGGAGCTGCCCAGGCAGGTTTTGGAATGCCCATCCCTGGAGTGTCCAAGGAATTCCTGGACGTGGCACTCAGAGCTCAAGGATTGGGCACGGTCTGGATTGAGTGACCCTGGAGGAAAGAAAAGAAAAGAAAAGAAAAGAAAAGAAAAGAAAAGAAAAGAAAAGAAAAGAAAAGAAAAGAAAAGAAAAGAAAAGAAAAGAAAAGAAAAGAAAAGAAAAGAAAAGAAAAGAAAAGAAAAGAAAAGAAAAGAAAAGAAAAGAAAAGAAAAGAAAAGAAAAGAAAAGAAAAGAAAAGAAAAGAAAAGAAAGAGAGGAAAGGAAAGGAAAGGAAAGGAAAGGAAAGGAAAGGAAAGGAAAGGAAAGGAAAGGAAAGGAAAGGAAAGGAAAGGAAAGGAAAGGAAAGGAAAGGAAAGGAAAGGAAAGGAAAGGAAAGGAAAGGAAAGGAAAGGAAAGGAAAGGAAAGGAAAGGAAAGGAAAGGAAAGGAAAGGAAAGGAAAGGAAAGGAAAGGAAAGGAAAGGAAAGGAAAGGAAAGGAAAGGAAAGGAAAGGAAAGGAAAGGAAAGGAAAGGAAAGGAAAGGAAAGGAGAAATAAAAGATTATTATTTGGTTTCTGATGTGCAATAGGATCACTGGCAGCCGCTTTTTCTTCCCACAGCCTCTGATTCTCTTCACTTCCTTTCCTGAGCACGTTCAGTCCCCTGGTGCACTGCTCTGCTTCTCACCTCTTGTCCTGGCCCTTCTGCAAACATTCCTGCAGATCCATATAAACCCTCAGTCAGTAATCCCAGGAATTTGTGGGACAGAGAAGCTGGGTGCTGTCCCTGAGCTGTGTGGGGGCTTTGCTGTGGATCCCTGCTCTTTCCAGTTTTTCTGAGTAAAAGAAATGTTTAGTAACTCCTTTTCTTTCTCCAGACTGAACTTCGGAGTCACAACCAGTGACTTCTCCAAAGTTTTATCTTGTCCTGACATTGGATTATGGAAATGCAACAGGCACATTAATTCTAAATTAAAACATCCCCAAAAGATTGAATCATGCTTGGGCTATGCTCATCGTGCAAAAGGAACCATTTCTTATAAAGAAACCCCCATAAAAGCACTCAAGTGCCAGAGAGGATGCTCAGTACCATTTCTTTAATAGTAATGGAGAAGATTAATGAGAAAAAATGTGGACCCCAGCATTATAACTCTTGCAGCAGATATTATCATTAGGTGCATTTCACATTATCACTAATTTTGTATTCAGCATGCCAGGACCATTAATTCAGATCCATTCTGCAGCTGAATGAGGCAGATTGCTTAAGAAAATAAACGTCTCTATTACTTTTTATAGTGTTGAAATTAATTTACAGTTCCAGTTTGTGAGAACTAAAATTGAGAATTAAAACTATATTTGGTACCTGAGATTTCTCAGAGATTAGCATTCACGAGGCAGTAAAAATATTAACTGCTTTAAATAATGCTTGCAATATTTCCAGGGTTATGAAGCATCTTCTCTTAGCTCATTTTAATTTATTTAGCATCCGTCTCTCTAAGCATATTCACACCACTGGAAGATTAGAACGAGATCATTGCATTAAGAGAAATACTATTTACAATGATGTGTAGTATCTATTTCCAGGGGCTTTGGAAAGCATGAAAATAAAGATTTTGATGATGTCTTCAGGGGCTCTCCTGCTGTCTTTGTGCTGCAAGAAAAGTCAAAGTTGAGGAGAATTTCTGAGGCAAAGTGGCATCAAGTCAGAAGTGGAGTAAATAAAACCTTTATGGGAAAAGGGGAGCTCGATAAAACACACAAAGAGATGTTAGTTCTGGATTTGTCTCTGATACTCCAAAGTGATGAAGAGAGAAATGGGGGGACTGGAGTCTTCGAGTTAAGCCACAGACCCTGTAAAATTATGGGATGGTGGCATTGGATGGGTTTGGAAGGGACCTTAAATCCCACCCAGACCCATGGCAGGGACACCTCCCACTGTCCCAAACCCCAGTGTCCAACCTGGCCTTGGGCACTGCCAGGGATCCAGGGGCAGCCACAGCTGCTCTGGGCACCCTGTGCCAGCCCTGCCCACCCTGCCAGGAATAATTCCTGCCCAAAATCCCATCTAAACCAACCCTCTGTCAGTTTGAAGCCATTCCCTGTGTCCTGTCCCTCCATCCCTTGTCAATTGTCTCTCTCCATCTTTCCTGTTTCCCTTTCAAGGTCACCCTGAGCTCACCCCAAATCTTCTCCTGTCCAGGTGAACAATCCCAGCTGTGCCAGCCTTTCCCCACTGGAGAAGTTTTCCATCATGATTTTCTGGTTGTTGTCTCAGTCTCCTCTAGGAACTAAAATCCATCTTTGTGTGTCAGGGCTGTGCTGCCCCTCCTCAGCAAGCACAGTCACTGAACACACCCCTGGGTGAAAGCATTAAAAAAAAATCACAATTACTACCCACAACAGACAGAAATTTTGATGTTTGGACATGTGGGGCTTTTTAAACCTTCAGTGGGAACCCCAACCCTCAATCCTGCCTGTCAGAAATCCCCTTGAAATAAATGAAAGGCTGAGCTCCTTAAACAAGTGGTTGATACCAGCAGCTGAAGCTTGAAAAATACCAAATTTCATAAGGAAATTGGATGAGTTGGCCACAGTGTCATTGTAGGATTAGGATCTCAGTCAATAACATCTGTTCTAATATGTTCCTTGCAGAAGGAAGAAAATAGGATTTGAATTTAAATCCATAGATTGAACAAAGAGGCAGGGTGGCAGATTCAGAGCTAACAAGGTGCAATACTTCCTGTGAAGCTTTGGTAAATTCTGGTTTGATTTGGATATTTAGTGATAAAATGAAATCTCAGCTTGATTGTATCCGTCTGCTCTGAGCCCTTTCCTGGATCCTAAAACCTTGAGTTTGCTCTGAGGGGCTCAGCTGGAATAATTGGAAGGGTATTTTGGGGAAGGAGCTGCTACAAAAATCTCCAAGCACTGTTAGGACCACGTGGGATGGGAAATCGTTTTGCAGATCTCCTGCAGTAACAATTTTAAAAAGAAAATCATTGTTTGACCATTCTTCCATATAAACATCATTTCCTTTGGGTACCATTGCAGAAGAGATGATGTTCCCAAAGACTTTCTTGTTGCTTACATTGATAGTAATTTTTATTATTTCAAATTGGAGAGGTTTCTTTTAGGGATTTTAGGATGAAAGCACCTCAAGCTGAGATTTTAACAGCTGAGTTCAGACTCTGAAGCACAGAAATGGCACTGCCTCAAGTTTTCATTAAAAAAAAAAAAAAAAAAATAAAGAAAAGAAAATATGCTGTTCTTAATTCTGAAGGCTAACCCCCAAATGCCTGAGTGTCATTTTATGAAAATCTCCCTTACATCAGGAGTGAGTCTCCAGCGTTCCACGGCAGTGCCTTTGCAATAATGGTTTCAAATGGAAACATTTATTTTTCCCTGGTTTTTAGTAGCTACAGGAGAAGCAGGGGGCTAATTACCAATGCTGAGCTGCAAGGGTCAGATGGAGAGGAAAAAATAAAACTAAATGTTTCTGAAAATAGGTGAAGGATCCTGCTGTGGCAAATTTGGATGATGTAGCCTGGTGCTGTGGGGTTTTTACCCTGTAGTCTATAAGTTACAGCAGACTTGGTGTTTTTTGAGTTGGAACTGGCAGCTGCTTGTAAAGTGACACAATCAGACCTGGGAAAAACAAATTATTACAACACTGAAGGGTGATTTTCCCATTAAAAACAAGGCACATTTAAGTTTAAATATACACAATATCAGCAGCTGAGAATGCACAGAATTGCTTCAGCACAGAAATCAGCAATTCAGCAGCAGTGAGACTCCTTCAGTGCTCTTCTTGCAGGTGGGTTGGCTGCTGCAAGAGGAGTATCCAAAACAGGTCATTGAAAGAAGAAAAGACTGAGTTTAAAATTATTTTTTTACTCAGTTATGCATCCATGACATTGAAAGAAGAAAAGAGTGAGCTTAGAATTATTTTCTTACTTAGTTCTGCCTCCTTGTCATCCTAAGATCCTGGCAGGGAAACCATGTGGGGCTTCTCCCTGCCTTTTGAAGGTGGCCTTGCTGTCACAACATTGTCATGCAAAAAGGGCAAAATTAAAAGAAAAAAAAAAAACCAAATTTATGGGTGAATCAGAGTGAGCCATAGACCTGAAAAAGAGAGGTAGAAAATTGCTGAGAAGGAATGTGGGATGTGGGAGATTTACAAGCCCTGGCCTGGCCTGGTGTGGCTCCCTGAGACCACTGAGATCTGACAGAAAACCCAAAATTGCCTGATTAGGTGAGTTCTGACAGAGCCCAGAGCAGCAGCAGGAGAGCAGCACATTTCAGGCCATCCAAAATTCTGGATATCCCCTCCCTGTTCCCTCCAGCACAGCAAGAGCAGCTGGCCTTGGGCTCCAGCTCGCCCTGGGAGCCCTTCCCGTGCCAGCACTGGCACACACTGCCAGACATTTGTGGATATTTCACTTCAGCATCTTGCAGAAAGCTTTGGGAGCCTTCCAGACTCCAAAACGAAAGAGTTAAACCCCTTAGAGGATCACCCTCCATCCTCCCAGCTGGGGATCTGCTCTTTTCCATGGGTGCCACAGCCAGATCCATCTCATCCAACACCAGAAAGCCACGGGCATTTACTGAGCAGAGCACTGGGGGCATAAATGAGATTAAACACCCACCCACATGGACCAAGCTAAAGCAAATGGAAAAGTGGAGGAAATCAGCCCTCAGGGCAAGCTGGAATACAGATTTTTTTTATTTTTTTTTTTTTCTTCCTTTCTGGGAAGCACTGAGTAAAAGGTCTCCTTCGTTCTGATCAGCTCAGATGCAGCATCTCGCTGCAGCCAGGGAAAGGCAGGCACTAAGAAGTTCTCAGAAGAAATAAAGAAGTTGAGAAAATCATTTTATTGCCTGACAGAAGGGGAGGCTGCCTTAATTTTGTTGTCACTGGGAGTCTAAATGTATAAGGACAGCTGCTGTGCTCAAGCAACAATGCAATCAGTTAATGCTTTCAGCAGGGAGACATTAGCTGCTTCTGCCTCCTGCCAGGCAGGGAGAAACAAAGTTTACCAAAAAAAGGGGAAAAAAGGGAAACTTTTAGACATTTTTTCCTATTTTTTTCCTCTGCTTTTTGGGCAAAGGGAGAGCGAGGCCCATAGAAGAAAAGGGAGTGATTTCCAGGAGGTTCCTCTTACCCCCTTTTGGTGTTTGGTGCCCTGAATGTGCCTTGTCCATCACATTTTCTGCAGCAAAGCCACATAATTACAAATATTAAACAGCACGTGACAGGGAACAGAGAGAGGGTCACACAGCTACTCTCGGTATTGACCAAAAAATGATCAAACAGCAGAATGTTGACTGAGGTTTCAAACAAAGCCACAAAACCAGGAAGAATTTGCCCTACACAGAGCCAGAATTGGCATCAACAAAATGGAAACATTTGCTATTTTTACATCCCCAATTTGAAGAGAAGGTAAAGGAGAACAAATGAGGAAGTAAAACTGTGTAAACTCAGCGATGTGTTCCTGCCTTGGAGCTGGAATAAGGAAGGCTCCTGCTGGAGGAACAATCCTCTCATCTCACCTGGAAAAATTCCGAGGTGATAAAAAGGAGAAACAAAGGAACCTTATCTTGGAATAATGATGTGTTCAGGCAGCTCATGAGAAACAGGAAAATGGGGGGAAAAAGAAGGAAGGAAGGAAGGAAGGAAGGAAGGAAGGAAGGAAGGAAGGAAGGAAGGAAGGAAGGAAGGAAGGAAGGAAGGAAGGAAGGAAGGAAGGAAGGAAGGAAGGAAGGAAGGAAGGAAGGAAGGAAGGAAGGAAGGAAGGAAGGAAGGAAGGAAGGAAGGAAGGAAGGAAGGAAGGAAGGAAGGAAGGAAGGAAGGAAGGAAGGAAGGAAGGAAGGAAGGAAGGAAGGAAGGAAGGAATCCATTGGGATTTTGAGGACCTCAGTTCCATTTTCTGCAACAGAATTTTCTATGCCCTTTCACAATCCAGTTAGAACTTGACTCAGAAACTCAAAGACCAGGTTACTCTTAAACCCATATCTCAGAAAAAAATAAATAAAATTAAAGAATCAGGTTTTATGGGCAAGTCAAGCAGGTGGAATTTGGCTCTTTCAGTCAGCAAGTCTGAAGCATAATGAGAACATTAAAATTAGAAAGGGAGAGAAAATATTGCCTTAAAGGAAACAGGAGAATGTGGATTTTGTAACTTGAATGCTCTCAGGCCATCACAAGCTGAAATGAAAGAATTTACCTAAGGTAGCTCTAAGATCCAATCTTGGTCTTATTAGTAATTATTGCATGTTGAAAGTTTAAATATTTCATATAGAAGAGATTAAAAGATTGCAAGAGAAACTGAATAATCTCCACAGACTTCAGAAAGCATAAAGGCCAAAACCAACCTGAAAGGAAAAGAACACGAAACTCCATTGTTAATTAAATCCCTTATTTATCACATTTGTCTTAATTTCAAATATTTATTGATAAAGGATTTAAATAAGGAATGACAGATTAATCCTTTCTTTGGGACCAGTGATTATTTGAAGGAGTACTGAAAGCAGCAGAATGAATGTCAGACAGGCTGGACAGAAAGCACAGCTCAGTTTAGATATTAATCTGCAAAAGTGGATTAATAAAGTCAGGGTTAGACACTTTCAACCAGGGTTTTATTCAGTCTGGGGAACAGCATGGACAAAGAATTCACTGATGTTGAATAGCTCAGAGAGACCACCAGGGAGGGAGATGGAAAACAAACCTCAGATCATTTGAAAAGATTAAACACTGCCATAAAGTAATTTAATCACTTGTACTTTTGGTTGTTTTGGGGACATCTTCAGAGCTGCTTTATCCTCCTCTCTCTTGCTTTGCTCCCTGGAAAGGGCTCAGAGCTGTGGCTGTGAGAGCCCCAGGAAAGGCACCACCACATCAAATAAAGCCACACACAGACTCATCTCTAAACTCTCTTGTTAATTAAAAGACAAACATCAGAGCCTGGCCGTGTTTCCAGAAAAAAAAAAAAAAAAAAAAAAAAAAAAAAAAAAAAAAAAAAAAAAAAAAAAAAAAAGATAGGGAGAAACTTTGAGAAACTTTTGTCACAGTCTCAATGACAACCAGATCAGGTTTCTCATAATATTGATCAAACATCAAGTACAAGAGGGTGAGATGGCAAATGGAACTCAGGAAAGCAATGAGTGAGGACTCAGCAAAAGCATTCCTTGGGCATCGTTCTGCTGATACAATTCAGTAAATTTATCTTTGAAAAATGGAATTATTAAATTGCAATTACAGTCATCAACAAAAATTACACCATTTTTTGTCAAAGGTGCTTCATGCCCTCAGTGTCTTTAACAACTGAATCCAAAGAAGGTCTGGTTTGATCCAGGCTGTTGGACAAGAGGTACCTGATGTGCAGGCTGGAGAAGATTGGCTTGGAGAGATCTAAAATGAGCTGTCAAGCCCTGCCTTGAGTGTTCTGGACAGGATTCTGAAGTCACTGAGCCCTAAATATATTGAGGAAAAACGTGGAGCTAAATGAAGATACAAATAAATGAAATTGAGAGAGTGCCTTACTTTTGCAGATAATAGAATAACAAAGATATTTCTATGGCAATCAAGAAAATATGGCCAAGACTGAAAAAAAATTCATTGTGATCAAGCAGAAAATACAGCTGTGAACAGCAGATATTAGACCTGATGGAAAAAAAAATCATCTCTAGAATTCTTCTTTGTCAGGAATGAAGCTGACACACCATTTTGGCCCATCATCTGCCTTCCCATGATGCCACTGTGTTCTAAATGAGATAATATAATCACTTCCCCCTCTTTGAAATGATTGTGTCATGTTGTGAACAGTTCAGGAGGTGCCACAGATGAGGGAACTGTAAACATGCCAGTGGTAAATGAGAGGCAATCAATTTATTTTAATTAACTTAAGCTTTTTCTTATTTTTGTGAGTACAATGTGATATAAGATGATGTTCTAATCAGAAATTATCAGCGAGGTCTCTTGCAGGCTGTTTATAAAGTCTCTTGCTGTTGCTGCAGGTGAATTAAATAAACATTTTCCAGGAACCTTTGTGCAGTATTTGTTTCTAAACAGAGCCCTGAAGAGAAGGAACCTCTCAAACAGGGTCTGCTCCAAAGGTCAAGTGATTCCTGGGGAAAGGGATTGCAGGATTGCAGGATGCTCTTTCCCACTTCTTCTGTTTCAGAAGTGTTATTTGTATGTTTAAAAAGCAAATTACAAGCAGAAATTATCCTCCAGTTCTAGAAAACCTCCCAGATGTTATCAGGCATTCCCATCACAAAAAAAAATAAAAATAAAAAAAAAATAGGGAGGAGTGTTTTGAACACAGATGGGGATGTACAGTGAAAACTGCTGAGAAAATATTTAAGAAAAAAAAGAAAAATCACTTTCCCACTGTTTTCTATAAACATTTCAGCCTTGTTTGATGCTTCCCCAAGAGATTCTATTCCAATGCCTCTCCTTGAATTGCATCCTTAACAGAGACTTGATGAGGCTGCAGAGTTTCAACCATTGCATTCTTCCTTTAACCTCTGCTTGCAATTCCATTCGTGGGGGATCTACATCCAGATGAGAGAAAAAAAAAAAATCTTCCTTTCTTCAGAGCTGATTTATTTTGTTGGCAATTTCAGTTCTTCTGTCTCTACAAAACAAGGAGACTTTTCCTTCCTTCAAATCAGAGCTAAGGAATGCACAAACGAGAAGATGTGCCAACTTCAGCTTCTCTCCTCTGAGCTCCTTTGAAATCATTTCCCTTGAACTTCCATCTTTAAAAACAGCAGATGACTTTAAACAACCCTCAGAACTCTCTAGAGGCATCTGTAAAATGTTTTCTCCCAGGAAATCAAAGGCAGGAGACCTTTGTTTCTCGAATCCTATGATAAATAAGGAACTCTGACTTAAAATATATATATATAAAAAACATAGGAGTCATGTTAAGATCTTGTCATGCTGTAGAAAGTCACACTTGACTTGCAGTTTGGAGAGGATTTCAGGGTGTACTTCAAAGCCTGTTTATTTTCCCAGACTTGCCAGAAAAAAGGCTCTGAGGGGAGGTTTTGTGTTCAGGAGAGCAGCATCTCCCAGGGTGGGTTGAGTGGGGATATTGACCCCCCTGTCCCTGATACCTGCTCTGGGTTAATCATCCCAGCAAGGAAAGGGATCCTCCACTGAGAGTGAAGTGACAGAGTTAAAGCAAAGTTAAATCCTGGTCTTGGATTGAAAATATCTGGGGAATTCTCATCCTCAGTTAGAGCTCAGTGGTGTTGCTGAAGAGCTGACCTCAAAATAAATTAAAATAAAAATTTTAAAAAAAAGGAGTTTTAGCAAAGAATTGGAGTGGGGATGAATCCCAGCATGTTTGGAAAAAGTGATAGAGAAAGAACAAGAAATTCAGGATTCCCAAAAGAGCATCAGGCAGACCATAAAGGGAACACTCAGCACTCTGCTCCACCTTCACAGATAAATTCAAATTACTCACAAAGTTTATGCTGATTTGTCTCTGCCTCACCCTTGGTAAGAATCCTTGTCCTGCATGAAAAACTAAATGAATGCTACTTAAAGTTTTGCCTTCTTGATTTGCATTTTCTATGAGACAGTAAATTAAATTTATGCTAATCTGATACATATATTCTTCCCTGAACCATTAAAGGGGAGGTGGGGCTATACAGTGCAATAGTTTAAATAATTATGGCTGTCACTCACAATTATTCAATCTGTTGTATATTAAGAACCAAGTTGCAACTAGAAATTATCCTCCAGTTCCAGAAAATCTCACAGATGTTGTTGTGCTGATCAAAGTTTTTAAAATGTTGGATATAAGTTGTGAATTCCTCAGGAATGGAATATTAGAAGAAGCTAAAAGAAATCTTTCAGTTTTAAATGGTTGGCTTTGTTTTCATACTTTCCCAATAAGGTGCAGCGTGGAACTAGAAATGACAGAATATTGTTAGGAATTATTTAAAGCTCCTATGAATAAGATCTCATCGAATCCTACTATAATTAATATCCAGGAAAACTTTAGGAGCTCATGACAGCCGGGTGACAAAGCTGCTCTGCCACTTCCAGGCTTGGCTGTCCACATTTGATATAAATTCAAATATAAATATCAAATCAAGTGACCTCCAACTGACATATTCTACAGCATATCACTGGACTGGAGAGCATCTTGTTCACCTCTGTTTTCACTCCAATTCACTGAAAAAAATCAATAACTTTTGGTGTGAATAGAATCCTGTTTCTGGTATAGGTGGCATTATCACTAAAAACATGTGGCTCTTTGAGTGATGTGACAGATCCTTTGAAATGCAAAGGTAAGACCAAGTTATTAAAGCTCATTTTTTTCTGCTCAAGTATTTTTAGGCTGCTCTTGCCTTTGATTTCCAGCACTGAATTAACAATGTGGGCATCACAATAGAGGTCACAGGCAAGAAGAGACAAAAATCGGGTCTGAAGCTGTACCCAGGCAGATCCTCTGGTTCCCAATCCATCAATCCCAAAATGTGCCCTCTGGAAAGTGCCAGCAGAGATCTCTGCATCCCAATTTCTGCATCCCAATCCCTGAATCCCAATCCCTGCATCCCAATCCCTGAATCCCAATCCCTGCATCCAAATCCCTGCATCCCATTCTCTGCTGGCTCACTCTGATTGTGTAAATTGTTTGTGTAAATAAGGCTCAGCTCAGCCTCAAATTTTTGTGTGCTGAAGGCAAGTCAGAGGATGGATTTCTGCAGTGCTTTGCAGCATTGTGGTAATGCATGAATCTTTAAAAAATAGCAGGAGATGGGGAATGGAAATGGGGCTGATGCCAGTACAGAATTCCCAGGTTTGAGATGCTTCCAGCCAGAGCCTCTGCTCTCTGCTCAAGCTGCTCTAATGCTGGTCTGGGTGGCCAAAAGCAGTTTTGAGCCAAACTTTTAGTCTGAATCCACTGGGAGGAATGGGCTAATGGCAAAGGAGACAATATCCTGGAATGGATGTGAGTGCATGCACTTCCAGCTGGGGGGGGAAAGGCTGAACAAGAGCTACAAAAATCCACCGAGCACTGCCCTGGGTGATGCAGAGCTGCAAAGAGATCTCAGTCCTTGGAAGATGGATTGAAGCTCGGGAGGGGAGTGAGGAAGCAATGAGGTGTCTGGGTGTAATATTGCAGATTTTGTTGGGATTTAAGCAAGCCCCTGCACTCCACAGTGGCCACGTTCTGCATGTCAGCTCTCAAAATTTGCAGCTAAATCTTTGTTCTGTGACATTTAGCATCACTCTGCTTCAGCAAAGGTTGTTCCTTTCTTGCTTTTTTTTTCCTGGTGCCTTCCTGACCTGTCTTGAAAGTCAGCACTGCCATCAGTCTGGGCTGACACTCAGAAAATAGTGACATATCGACTTTTACAAGGGATGCCACAGCATGAATAGATGAGAACTTGTCTAGCTTGGATTTTCCATATGAAAGGAAGTGTCAACAAAAGAGAGGAAAGTCCCCACACTTCACCCACTTAATGAATCCCCCTTGTCCATGTACATGCATAATTCAGTGCTCCGTGGAATGCATCTCCTGAGAGAAAAGAGGTGAACTAAATTAAAACTTTTAACACAAATTTATTTTCTTTTTTCAATCGTGAAAGCACATTTCTTCAAATTCTGAAGGAATGAAGTTAATTGGTTTGAGCTGTGTGCTGCTCTGGAAGGGGAGGCTTGAGATGAATCACAACAATTTGCATTTTCTTCAAGAGTCAATACAATGTTTCTTCTCAGAGCTTCTTAGAGTTTTAAAAATCATGAATTGTCCTTCTTCTTCTGCCACTTTCTTGGGAGCACAGAATAAGTGAGGCTGGATGAGGCCTCAGGTCTCAAATCCAACCTTGGGCTCAAAGAAGTTCAGCCAAGAGCTCTGACAAGTTTATCCTGTTCTTCTCTGCATATAATTTTATTTTTCTTACAAAAAAGGAGGAATTTCTTGCCCTTATTACACATTATCCATAATTTTGGAGTCTCTTTGTGATCCCCAGTAATCACTGAACACAAACAATCCTGGGTATAACAGATGACCACACAAAAATCAACAAATTGTAGAGACAAAGGTGTGGCACTGGGGTGACCCCACACTCACCTGCTGGGCAATTCCTCATCCAGGAGGTTCCTCAGAGGGAAAACTGCAGGGGACAATTCCTAGGACAAACCACCTGCCCTGTCCTCTTGGCCAGAAGCTTTAGAATTCTAAATAAAATGGCTCATTGGGAATGGTTCAAACTTAAAACTTTTCGAAAACTTTACAAACTTCAGCCAAAATTTGCAGAAGTGTCCTGAGTTTGTCGTGCAGAACCAAGGAATTTCTAGAAAAATCTCTTTCCCCTTTCTCAGCTGCTTTGTAGTCCCACAGAGCCACTCAGGGCTGTCATACCCTGAACAAATCCATAGTGAGAGCACTAATTGACTCTGGCTGATTAACAACTGACAAGTGCTCAGTGGTGCACTGAGCAGAGCCGGTGCTGGCTCCAAAATTGCAAATGCTCACATCTACCAGAGCTGTCACCGAGTGGAATTTTTTTTCTCTGGCAGCTCCAATGCAGAGGTCAAAAAGGGAACCAGCAGAGCAGCGTGAGGAGCAGCTCAGTTTTGCTGCACAGTTGATTTCTGGCCTCTGGGAACACATTTCCTGCAGTGCCCAGTGACACATTTTCCTAACAGCACGTATTAATTCCATAGCTGATCCCAGCCATACCACATGCAAGTTGTTTCCTTTCAAGAGTTATCATGCATGGAATTATTTATTATTGTATGGGAGTGTTTTAATGGAATAATGGTTGTCTCAATGCCCTAAAGCTGTAGGGTCATTTAAATGCAACTGTCAGATGAAAAGAAAAGCCACACGCTGCTTGTAAAGCTGCAGGACTTACTTGTTAGATTAACATTTCAGCCTTCTAAAGTAAGTAGATTTGAGAAATGAATCCAATATAGAAAATTGGATGTTGAGAGCAGCATAGTTGAGTATTTATGAAATGTCACTTCCCCCTCAGAAATACAGACAAGTGGAGCTGAATATTTGCTTTCTTATCCCATTTCTGAGGATGGGTTTGACACCAAGTGGAGCAGAACTGCTGCAGCTCAGTGGGAAAATAAAGCTGGGGGGCATTTCTGTGCTGTACCAGAATCACAGAATCACAGGATCCTTAGGGCTGGGTAAGACCCCAAGATCATTAAATCCAAGATTTGGCCAATACCCCAATGCCCACCAAACCATATTTTGAAGTGCCATGTTTATTGAACACCCCCAGGGATGGTGATGACCTGAGGCCATTAATTCCCATCCTCGTTCCCTGATCCCACCTGGCAGAATCAACCCCATCCTGATCTCAGGGATTGTTCAGAGCCAGAACTCTCAAAGTTCCTCCTGAGCCTCCTTTTCTCCAGGCTGAGCCCCTTCCCAGCTCCCTCAGCCCCTCCTGGGGCTCCAGACCCTTCCCCAGCTCCATTGCTCATCTCTGCACATCCATTAAGCTACTGGAGATCCACCAGTTTTAATTCAGGAAGAAAAAAAAAATTCTTCCTAGGTATAAGCAGTTGGAAAAACTCTGATAGAGGTCGAAAACAAAATTTTTAACAACCAGCTCCTAAGTCAGGGGCAGTGCTGCAGGTGCCTGAAGGTGGAGGCACTAAACATAGTCCAAAAACCTGGAAATATCACCATGTCCACAGATTTCTTTTCTCTGCTAACCCCAAGCAGTGACTGCTAGGAACAAGCCATGATTTAACTTGCCATTAAAAAAAAAAAAAAAAAAAGTTTAAAAGGTTTTAAAAATTATTTTTTTTTTCTTTCCATTGCATGAGCACAAATCCACCTGAAAATTCCTGGTGATCCCTCACCATCCCAGTTCCAGGGGAATCTGGCTGGTAACTACTTGCAAGCTTCATTTCCATACAAAAGCAAACTGGGAACAGCAGTCAGTGGTTTCCTGTTAATAAACAAACACACAAGACAAGATCAATTAGTCAAAATGATGTGACTCATTTGTCATTTACAGACAAGCTCAACCACACGAGGATTGTGCTCTCATCCAAGGATTT
Organism: Sturnus vulgaris; assembly: GCF_052056855.1. Taxonomy (NCBI): domain Eukaryota; kingdom Metazoa; phylum Chordata; class Aves; order Passeriformes; family Sturnidae; genus Sturnus; species Sturnus vulgaris. Next base: position 2,205,271 of record NC_142253.1, on the reverse strand, counting down.
GGCCTTGTTCTGCTCACAGCTCTTGAAAAAAAACCGTTTAAAATCAAAAACTCAATGATCTGTGCACCCACAGAGCCCTGATAGAAAGAATCAAGGGTTTGGCTGCTCGCTGTCTATGGGATGTATTTTCCTTCATCAGAAATAGCTGCATTACTCATCTCCACATTGTCCACATCCCTGAGAGAAATTCCAAATCCTCCCTCAGCAATTCTCCCTCTGATCTCTCTGGCACCTCTAGAAGAAGAAAAGCAATGAAATGAAAACCTTGAAGTGGTGGGTGAAGCACTAAAGTGCATCCCCACCTTCAGGATCCATTACAGTTTGGTCTGATTAAAGCATGGCAATCAGCAAAGTCTCTCTTTGGATTGTCTGCCTGATACCTGCAAATCTGGTGCTTCAGCCAGCAGCATCCAAACAGATTTTGCCAAAAAAAAAATAAGGTTTAAACTTATATTAATGAAGCAGGAAAAGAGGGGGATCAGGAGCCTGGTCAGGTGGGTGAACAAACTGAAATAAAATAAATTCATTTATTCGGATGTGAGGCAGCACAGGCACAGATTTGACCTTGGAATACCTTGATGTCCTCCACATCCATGGAATAGAAAATAAGAGAAATCCACGGGGTCACAATTACATTGGTTTGAATATTATTAGTAGTATTTAGTATTAGTATTAGTATTAGTATTAGTATTACTATTACTATTACTATTACTATTACTATTAATATTAGTATTAGTATTAGTATTAGTGTTAGTGTTAGTATTAGTATTAGCATTAGTATTAGTATTAGTATTAGCATTGGTATTATTTTCTTTTTCAATCCTGCCAAGGCATAGATCCCAAACACATATTTTCATTTTCTCCCCTGTCTCCCAGGGTTAGAGGGAGAACACAAATTTAATTTCCCAAAAGCCAGAATTGTACATGCTGGAAAACCTGGCACATTTTTCAGGAAATCTTCGTGAATGCCCTAAATCTTTATGGAACATGAAATGCACAGAACCCTCCTGTCCGTGGCTTCCTGCTGCCCCGGGCTGTGGTTCTGGGATGTCATTAAAGCACAGAATCCCAGCACAGCTTGCACAGGAGCCTCAGAGTCTGACAAACGATTCCCTCCGAGCTGGAAGCTTCAGTGGCATCACCCGAGGCTCCTGCTAATGGAGAGAGCAGAATTGCAAATGCAGGGAGGGTCAGGGGAAGGGGAGTTTGCTCAGAGCCTCCTTGGATTCCTCCTTGGATTCCTCCTTGGATTCTCCCTTGGATTCCTCCTTGGATTCTTCCAAAGTTTTCAGAGCAAGACAAAGGCACAGGTGGCAAGGACAAGCTTTAGGATGCATCTTGTGAGTTCCTCAATGTGAATTCCAGCCAGGAAGGGGCTGGGCAGAGCTGTAGGAACGTGTTTGGAGGAACCTTTAGGGGTGGCATCACCTCTGCTCCCTATTCCTGAGCCACCTGTAGGTACAGCCAGAGATTCCTAAGGAATTCCAAGAACCATGGACAGTCCCACGCTGTCCCAGGAGTGTTTAATCTGCCCAGCTGATCCCCTTTGGAAATCCAATTAAAGTCCTGTTAATGTGGAGGAGTTTAGAGAAAATCTCCTGTTGGTGTTTACACACTAAAGAGCAGAACTTAATTATAGACGACAGCCTGACTAAGGGCATTATATAATGAGGGAAAGACATTTATAGAGCCCATCTTACAACTCCAACAGTAAGAACTTGATGATAGAGAAAATTTAAAAGGCCAGAAAATGCTTTAGATGGGAAAAACAAGTGGAAAATCAATACACTGAGATGTCCTCTGTCCCACTGCCTTCGTGCTTCCAAACAGGAACAAGGTTCTCTCACTGTCACATCTAGAGCAGGATGACAGCAAATAAGGCAGAAATTTCACTTCAGGACCCACCTTGAATTATACAACTATTAAAAAAAATAAATTATCTCCTTAGCAACACTTGCCAACCACATTGAGCCATTAATGGCATAATTGTTCAACCACCACAAGACATTTTGTTGGCTTTGAGATATCAAAGAAAGAACAGGAATCCCTGCTAGCATCATCTAGCAGTGGATTAATTAAACAGGAATTCATGGAGAAAAAAAAAAAAAAAAACAGCTGAAACCACAGAGAAAGCAGTTGGGATATGGTATTTATTGTGATTATTCCCATTCCCCTTTTATGGGGGATTCCAGGTATCCATCAGAGAAATCCCTGACCTTATCCAACCACATTTTCACCTCTTCCCTGATAACACAGAGCTCTTTCCTACGGCCAAATTGTGAATTAAAGAAAAGTGATGAAACAGCAATTAGGACAGGATTATTCATTCTGGCAATGGGTGACATGAATATGTAAAAGAAAACCCCAAACCAGCTGTGGTATAATGAAGATAATTAGGATATTACCCATGGTATTCCTATCTTTGCATCCCATTAATACAATGAAATGGTTGGATCTAGGTTTGGGAGAGCTCTGCTGGCTGCAGGAAGTGTTGGCTTTGTGGTAAGTCCACAGATGTAGAGAGAAGTTCAATTCTTGGTTTTGTCACAGGGTTCATTTGTGAGCCTGGGCTGATCTCTGCAGGCTGGACCCCACCAGCAGCTCCTGCCTCCCTGCTGCCACCAGGAAAAGCCCAAGGAATTAGCCAAAAGAGCCTCATTTAGAACTATCTTTTGGGATAAATCAGCATGGAGATAAACCCCTTGAATTTGCCCCAAAATCTGGGAGCTCCTACTGTCATTGGGGTTTCCCTGTAGGATCTGGGCTCTGTTTTTTATTGTGGTGCTGAGGGAGATGCTTTATTCCACTTCAGCTTCTCACCTCTCTTGGACATTTGGTCCTTTAGGGAGGTGAGTTTTTCCAGGCCAGGCTTTGTTTCCACCTCTCTGTCTCCATCTCTGCTGCACTAGAGCTGCAGACTCTTTTATCCCATTATCCCAGCCCCTGCATGGCTGTAGTAACAGTGCTGGGAATTCAAGGACCATCTGTCCAAGTGTAACTCATTGCCTGCCCACTCAGCTCCACAGTCTGTCAAAAACACCCAGCTTGGGAAAGGAAACCAGAAACCTCTACTATTAAAAGTGCTCGAATTAAATGGATCTCCTTGACAGAATGGGGTTGAGGAATGACAGCACTGGCAAGATCTGGAGGGCAGAAATTTCTGCTGTGGCAGCAGTGATGGACACTGAGGATGGTCTGGGGACAGGGAAGCTTCTTCCCTGGTGTTGGAACACCAGCCCAACATTCCTGGGATCTGGGATGAGAATATTCCTTTGGTGAAGAGCTGGGATGGTGAAAATTCTCTTTGCCCAATCCTTCCACTCTCTTGTTTCTCTGTGGCATGAAATAAAAGAACATTTAGCCTTCTGGATGTAGATTGAAAATTGCCCAAGCATTCTTACTTTGAGGTTTCAAGTCAAAAAAGATAAAACATTAAAAAGTTCCCTCCCTGCAATATTTGAAGGGATAATAACTGTTAAGAGGAAAACAAAGCAAGGAAACAGGCAGATCCATCAACAGGGAGCCCAGATCAGAGCTTTGAGCCAGCTCATTTTTCTATTTTTGAGAACAAATATTCGGGACTTTCAATACTTTCTGTTATAATGGGTATTCTCTTCATGCTTTTTTTTGCCTTGCTAGGGACATACAGCTTTCTTTCAGCTTTCATTTCCAATTTTATTAAAAAATAATTTATTTTTCCATTTTCTGTTCGACAATGTCAATCAGGTTTTGCAGTTCTGCTCCCTTGCTCTCATAATATACCCAGCAGCAGGAATTCCAGAAGTGCCCAAGCCCCACTGGCAGCTCCCAGTGGTAATGTTTGATCTGTTTCAGGTGGACTGAAAACTCATTTATAATCAAAAAACCAAGAGACACCTGGAATGGAAACTTATTCATTCGGAGCTCTTTGAAACAATCCTCCAGTGGGTTTGAATAGACTGGAAACAGAAGATTCTGAGACATCCAAAGCTGTTTTCCATTTCCTGTGAGCCACATGACAGGATTACCCTGGAAAGTCCTTTTTTCCCAGGACAAATTCTCGTGCTCAAATCCTGCACTGCTGCAGAGGTGGCAAAGGTCCCCCACCTCACTCATCCCTTGCTCCCCCAAATTCCCAGTGGTTTCTGCTCCCACAGGGGTGGAATTTTGACCCCAAACCTCATTGCCTGTGGCTGTACTGAAAGGTTCAGCTGAAAACAAAAAAGCCCATATTGCATTTAGGAACAGCAGAAAGCTTTGGCTTGGAAAGGAACTTAAAATTCATTTATTTCCAACTCCCTACCATGGACAATTTTCACTCTCTCAGATTGCTCAGATCTCCATCCAGCCTGACCTTGAAGAGACAGAGAGAGTCTGGAAATTGAGAAGTTTTGCTCTTTGATGTTATCTAAACCCACCCACAGGAAAAAAAAAAAAAAAAAAAAAAAAAAAAAAAAAAAAAAAAAAAAAAAGCCAAACACCTCACATCCTTAATATCTATGTCCTAGTGACCGAGTTAAGATGAGGCTTGGGTGGAATCTCACAAAACAGCTGTGGGCAGAAGAGAATTTTCTCAGGCTGAAGCATCAGAATTCCTGGTCCTTCCTCCTCCCCCCTTCCACTCTCACTGTAACTCCAGGGCTGTGCTGTAAATTGGATCAGTGAATGATCCGAGGTGAAAAAATAGAAACTGAAGGTTTGTTGTGCTCTGAGTTCCTTAATCCGGGTAATTCCATCTGTCCTGCTCACAGCAAACCCCCAAACCCTGGGATCTGCAGCCTGGGGGTGCAGCAGGACGGGAGGCAGGGCAAGAGCAGAGGGGAAAAGCTCAGAGCAGCTCTGCTGATGGCAGAAATGTTTGTGCAGAAAGGTTTGTGCAGAAAGGTTTGTGCAGAACTATTTTGCAGAAATGTTTGTGCAGAAATGTTTGTGCAGAAAGATTTTGCAGAAATGTTTGTGCAGAAATGTTTGTGCAGAAATGTTTGTGCAGAAAGATTTTGCAGAAATGTTTGTGCAGAAAGGTGTGTACAGAAATGTTTGTGCAGCCTCCCCCTGCACTTTGAAGAGCCATTAAAGCCCCGTGATCAATGCAGTTTTTAATTATTTGCACTTCAGCGCTTTATGCAGGTAAACTCATCAGCACTTGAGACACTCCTGTCATCTGCTCACTTGGAAATTGGGGATTTGTGACACTGGAGTTGTCTCTCACACTGAACCCAGTGACTTGGGAACAAGATTAAGTCTCCTCCTAAGGAAATCAGCTGCTGGTGGTTTTTGGGCTGCTTACAGGTGTCAGTTCAGGTACCATGGGGAGCTTTCCTTTATTTCCATCCCTGGAAGTGTCCAAGGCAAGGTTGGGTGGAGCTTGGAGCAGCCTGAGGTAGTGGAAAATGTCCTTGCCGTGGAAGGAGTGGAACAAAATTGTCTTTTAGGTCTTTTTCAACCCAAAATTCTCTGAATTTTTCTCTGAAGATTCTCTGACTACATGCCCGAATGAAAAATAATATTCTTTAGAAGTCCATGATGTTTCATCAGTAAAATAAACTCTAATTAAACTTCTGGAAAAGGCAAAAAGCCTCCCATGATGCTGCAGCCCAGTTTTCATCCATAAATATGGATATCAGTCATCCTTCCCCACAGAAGATTATCACACAAAACCAGAGGTAATGAAATGATTTCTGTCATCCTGCTCTGCACTGTGGGATCTCAGGTCACGGATGGCATTTCCCCTTTTAAATCAGCCCAAAACCATCACTGAACTGAGCCTGTGCCACTCCTGGGAATTCCCACAGGGCAGTGGAGGGATGGACCTGCTGAGGAAGAGCTCATAGGGTAAAAATTGCTCTAAACCACGTGAAAATTGGGGTTTTTTTATAGTATTCATGCTGATAGTAGGGCCTAAAATCTTGCAAGAATTCTGTCTGCCCTGTAAGTTAAATCTGTGACCATCAAGATCACTTTTTATGCCAATCCAGCCAAATCAAACTTTACTCTTATCACACAGGATGGGCCTGTTCAGGAATCATCACTTAAATTTTCTTTTCTTCCTAACTGAATTTATCTTCAGGGTGATCCTCCAGTATTGACCTGTTGTAAGACACTTGCTTTGTGTCAGGACAATTATTTGCAATTACAAAGAAGAGAAAAATATTAAAAGAAAAAAAGGCCAGAGCCATCCTGTACTGTGCTTGCCTCTCTCATTTAACTTGTAATTGCTTTTATTGACAATTTCTTCTTCCTTCCCTGGAGTGGTGAGGTCATTAAGCAAATCTGCCTTTTTTTTTCTGTACAAAATGATAATTTAACTGATTAAACTCTTGCATGGTCAATACACTTCCATGAGATTCCCATCCCACACACCACACTGGGATTTTGTTTCCATCTGAAGACATTTCAGAGTGTTTAATGACAAACAGGACGCTATTGGCTTCTTCCCTGTCTCAGCTTTTGTATCCATCCCTTTAGAAAATTCCACTTGTTGTCATTAAAAACGCAGCACAGCTCTGTCAGTCATTTTTCTAAGCAGGTGTTGTCACTTTTGCACTGTCACTTGCACATTACACAAACCCTGGCTGTACCAGAGACACGAATAAAGGAAGTGGCCTCAAGTTGGGCCAGGGAAGGTTTGGATTGGATACTAGAGGAAAATTCTTCATGGAAAAAACATTTCATTTCATTATCTTAGAAATGTTTTCTGCTCTGGAACAGGGGACAGCTGGGGGCTGCTTGGGGCAGGTACAGAATTCAGTTTCCTCCCATTTTCTGCTTTACAGCAGGCAGTAAAAGAGCAGCAAAGCCTCTGATGGTTTTTTAGCAGGGGCTGGAAAAAGAGAGAGTTTCCAAGAAATCCTGTTGTCACCTTGTTTCAACGAGCCCAGAATATTCTGGAGATGCCTAAAGAGAGGCTGCTTCACACCCAAATTTATCCTGCAGCCTTTCATTCATCCTGTGCTCTACTCACTACTGAGGAACGAGCTCAGGTTGAAGGAATTTGGGGTAAATTGGAGAAAATCCCATGATATTCCATGATAACTCCATTATATCCCAGAGCAGCCACCACAGAGCCACCCTGCACCCTATCCCTGTCACTCCACCCCAGCACACTTTTCATTTTTATTTTTATTTTTATGTCCCATTCAATTTGACCTTCAGCACCTGAAGCCTGGAAGAGACATTTTGGAAACATCTACTCAGAAATCTCTTTTATTCCTGCAGCTGAGAAGTTCTCCTCCACTTTGCTACCCTTTTTCTTTAATCCCCAAATCTTTATTTTTCTGTAGTTCCTAAAGAATAGATTGTATGAGTCAAGTTACCTTTTATTTTTTTTTTCACTTCTATTTATAGTCTTTAAAAAAAAAAAAAAAAAGAAACTACTCTTCCATTTTCACACAAAGTATTTAATGGAAGAGTGAAGTGAGCTCCTGTTCAGCCACTCCAGGAGTTCTCAAACAAGAGGGAGGCTTATTAGATGCTAAATGAGTTTCATTTCAAATTGAAAACATTTTCTGTCTTGTTGTTTTAATTCGAGTCATTAGCTGTACCTGAGTCTAAATGAGCTACATTTTCCTGAACTTCTGAAGTATTTTTAAACTCTCTTTCAAATTCCTTTATCTGAGTGTATCTCTGTCCCATTTGTAATGGTCTGCTGTATTCATTAGATACTGGGAACCATCTGTTAGAAATTTGCCCAGAACAAATCCAGTTTAAGCAAGATAAGAAGACATAACTCTGACTTTCTCTGAGCTAATAGCTCAGATTTTGGTGAAAGGGTTGAAATCAGCTGCACTTGAGATTTTCACCCTGTTTTGGGAAGATAGCAATGGTGGTTAATTAAAATAAGAAGACATTTCTTTAGTCTCCAAAGAATATTTGTAAATCACAGATGAAATTGGAAGTAATTTATCACTGATGCTCTATGAAATTCAGCTGTAGATCCATCTGGCCATGGTGCTTTAGGAGGCAATATTGCTTGCAGGGCACTTTTTATTGCTTATCTCTCCTGGGGGTTATCTAAGTATTGCCTTGATAATGCTGGCAGCTCTATTTCAGCCACAAAATAATAAATGGCTCCTATTTCTACTGTATGTAATTCAGAACAAGGAAAAAAAAAAAAATCCTTATTAATTTGTCTCCTTAAACTTTTTGCATATAACCTCTTCCAAGCTGGGTTTGTTTTCCTTTAGGAGGCCGTGGGGGGATGTGGGCTCTGGCACATTCACCTGCCTTTTGTGCAGAGCCAAAATTAAATAACAGCAGAGTGGAGCTCATTTAAGAAACAAACCAGACAATTTTTTGTTCTGATACAACCTTGAGCTGCATTTCTTAAGCTTGGAGTTGAATGGAAGGATTGATTCTGGATATATTGATTTTAACACATTGAAATACATTCAGGAATAGAGGTCATGCTTAGTGCTGTCGATGAACACAAGTAAATGACCCAGAAACATTTAGGTTTGTATTTTTCGAACAGCTAGAAGTCTGATCAGATGAGTTTGAAGTCTAATTAGGGGTTGCACAGAGGTGGTAGCTTGGAAAAAAACACAACTTTTCAAATTAAATATTGCTTAGATGCCAGACAAGTCTGGATCACTGAATCCCAGAATGGTTGGGGTTGGAGGGATTTTAAGAACATCCAGTGCCACCCCTGCCATGGCAGGGACACCTCCCACTGTCCCAAATCCCAATGTCCAGCCTGGCCTTGGGCACTGCCTGGGCCAGCCCTGCCCACCCTGCCAGGGAACAATTCCTGCCCAAAATCCCATCTAGAGCTTCACTCTTCCACTTCAAAGCCATTCCCTGTTGTCCTAAGCTGCATTCCCTTGAAGGAATCCCTCTCCAGCTCTCCTGTACTCAAAGCAGTGAAGATTTGAGCAGGAGGGCTCTGCCAGCAGCTGCCAGTGACCCAATTTTGCCCAATATTCTCTCCCTGCCCTTTCCTCCTGTTCTGCTCTGACAAACACTGTAGGAAATGTAAAAAAAGGGAGAATTTCACAGTAAAAGGAGCATTTTGATCCAGGATACCAAGTCGGATAGCAGAGCACCCCTGCTGAGGTGAGTGCTCAGGTAGATTTAAGCTGGGCTTGTCTCAGACCCCATTGAGAGCCTTTGTGACCCTGTGCTGGCACCTGGCTCCAGGTGCCCTCTGCCCTGGGCTCAGTGATCCCAGGATGTGGCCCTGCTGTTCACCTGGACCTGGTTTCCATAGAAAAACTGCTCTGAAACGTAGCTCAGGTAAAGATTTTTCCCCTGCCTGCAGTTCAGGGGGAGGAATTGTTCCCAGAGGTCCTGAGTGCTGTTTACTGTTTTTCCTGCTTTTCCATTAGATGGATCTGACAACTCCTGTTGCCAGGGTTTCATCCCACTCTGAGCCACACACCAGGGTTACTCACTGGGGTATAAAACACATTTTCCAGGGCCAGCCTCTGACCCATTGCTGTCAATGAAATCTTCCAGTAAAACCCTCAGAAATATCCAAGCCCTCAGTTTCAAGGGAACTTATGTGATTTTTAATTTATAGCCATTTTCAAATATTACTAAAACAATCACTTATCTGCTTCCCTATCCCTCCCCAGCAAATCTCAGCCAAATCTGTTTGGGTTTTTTTTTTTTGTTTGTTTAGTGGGGTTTTTTTTGTTGTTGCTTTTGGTTTTTTTGGGTTTTTTTTCCAAGTATTAATGCAGTGTAACTGTGTTGGAATCCCAGAGCAAGCCCAGGAGGGAATATCAGGAGACCTGAGGTCAGATTTGCTCCTTCCCAGGCTGTTCACTTCCAGCCCAATGCCACAGAACCAGACGAAGAACAGAGGTGAGATTTGTGTGTTCAACTAAACACAGGGGTGGAATATCGAGCTCCAGGGGCAGTGAGAGGGATCCAGGGAGCTCAGGAATGAGATTTGGGGGAGCACTGGGACTGCTGCTGGGAGTTCCCCTCTCATCCTGGTGTGCTGCCTGCTGATAAAGTGCCATTCCTTAGGAAAAGTCACGGAACAGCAAATCAGAGAATGAGAGGAGCTCACTTGGGACTCAGTCTCTCCTCTGGATGCACATGAGCTCACATATGCAGTAACTAATTTTACAAGGGGTGTTACACACTGGAGAAGCCTCAAGTAGCTCTTGGATTGCTGCAAACCAATTCTGAATATGCTCCTTTGAATTCCAGATTTGGGTTTGGTTATATTCCAGTCCTTTAATCTTTCAATATTCATTAATATTTTCATGAATAATTTTTTGTACATCACTGAGATATGGGTGCACTTCCTTCATCTGTCTCGACTTCCGTGCAAGCAAAGATATTTCCTATTTTTTCGTTATTTTTCTATATTGTCTGTCATGAAACAAAAGCTACCCATGTCACTCAGATGACCAATTCCTCACTGTAAATAGCAAATATTCAATAATTTCAGGAGTCTTCTGCAAACAACCATGTGCAGGGAGAGGTCCTGCCTGGTAATTAACATCTTATTAACAACTATTAATAATAAATATACCTGCAGCAATCCTGAGCAGATCACAGAAATCAGAAGCAGAAAAATTGCTCAGTTCCTTCAATAATTTATTTCCAAAGATTCAATCCACAAGTTCAGCTCGCTGTTTATGATTTAGATAAAAGGAGGGGAAAAAAGATATTTGGGGTTTGAATGGATCTTGCAAATGGGTTGAAACACCATTTTATTAAAGGATTTCTGTGAATATGAAAATACTTTAATGTTACCATAGCTTTAAAGATTTCAAGTGATTTTGCCTTTGCAGTTGGAACCACTGATTTTTAACATTAAGTCTCAGTTTTGAACTGAAGAAAAACAACTGTTTCCCTATCCCCCCGATATAAAAAAGAAAAATTGCAGTGTAAAGCAGGAGAAATCGAATCCGGAAAAGCAGAAAGCAAATCAAAATAATCACAAATGTATTCTTTTTCAAAAATGAGATTTATTAGCCAATCTCTCGGTGTTATTAAGCTGGATGGAGAGCAGCAGCATTATTATGTTTCTCAGTACTATTCAGGAGAGCTGGAAATCTACAGCTATGCAGAAATGGAAAAGCACACGGAGGAATAGCCACTTGAAATAATTCAGGGGTAGGGAAGGGCTTGATTACACCGGGGGGTTCATGTTAGCAGCAATTTGGGGAAGGATTGGTTTTCCTGCAGAGGGAGCAGGGAAAGGCTTGGGCTGTGTTTGTTGTGATTTACAGATGTCCCTCCATGTCTGTCCTGGGTGCTTTGGGTGGGAGCAGAGACACCAAAGTGCCCATGGATTCCAAGGGCAGGTGATGGACATGGATTCTGCTCCTCTGGTGGCACCTGTGGAATTCAATCTGCTGCCAGATAACAGGGCTGTAATAAAGATTCAACAAAAAAAAAAAATAGTTGAGGGGGAAAGTTTCTCCTTCAACCAGTGGGCGTGGAGAAGTGCTGAGAGATGTTATTAAATTTATTAATGCAGTCTTGCTATGATGGGGGAAAATTAAAAATTCAAGTTCTATTAAGTTCTTCTCTAGAAAATTAAAAATTCAGCTGGATAAGAGCTGGTGTAGTTAGTACAGGCTTTAAAAAGAGAACAAGCACCAGGACAAGAGGAAACGGCCTCAAGCTGCACCAAGGGAAGGTTAGGTTGGATATCAGGAAAAAATTCTTCACTGAAAGGATTGGAAAAAGTTTTCCAAGGAAGCTCTGGAGTCTCCAGCCCTGTGGGTGTGTAGAGTGACAGCAAGGCCATCAAAGTGAGAGCAGGACCTCAGGGCAATGGCTGGACTTGATGACCTTAAAGGTCTTCTGGGAGCTGAACTCTGTGCTAATGTCACTAATAATGACCCTGTCCATGGAAATGTGGGATTGCTCCAACACAACCCCACAGAGATCAGAGGAACCAGCAGGGAAGAGCCACAAATGGATTAAAAGCAGAATATTTCCTGTGATTCAAGAATTCCAAAAGGCATCCAGGAGTGAGATGGTGCCCAGCTGAAGCAGGGGGATGTGAAGGTGCTGATGGATGGTGGGAGGTGTTGGCCAGAGCAGCAGAGCTGCCAAAGGCAATTTTCCCTCAGCTCAGCCCTCATTCCCCAGGGTGGAGCACAGGATGGAGGGATGGAGAGATTTCTTGGCAGAAACTCATCCAGAAATACCAGCTACTGGAACCTGGTGGGGGAAAAAAAAAAAAATTGTGCCTGGGGTTCCTTGCCAGGGCAGAGAATGTGAGAATGTCCTCCTGTCTTGGAGAAGGGTGGGAATGGGGAGCAAGAATCCACTTCCAATCTCAATTTTCTCCGTGGACTAAATCATTCAGCCCTTGGAGCAAGGTAGAAAATCGCAGACAAACTTCAAGCAGGTGTTTGGGAAGCGGTTTTGTTCCAGCCCTTGGCACGTGTGGCCCTTTCCTGCCCTATTTGGAAAAAATGTGATTTGCACACCTCTCACAGACATCCTTCATCTCATCCCAATGGTTCTTCATGCAAAACCAGAGCATTAAACTGCAAATGGGAGACTTAATTAAAATGTTCACTTTTCTAAGATCAATAATGGAGGTAAAATAGTTTCACTTTCCATTGATATATCTGTTTTTTCCCTCATTTGAAAAAAAACTGTGAATTACACTTTCTAGCATATTGCTTGCAAAAATGCTCCAAAAGCAAATTAAACCTTCTGGCAGCCTTTGATTCATTTTATATATGACATAGAATAACTTAACAGATATATTAGAATACAGCACAAAATAACATAATTAGGCACAGTTTCATGTCTAGAGTTTGCAAGTGTGGAAGAAACTTTTTAAGTGTTTAACTCATTTAGTAAAACTCAAGTACTACAGAGCAAATTGTGAATATTTTGATCTATATAGAGTTTGATTCCAAACTCTCAGCTCTCAGTAGAGCTCACTTTATAAAGTGACTTCTAATTTATATTCTGTGTTAATGTCAAGAAACTAAATCAGAAATCTAGAAGCAATTATACATAATAAGGTGGAAACAGTGGAATAAAGTCTGTCAGGTAATTTCAATCAAAATCCATAGCACTGGTGTATCTGAGCACTCCTCTCTGCACAGAGAATTACAGCAGTCTTGCATTTTATTTATTTAAATTTTAATAATACTGGATCTCACGAGAGTTTTTTAAATCTATGAATTAGTACAAGACCTTCAATTTAATTTTGTGATTGTGGGTCTTAACGAGGAATGTTTTAATTTCTGTGGGACTGTGCAAGGCCAGAGCTGGACTAGAACCCCTCTGGCATTTCGTTCCTATAAATAAGATCCTGACTTTAGGAGAGTTCATAGAGAAAATTTGTCAATTTATCCATAATACAAAGATTCAATCTACAAGAATTCTACTGAGAATTTTTCAGTATTTGGAGCATTTCATTATGAGAAATAAGTATTGCATGCTTAATGCATGAGAGTATTTCTCATTCTGAGAGCAAAGAAATGAGCTGGGAATAACATTTATGCTACAGGACTCAGTCAGGGCTCCTGCAGTGATTCCTCTCTCTATTTGCCTTTGAGAAGTGTGAAGGGAGAGTCTGGGTGTCTCCAAGATTGGAGAAAGTGTTTCTTTTCTGAATTGTGAACAGTCAAGGAGTGTTTGGGCTTCACTGTGTTTGAATTGAGCCTGAAATACCAGGACACAGGGAATGGCTTCAAACTGGCAGAGAGTTGGTTTAGATGGGATTTTGGGCAGGAATTGTTCCCTGGGAGGGTGGGCAGGGCTGGCACAGGGTGCCCAGAGCAGCTGTGGCTGCCCCTGGATCCCTGGCAGTGCCCAAGGCCAGGCTGGACATTGGGGTTTGGGACAGTGGGAGGTGTCCCTGCCATGGCAGGGGTGGCACTGGGTGGTTTTTACGTTTCCTTCCAGCCCAAACCTTTTTGTGTTCTCTGATTCCATTCATTCCAAACCTGCAGCTCAGTTTTACCCTTGGCCACAGGATGTCAGCTCAGTTTACACCTTGGGGCTCATCATTTTTCCTGTGCTTTGAGGATCTGTGCTCTTCTCCTGAGTCCTGCACCGACCAAATCACATTTTTCGAAAGGCAAGAGCCATCCCGAGGTGCTGAAGGGATCCAAAAGTCTTTACAAAAATCTATAATCACATTTTCCTTCACTACAGAGTGGATGCAGTTTGCCTCTCTTCTCGACAACTCTGATGCATGAAAAAAAAAAAAAGAAAAGCAAGGTGAAGAGCACAACAATCAACCATGGCAAGTCTCCACGTTGTTACTTCAATGATGCACAATCTGTTTGCTATCTGAGCACTGTAAACAGACTAATATTTCCCGAAGTATGGGATAAATCAGCCATTTAGAAGCAGCGAAGAGAAAATGATGAAGCTCCGAGTGAGTTGTGAAGCAGTGAATAAGGATGTATTACACCACGGGAAACCATCAATATTTGTTTATTGTGTCAGTGTGAGGAATAAATCTGTGGGCTAATTTGTATTCTCTTCAGTTAATTCCACTGTTCCTGATGCGGTTTTGGGCTTACCTAAAAACAGAGGCCAGACAGAATTTAGGGAATAAAAAGCTGTTTTATTTATGGAAAAAACTTCAGGTACATTTATGGCAGACAAAGCCCCCCAGAGGCTGCACCCAAAAATGGACCCAGGTCACGGTTTGGTTTTCACACTTTGATAAGTTTGGGCCATTTGCACATTGGGGGTTAATCTTCCAATTACAGCTGCAGGTAATGAAGTCATTTACCCCAAGTTTGCTCCCCCCAACTCCCTTTTGTTTCCATCCCTGGGGGCCTGAGGCAGTGAGGTGTCCTTGATTGCCAGCCTGGAGAGGAATTGTTGTGTCTGCCCAAAATGGGAGAGCAGCAGCCAGCACTGGATATGGAGTTTGGAGTTACACACTAAAGAATTACAGGATTACAAAGCAATGAAAATATAAAATGCATCAACTCTGACCCAGGCACTACCAAAGGGTCCTTCTCACACTTGGTACCTCTTTGTCTCCCTAAGCAGGAGATTTATTTATCTGATAACATCAAGACTCTGGGGTTTATCACCTTATCCCAGAGTGGGTTGGGCTGGACTGAGTTGGGTTGGATTTGGCTAGTTGAGTTGGGTTGGGTTGTGTTGAGTTGGGTTGGGTTGGGTTGGGTTGAATTGGGTTGGGTTGAGTTGGGTTGTGTTGGGTTGAGTTTGGTTGGGTTGGGTTGGGTTGTGTTGGGTTGGGCTGGAAGGAACCTTGAGGATTATCTCATTCCAACCCCCTGCCATGGGCCAAGCTCCTATCAAATTTAGTTAAGCTGCCATAAACAAATTAGCTCATTAAGTGTCTAATTGCCCTCGTTGTCTCCTTTCACCAGTTGCTCTTTTGACTCATGATGGATGTTTTTAAAGCTTGATTAGAGCCACATGAGCTTATCTGCAGACAGACCAAATCCCTCCAATCCTCGATGGAGATGTTGGAGGAAAATCACTCAGCACCATTAAAACCGAGCTTTGCAGGGAGACCACTCTGCCACTGAGCTGTTGTTGCTCTTTGGTCCTTTTATATTTCCCTCTGTGTCATTTTTTCCCTCCTTTGGTGAGATTTTCAGTTCCATTTTTGAGCCTATCTGCAGAAAAGCTGTTGGCTCACATTCCAATGGCTATTGGAAAGGCTGAGGGCTTGTAAAGAGAAAAGGTGGAATGTTGGAATTGAGAAGATTTGCAGCTCTAATGAGCCAAAAAGGAAAAGATCTTACAGGTTTTCATGAGACCAACATGAGAACAGAATTAATTTTTCTTTGGTTATTTGAGTGAATTGACCATTTTATGAAAAAGGGTGAGGAATCAGAGATAGTTCATTTAGTTTTCTGCTTCACTGAAATTCTCCTGCCAACAAATATTATCTGAATTGTTTGTTCATGAAAGGGTTTTATCAAGGTCTTTTTAAAGCACTCATTTCAATATCCCGTTGTAAAGGGCTGCAAAGGTTAGGAGAGTTTGCTTTGAATCCCACTATTATTTCTTCATTAATCATCCAATTTTTGGCATTTAATAAATGTCTGTTTGCAGGGGAAAAATGAAAAGTTGGATTGGTTCTAATCAAGTTGGACTAAAGATATTTCAGGAAAGCAGAGAAAGCAAACATTGGTGTGACATGAAATAAGCATGGAAGCAAAATTGATCTACATCAAATATGTTATAGGAATCTTTGGAATAAATGGGGGAAAAGGAAATAAAATGTTTTTACTGTATTAGTCAGTTATTAAATTGCAAAGTTCTTGGTTAGTGACATTCACCTGTGGCTAAAGGCTTTCAATTCATATCCAAAATCTTTTGAGCTCTAAACTGCAAAATATTCCTCTTTCAATCCAGATGATTAAGTAGAGTGTGGAAAAGTGGAGAACTATGAGTAAATTTAATTAATTAATGGATAGGTGGTTTTATACTTCAAGGAGATAATTCAGAATGAAGCCACTGCCTTCAAATATTGATGGAGACTGAACTTTGGTTTTTAACCATAAATGTTTCCCATTTCTGAGAAGGCAGCAAACAAGAAATGCTTCAAGATGGAGCTGCCTCCAAAGAAGCCTTTAAATATGAAAAGCCAACCCCGAAGAACAATTAGCAATAAATAATGTGTTATTTAGTGCTTCTTTTCTTTGTGACCCACGTGTCAAAGAAGTGGGTTTTTCAATTATTTTGTTAATTGCAACTGTTTAATTAATAGATCTTACAAAAAAAAGCAACACCCACATAGTCTGTGCATTGTAAATGATTCAGTGCAGATAATTTTTTGTCTAATTTTCACAATTCACCACTTGAACTTACTGATAATATTGTCTTAATTTCATAGTTTTTCTATCTCCCATGAAGAAGAAGGTTTTAAAGCAGTGAGATTTTGTTTCTTGATGAAAAGGGCTGTGGTATTTGTTTTTCATTACTTTTTGCACATTGTAAAATCAAACCCATTAGGAGCTCAGTCCTTTCAAATCTAAATTCACCTTCTAAAGAGCTCTTGGTCTCTTTGAAACATCTTGTGACTGTATTCTGCAATAATTTTGTTTTAGTGGCAAATGCCAAACTTAGCCCTTCACATCTCCCACTGTCCCAAATCCCAATGTCCAGCCTGGCCTTGGGCACTGCCAGGGATCCAGGGGCAGCCACAGCTGCTCTGGGCACCCTGTGCCAGCCCTGCCCACCCTGCCAGGGAGAAATTTCTTCTCTAAATCTCTCCTGTTTTAGTTTAAAACATTTTTTTTTGCCCTTCTCCTATCACCATCTGCCTGAGTAATAAGTTGCTTCTCCTCTTTTTTAGCCTCTAAAGTCAAGTTTCAGAGCCTGTTTTGTTGAGTGTCCCCCAAAACCACAACCAACGTTCCCAGCTTCTGGTTCCCTCGTTGCTTTTGCACAGAGTAACTCAGATTTGAACCAACCCAAAAAAATTTCTTTCTGAACTGTTTGGAAATCCTTCATCTCAGAAGAGGGGACGCCCATCTTTCTCCAGGATTCAGCAGAGCTGGAGAGCTCTGCACTGCCCAGCAAGGTGTGGAGCATCCCCACTGTGCACAGAAAATGCCAACAGCTCCTCTCCAAACACAGCCAGCCAAGGATGCTTCCCTCAAAATCTCCTGGAGAGCCCGAGGAGCAGTGCAAGAGCCACTCCCCGGCATTCTTGGCCAGCAGATTTTGATTTCCAGCTCGGCAGGGAGGAGCAGCGCTGTCATAAGAATTGCTCACCCTTGGAGGAGATTTGGATGTGCTGGACTGAGCTGTTCACACCCCAGGGCTGGACAAAGAACAGGAGCAGGCTCCTCCACTCCTCCCATTTCCATATTGCAATGCATTCAATCACAACACTTAAAATGACAAAGACTTCTTTGTTTTAATTGAATTTCTCCATGAAAGAAAAAAAAAAAACACAAAACCCTCCCACGTTCAGCTCTTGAGATCTCAGTATATCCTTGACCTCTAGATACCTTTCCAAATGAAATAATTTCAAATTTCATTACTTGTTTTCAGATAATCAAGTGCATTATGTGTTCATTAGTTCATTTAAAGCTCTGCACATTCCACGGAGTCATTTTAATGTCAGCTGATTTAGCAGCAGTTAAATCTCACATAAAGGGAAGGAGACAAGGACAGCTCTGTTTGCTCCACCTTCACAATAAATGTACAGAACCTATAGAGGAGCTAAAAAATAACTCAGAATTACATCTAAACAGACAAAAGCAAATTCTCAAGGTCTTATCCTCTACCTGTGGAAATCTCTAAAGGACTTACTAAGAAATATAAACGAGAAGATAACAAGGAGTAAACAATGAAACACAAGGCAAATAACGAAGTGGGAACTGCCAGCATGGCACAGCCTGGGAAGAGGGATTAGAGCACCGACAAGACAGTGGGAGATTTTTATCAAATATCCTTCAGTGACAGACAGGGCTGTTGGGTACAAAGCCTTGTGTACAGGATGAGAAAAATAAATCAATTCCAAAGTCAGCCAGTTTGAATAAAAATATTCAAGTGATGCTGTCTCATAATCTATTAAGCAGGTGCCACGGTTAACAAGGGGTAAGGAAAAGTGGCTGCAAATACTCTTTATCCTCTTTCCTTTGGGACATATTAATGTAATCCTTTTAGGGTGGATGGAATACAAAGAATTGAAAAGTGCTCCCTCTTCCCCAGGTGCAGGGAAGTCCATGGTAATGGATCAGAGTTATTTTTATGGACAGTAGATGGACCAGGATATTCCCAGCTGAACACCAAATGGAATTTAACAGAGATCTGCAGACCCCTCAAGCCCCTCAGAGAAGCATTTGGTGCCAAAGGCATTGACTAATGTAAACCTGACTGAAAACCTCTATTTGGGAAAATAAAAACTCCATTAAAAGTAATCAGTTATCTTGGGTTTTTCTCAATTCACAGCTTCAGAAAAACTTCACCAGCAATGTTTTGAAGGAAAATTATCATTGTTTGGAAAAGAAACGTGTATGAAACTTTGGTGAAACAGTATTTCCTCTTCATCTGATTTAATTGATGTCATCAAGACACAGACTCCATATTTTGAGATTTCTTTGGGAAAGTGAATGTGATTCGGCACCACAAAATCAAATGTCGATTTCTTTCATATTTGTGATGGACATCCAGTGCTGAGGAGTCTCATCCAGACATTTATTCACGGGAGTAGAGGTCCAGGTTCACAGCTAGGGACACCCAGGCTGGAAAATGAGGTCATTGGGTTTGGAGCAGAATCGTGCTGAGCCAAAGCTGGGATGGATCTGAGGAGCTGCTCCATGGATTCACTGCCTGAGCCTGAGCTGACTCTGCTGCAAGTAAACCTTGAGTAAAGAGAGATTTGGAAGGAAAGTGAGCAAATATCAGAGAACCGTGTGCAGCACTTCCATAATCTTTCAACATTGATCTTTGAGGGGAGCATGAGACACAGGAGAAGGCTCCGAGGTAAAATTCACTTTTCAAAGGACATTTGAAAAGATCTTATTGATGAGTTAATTAGGCCATTCTCTTGCATCTGGTAGAGAAGGTGTGTGCCTGCAGTCTTCCTCACCAGGCAGCCACTGTTTGTACCTTCAGTCCACTTTAATTCATACCAGCAGATCATTCCTTCCTCTTCTGAGTGGGCAGGGAGGCTCATCCTGAGCGTGAGGAACAAATTGTGAACAAAGCACTGGAGTTTTGGCAGTGAGGGGAGAGTTTAGAAAAATTAAAAGCAATATATTTCTAAGGGAATCACCAGTGAGAGAAGTGGGTTTATGCTTCCCTCTAAGAAGGGGCAGTATTTTTTTTTTAAATTAGAAACCCAAATATTTTTTCCCACATGCTGCAACACCATGTGGATCCAAAGCTTTATTGGTAGTGAGCAGGTTTTATCTGATCCCACATGAAAATCACCCTTGAGGAGCAATGAGCCACAGTATTTCATCAAGAATCCCTGGACCTAAAAATCTGCAAAGCTCTTGTGTGCTCCTATCTATTTTTTAATGCATTTTATTAAATATGTCTTCAAGTGCTGCTCAGTAACCACTGGGCCCTTAGTCTGAGATGTCATTTTAGCAGCAAAACAGTAGGGAAAAAATAATGTGGGCACGACATATTTGCCTGAATAAATATAATTATGTTTCCTTGTAGTTGCTTGATGTGGTGACTATTACAATTTCCCACTTAGCTGGAGAGCTTGCTTTAAATCCCAAGAATAAAGGCTTGTCTGCCTCGAACTGATGCTCAGTTCTGTCTGAATGCATCCATTCTCTTCCCATCTTTGTGCAACAAATGCTTCTCTCCTCTCCATAATAACAGCTACAATTATGTGGGTTTTAGTCTCATGATAAACTTGTACAGAGGTGAAAACAGCTGCACTGAGGGGGTGTGGCAGCTTTTTTTCTAGCACTGGAAGTGTTTCCTCCCGGGGTGGTTTCTCTCCTGGGCTTGGTAGTTGGAGTTTGGTGGCAGCAGATCCCTCAGTGTTCACATTTACACAACGAAGTATTTCTTATCTGTGCACAATTAACCATTTTTTCTAAACATTAACTGTATCTCCAAGCTCTCTGAAGGTCAAATTTTGATGACATTGGGTTGGGGGAGTTGAGTTTTATTTCGTTTTATACAATTCAGCAGGACAGGAAGATGACAAAATGGCCAGAATAATCTTTGGAGCTCCAACTGCAAACTCTTTTTTTATGGTGTTCATATTGAAAACAACTCACAAATACATGTTGGTTTTAATCCATTTTCATCCATCTTATTTCAACCTCACTGAGTCCTGAACATGTCTCACTTTCTTTTCCTTTCTGTGCTTTGTTCACGGCAGAAACATTGTGAAGTCTCACTCGGGGTAGGTCATGTTGCACAGAGACAAATATCTTGTCTTCCCTGCAGTGAAGCTGAGAATATCTTAAGCTTTTTATTTTTTATGAAACAGAAGTTCAAAAGTTCATCTTGCATAGGCTTCAGCCGTGGTGAGGAAGAAAGGGAAAAGTCCTCAAGAGATAAGTGATGTAACAATGAGAAACTCAAAGTCAGCCTTGTCTAGGGGATGGCTCCTTTTAATTGAGCCATGATTAAAGCTTTGCTTCTCTCTCTCATTGGAGGTGTGGCTGTGCCAGCTTTTGGAGTAATTTTTTAAAAATGGCAACAACTCTAATTAACTCTTTTTTTTTTTTTCCCCCTCAAGAACACCAGTTTTCCTTTTTTCCCTGAAAACCCACAATTTTCACTCAAGTAGATCAGTAATCAGAAGGGATTGTGAATCCAGTCTCAGTGCTGGGCCACACAATTCCAGTTTTGGACTCTTCTGTAATTATACTAATTAGCTTCCCTCATTTTCCTCTCAGCAGATATCATTGCTTGGCATTTCCTGTCCTTCATGTATCTCCTGTTGTTCATTACTTTGTCCAAAGTGAGTTGTGCCAAATTTAATCCTCAGTCACATCCTTCTGGTTTTGTTCCATCATGGCTTAAATTGAGTGGTGCTACTGTAGAGGGAAAAGGATCCAGTCCCAAATTATGGCTCTTTTCCTGGCCAAATATGACTATATGTAAATATCTGAGGGCAATGGAGCAAGTGAGAATTAAAATTATAAAAACTAGTGGATTTGGGAGTGAAATCTGTGCAGGAAATAGAAGGGGGAGGAAGGAAAAATCTGTTTGTGGGGAAAGAGGAGTCGTTGTTCTTCTCTTGACCTAACTTAAAGGAATCTTTTGTAGACACTGTTTGTGCTGTAGATCTTTCTTATCTCACTCTACTCAGTTTTGTTTGTCTAATATCTGCTCAGCAAGTGCCTGACTTTATTTGTCTTCATTCCCCTCTATAGTCTCTGCAATAATCCTCTGCTATTATACATCTTTGTTTGCCTCACATTTCCTTAGGAGTTTTCCTGTGACGTTGTTCATCTTCATTCCCTGAATATCCACAAGCCTGGCACAGCTCAGCCTGGATCTCCTCCCTCGGAACCAGCAGCAGTTCCCTGCACTTGTCCTTCTTCATTTGTCACCTCCAAAAGCCACCTGCACTCAAATCCATTAGAAACCATCACCCAACAGAGTGAATTCCTTTTCACTGCCCAGGACACCCAGCAGTCATCACCTGGCACCACTGGCTCCAGGCTTCAGAATTGTTTGTTTTTTTGTTTTTTTTTTTTAATCCTGGATCATCCCACAGATGTCCATGCATGGCTTTGCCTTGGGCTGTCCCACCACGCTGGGGAAATTCCTGCTCTGAGTTTGGGATTCGTCATCACTGAATCCCAGAATGGTTTGGGTTGGAAGGGACCTTAAAGATTGATTGTCTCATTCTGCCCCAAAAGAGTAGTTGCAAATTCTTCTGTAATATTTCATGATGGGTTTTATCTCCACAGTTTTATAAAATAATATAGGAAAAATAGACTTTAAACCAGGTAGCTCATAATCATAAGCAGGGAAATGTCATCTTTTCTTCCCCACATTCCATGAGACATCTGAAATATTTAATCTGCAGAAAGGATTTTTTTAAGGTAAGAAACCGAATTGGAAAAATTTCTGAATTCTCAGATTTAAACCCAAAGAATGAAGAGTTATTTTCAAATCAAACTTGCCATGTAACAAAAGTATTTTGGAGAGGTGTTATAAACAGATGTGTGGTTAACGAGATCCAGCATCATCAATTTTAATTTCCAGTCTGTTGTTTTTTCAAATGTTCATTGCTCTCTTGAACTCAGACTAAGAAAATACATTAGATTAAAAATCTGAATTGCTCTCGAAGTGTAGCTGAGCTCTGTAATTTTAGCAGCCCTATGTTCATTAGGATAAAGAAACAGCATTTTTGAATTCATGGCACTAAAAATGAAATAATATTTTAACGGGGAAGAAGAGCCCTTCTGAAAAGCAGCTGTTATCTTTTTTGTTTTATCCAGCCAGGAGCAATATTTCCTGTCCGAGTCTCTGGTGGCTGTTTAGATGAACATGAACTAAAATGCATCTTTTTCAAAATTTTAAATTTCATATCCTATTGTAGCCGAGAGCCCAATTTCACACATTGGACTTGTCTAAGTCAAAACCTGTTTTCCTTTTTCTTTCTTCTTCTGCTTTCAGCCCAACACATTGCTTCTAAATTAAACACAAGCTGGGGGAAAAGAGCTTTATTGAGAGCTCACCAAAGGTGACTGTGAGCTGGAGAATGTGCAGAGACACACCGAGGTTTTCTGGGAAATTCCTGGTACTGTGGAGGTGCCAAACTGGGCAGGGTCAGCCTGGGAAGAGGAGAGGGGCAGAGTTCATGGATCTGTGCCCAGGTTATTCCCAGCTCGAGGATGCAGCTCCCCACATTCAGTTTTGTGTGGAAAAGGAAGAGTTGTCCTCACTAAATCATTGGAAATGTGCTGCAGTGAAAGCCTGCAAATGTCCACGTTCGTGGCAGGAGGGAACAGGAGAAATTGGCTTTTTTTCCCCTTTTTATACTTTTTAAATTCTTCTATTTCATCCTTTTTCTAGTAAGAACTATGCTCAATACAATCTAAGCTACACTCAGTCTTAAAGACTATTAAATCAATGAGATGATACCCAGGCTTGAAATTATTTGGATATTTAGAGATGGAAATACCACAAACAAACAAATAAATAAATTAATATTAACAGCTCCACCTGAAAATGCATCCTGAACTGAAAAATTCTAAAAAAATTGGGGTTTGAGGAGGATGTTCAAGTTTAAATCAAACTTTGAATCCAGACTTCATGAATATTCTGATTTTTAGGTGTCAAAAGTGTATTGGGGTTTATGTGTTTAATGCCTACCAGACTGCATTTTCCCCACTTCCAAGGTCCTGAATTGTAGATGATTTTAGGATTAGGCATCACTGGCATTGCTCCTGAAGCAATGCCACTTCCATGGATGTTTTATTCTCTATTTAATTCTCTGTAACGTTCTCTATTCTCATGGTCTTTATTTCCATTGGAAAAAGTAACCTCATATGTGTTTATCATTATTTATCCTTAATGAGGGTCAGCCCTTAGCTAGCAGAAACCACAAGAAATATATTGGAGTTTTTTTCCAATTAAGTCTATAAATAGGTAAATAAGTAATAAAGAAGTAAATAATAAAGTAAACAATAACTTTGTGTGTGTTTGCAATGTTTTTGTCATTGAAATTCTACTCAAATGAATGCAGTCCCAGCAGCCCAAATAAATGTTTCACTGGGTTACAATGGCAAAATAAAACTCAGCATTTCAACACTGCCTTGGTTTAGTAAATGCAGGATCTCTGTATCACCATGCTATTATCAAATTTTACTTGATAAGGATATTTGTAAATATCAAACTAGAAGTCCATATGTTTGTGTTTTTTATGCTCCATCTGCTCCCAGTCACCCAGGACAGGGTGGTGAAGCCACCAGCTGCAGGTGGGGATGGGGAAAGGAACATTTGTGATGCTGCTCCAGAGATCAAAACTCAGGGTCTGCAGGTAGGTCTGAGGTAGAACTGTGTGGAATTTATTGAATTTGGCTGTGCCCAGCTGGGAATGAGGTCCCAGGGGATGCTCCCAGGTGGAGCCGTGCCTTGGTGACCTCCTAGAAATGTGAGTGCCTTCAAGAGCAAACAGCTGCTCACAGCTGTGCTACCCACGTCAAATCCCTCAGGGGTGGGGCTGGAATTCTCCTGGACAAGGAGGAACCCACAAGGATTAGGGTTGTGTCACTCACTGAGCCCCCTGGACTGTGTGAGTCCCTTGGGGATGGGGCTGGAATTCTCCTGGACAAGGAGGAATCCCCAGGGATCAGAGCTGTGTCACTCTCTGAGCCCCCCAGCCCAGCCAGAGGTGATGTTTGGCTTCACTCCCAGCAGGTTTTACACAAAAGCAGCTTTCAGCCACAAAGGAAAGAGCTCCAAGGACCAGAGCCAGAACAAGAGGAAAACAAAAAGGATCTGGATGTAGCCCTAAAGGCCTGGATGTAAAGAGCTGCTCTGGGGCCAATGTCTCCATGAAATCCTGCCCTGGCTGTGCTCTGGGATGAGCCTGGAATAATCTCCCCATGAAATCCTGCCCTGGCTGTGCTCTGGGATGAGCTTGGATAAGCTGCCAGAGCTGCTTTTGCCATGCAGGTTGTTCAGTGGCTGAGGAGCACTCAGACCAAGCACATTCCTCCTCTTCCCATTCCTGAGATTGTCCCCCGTGCTGGCCACATGTCCATGCCATGGATGAGACAAAGGTGCACAGCATCCAGCAGAAAATCCTGCCTCTGTTCATCCAGTGAGTCCCAATTTCCCTGGAAGTGCACGGGACGTGATCACCCATTTGCATTATTTAAGTCCCAAAAATAAGTTCCCCTTTATTTGCTGGTGTTTGTGCATCCATCAAAGAGGGAAAGGAGCTCAGGTCAAGAAGGAGGCAGCAATATTCTTGGAATGCTCCATTTCATTTATCCACATGCATTTCTTACCACTTCCTGCTTCCCAAGGACTTTTCTGGGCAAGTTTTATTTTGCAAGCTTGGCTTGATTTTATTTCTCTTAAGAAAAAGCCAGGCTAAGAGGTCACCCACTGGGATCTTTTGAACTGCTGCTTCCCCAACTGTGAGTGCCTTGAAAATGATTCTCCAAATATTTTCTGCAGTTCTTTATTAAAAAAAAAAAAAAAAAAAAAAAAGCTGGAAACACAAATAAGAATATTTTTTAGATACAGACAAATTTCTGCTTTTTTTCAGGGGTCTGCTGTGTTATGATAAATATTCTTTGATCCTTGTTCAAGGAGAACATCATCATCTGAAGTTTTCTCTGTTTCCATCTGTGAATTACAGCATTTAAAGGCACTTTTTAGCATTCAGAAGGCACATTGCTATTCCTTGCATTTTGTTGACCTCGGCTGGGTGGTGATTTAATGGCTTGAAGACCATTTCCTTCTGGATATCCTTCCCTTTCCCACCTGCCCTGTGGACCAGCTGAGCCACATCTGTGCTGGCTCACAGAATCTTTGAATCCCAGAAAGGTTTGGAAGGGATTTTGTTGTCTTTCCTGGGATATATGTTTTCCTCTTATCTTATATTTACCTATATCTATGTGCACAAACAATGGATGGGGATGCTGGAGCAGCTGTCTCCAAGCTTTATTCCATCACACCCATCAGTCTCATTTTACAGAGCCGAGCAAGGGAGATGGAACAGCTTCAGCTGCCAGCACAGCACACGAAATTCTCTTTGTTCCAAAATCTTTTAACAACTTTCTAGCCAATGGCACAATGTTAAAAGCTGACAAGTGTTTGTTTAAGGCAATTAATAAAGCTACAGGTACAACTTGCTTTGAACAATGCTTGTTTGTAATAGATTAAAACAATGGATATTATTTATTATAAAATTACATATTTCTACTGTCTTGCTTAACATATTTTCCTGAGGCCTCTCAGCTCACAGCCCTGTTGTTTCTTGTATCCTCAGCGTCCTTGCATTTCTCCATCCTGAGATTTGCTTTCACACAGCTTTTGAGAGTTCTGTACATTTTCTATTTCCCACAATTCCCCTTCTCAGTTTAACCTTAAAGAAATTTTTGTAATGGCTTTATTGCATATTAATTACTTTGTGTTACATAGCTCCACTATAGTGCTTTTTCACTTATTTAGCAAAGTAGCTTTATTAGCTTTTCAAACAAATTATATTAATAACTTTTTTTCTATTTCCCACAGGATTTTAAAACCCATCTCATTCCCACCTCTTGCCATGGGCAGGGACACTTTTTCCACCAGACCAGGCTGCTCCAAGCCCTGTCCAACCTGGCCTTTGGAATTTTTATCCCACTGGTCCCCAGCAGTGCCATGAAAAATGATGGAAATCATCATTCCCTGAATTCCCTGTTCCCATCCTGGAGCTCAGAGCTCACCCCTCTGCTTTGTGCTGTGTTGATTCTTTCTGCAGCTGATCAAATCTTCTCCTCCTCACCAAATATTTCCCCCATATGTCTGGAAATCTCTGCTGAAGGCTGGGATCTAATAATGGATCCCTGACTGCCAGCCACAGTGTGAGGCTTTCAGGATTTTTGGTATGGAACAGATTGAGAACTCGCCAACACTGTTTTTAAAAAAAAATTTAAAAAAAAAAAAAAAAAATAGAAGTGCCAATTCATCAAAAATCTCTCTAGGAGACAAAAAAATAACCACAGAAAATCTCCCTGTTCCAGGGAAAAAAAAAGGGGGCTGAAGTTGTTACATCATCCCACTTCTCTGATTAAAATGCTTCGTTTTTTAAAATTTAATTTGAATTTTAAATTGCCTTTTCTGTTAAAATTTGAGAAGATCAGATGAGTAAAGAAACCTTCAGATTAAAGATGATCACGTGCTTGACATGATCCAATTTTATTCCAGGCCATGATTTAACTAAAACGTGCTTTTGCCACAATACATTAAAATCATTAAATCCCTGCTTTTTCCATGCACCTCTGAGGACATGTAGGACAAATCCTGACCACTGTGAATCCACCAGAATCCAAAGTTATCCCAAATTTATGGCAAATCCCACAGCATGTCAAACGCAAATAAAAAGGAAATTTTCTGATTTTTTCAGAAGTTTGTGGCTGTGTTTTGGCTTTTGGAGGGTTCGTGTGTCCCTTTGCACAGCCCTGCTCTGAGAGCAGCCACTGGCCCAGCTGAGAGGAGAACCCTGCCCATGGCAGCAGCTTCAAACGGTTCTGCCTTTGCTTCCACACCTGCACGAGCTCCCAGGAGCAGCCTTTCCTCATGTCTTCATGAAAACCTGAACATTTGGTCCTTGCAACCCCCAGGGCAATTCATGCTTTTGAAGAATTTGCAAAACCTACTGAAGCCTGACCTTTCCTTTCTGAAATCTTGTTGACTGTATTTAATTCTGTAGACTTTCCCCTGCCTTTTGGTTTTTGTTTTTTTTTCCTTCCCAATGTGATCTTCAAATAACTTTTGGTGACTTTCTCTCTAAAATGATGCGAAGTTTTCTGATCTTTTTTTTAGCACACACCTAAGATGGATTTTTTTTTTTTTTAAATAATGGGGTCAGGCAGCTCTTTTCCAGTCTGCAGGGAGTTATTTATTTTGTGCATTTATATATTTGTATACCTACATTTTAGTGGGTTTTTTTTAGTTTTCCCTTGTAGGTGATTTGTTTTTACAGAAGTTTTTTGGCCAAACCCTCATCTTTGAGCATTTCCCCATCCCTAGAGGTGTCCAAGAAAGGACTGAATGTGACACTCGGTGCTCTGGGGATTGGGCACAGGTTAGAATTGATGACCTTGGAAAGCTTTCCCAACCTCAATCATTTTGGGATTCCGTGATTCCATGGCTTTAGACACCCTTATGAGAAATATCTCATTGTTCTCTGCTTGTGGTTTTGTATCATCTCATTAAAGAAAAAAAAATAAAAAAAAAGGAAAAAAACTAAAAAAAAAATCCCAACCAAACAAAAAGACCAAACCATAATGGGAAACAATTTTTTTTAAACTCTGGTAAATGAGTGGCAATAATGTGAATCTTCCAGGAGTGGGGGGAAAGGTGCTTTAAGAGATATTCCATTTCAAATCACAGAAATCTCCAAATCTCTCCATCCACCTGTTCTTCTGCTCATCAACACTTCATGGCTGATACAGGAATAATCCCCCCACTTCATTCAGATGGTCTGGGAACTGAGCCTTGGTTCCTTTCAGCATTTTAAAACCCCACCTGTTTCTGGCATTTTTCAGACACTTTGAGTACTGGTTTTGTTCCCAGGAACAAACACCTTTTCTGAAATCATTCCATTATATTTTAGAAGTGTCAAAATCATTGAAATCTTCCTCAGCATTTAAGATTTTTTTTCCAATCCTGCACCTGCTGCATCCTCAGCCTGTCCCAGAGGTCTGTCAGAGCTCCCACTCCAAAACCAGGAGTTTACATTGATTTGTTTCCCACCATTCCTTCCTTTACCACCATATCCCGAAAATAAAATTGCTTTGCTTCCTTTTAACTATGTCTAAGCTATTTTACTGGATTGGGGGACATTGACATGATGGGCTCTTCATTGCTTCTGAGAAGATATTTTTATTAAGTTCTCATCTCTTCTGCCTCTTGCACATCCTTCTAAATTTGCATTTTGTGTTTGACAAGAGCAGCAATACATCAGAAATTGTGCTGCTGGGCACAGGCATGCCAATAGCATATATTTTACTTTTTATTATTTTTCTGCCTCTATACTTCTACTTTTCCACAGAGTTTCTGGAATGGAGGAAACGAATGCTCAAAGGTGCTGATTAACTGCTGCCCAGGGAGGAAAGAGAAAGAGGAGGGAAATTGGAAAGAATAATTGAAAAATGAATGAAAAATCACAGTACCTTGCTTCCATTCACTGAGTTTTCCCCCTGTCCTTCCTTTTGACTTGCCCAGTTTACACCTGAACCTGCCCAGGCAGGATCTGCTGCTGATTTAGGGTGGAGAAAACTGATTTAGACGAGACTCCACAGCCCCAGTGAAATCCAAGTTAACTCTAATAATGATGTGTTTAATGCGATCAGACAACCTCCATGTGTCCAGAGATGTTTGTCAGCCTCCCCCCAACATATTCACACCACAAATGGTCTCGTGTGGAAGGAGAAGCAGTCTGAAAGGTGAGAAGAGAGGATGTGCAGCTGAGGTGGAAGGTGACCTTTGCACACCTGCATTCCACGGCTTTTCCCTGCCAGGCTGCTCCAAGAGTGGCACATTCCCAGTTCCCCCCGGCACGGGAACAAAGAGTGGAGCAGAAGTGCAGGGCAGAGGGCTCAGAGGATGCTGAGAGAGAAGCAGGAGCGTGTTGGTGGGAGGCTGGCACAGCAGCAGGAGCTGCAGGTGGGCAGGAGAGGAGCCAGTCCAGCCCCTGGATTGAGTCCCTGCAGGATGTGGCTGTCCCAGCAGCCTGGGCAGTGTGGGAGCATTGCATGCTCAGGAATAAACTGGGATTCCACGAGTGGAGGATGCTGTGATGCTGCAGCTCCCACTGATGCCTTGAGTTTTAGCTCTTCTGTTTTTCAGAATCTCTGCTGCTTAGTGTGTCACCCTGAAACTTCATATTAGGTGTCAGTGAATTCTCTTCACAGGGGAGTTAACACCACGGCAAGATCAGTCCCACTCCACTGAGCAGCCCCTTCGTTAAGGGAGGGTGGGAAAGCCCTGGGAATGCTCTGAGTTTGTGATTTGAATATTTTTCCCCAGAATCAGGGTATTTTTAGTTTGTTCCTCAAAGCACTGTGTATTCCCATGAACAGAGCAGAGCTGGCACAGGGTACTGCTGGACAAAAACAGGAGGATAAGAGAGCACTGCCACTGGGGACTGTGCCCTTGGACACAGCAAATTCACCTGCTCCTGAAGTTTCAGCCCTCCCTCTTCCACAGGACTGGAATAACGGCACGAAACCGTGCTGTGAAACCTGATATTTACATTTTACAGCCATTTATATCCGGCCTTTCACAAGGCAAAACCCACCTTAAAACTCAGAACAAGGCATTCACAGCCCCACACTGCTCTGACCACATCAGGCAGCTGCCCCATCCCTTCCCATCTGGATTTGGCATTTTGTACAATTCTTGCAGAGGAATGAATAATTTTGCTGCCATGAGAGATGAGCAGTTTTCCTTTTTCCCTTTCCCACCTGCCTGCTCTTGGGTGGTGCTGTGGGGAGCTCTCCACCTGGACTGGGTGGCCTTTCCCAGAATGGCAGCTGGAATTTCAGAGCCACCCAGGGCAGCCTTGGCCATCCCAGAGGTGATGGTGGCCACCATGCAGGGGGTGGGAGCAGCCCCAGCTGCCATCCCAGGCCCTGGGGAGCAGCTCCTGCTCAGCAGCTGCTCCACAGGAGGGAGCAGTTCCCATGAATTTTTCCGCAATTTCCATGAATTTCAAAAGCATTGAATCCTTTCAGCCCGGAGCTGCAGCTGTCTGCGTGTGAATGCAGGAAGGGAGAGCCAGGAATTCAAAAGCATGTCATGGAGACTGAATTTGGGGCTGATTTTTTTTCTTTTTTTTTTTTTTTTTTTTCTTTTTAATTTTTTTTTCTGTGCTCACCAATATATTTGGGTAATGGAGGAGAAACCTAAAAGGCTCCTAAACAGAAAAGATACAAATACTCCTTTTCTCAGTGCTCCAAAAACTTCCCTGTTTTGTGTGATCCCGGTGTTAAAGAGGATGTCTTCCTCAGAAAAACAGAACTCACCAGTTTTCTTTTCTGCTCAACTTTTCCTTTCCCTCTGAGCATCTCTCCAGGCTCCCTGAATTTAAGGAACCTCAGTGATCATGGACGTCTTTGCATGGCTATGGTGAAATCAGGATCTTTCAGCTCTCAGACCCCTGCAGAGAGCTCAGATAAAAGCAGCAATATTGACAATTCCCTTACTCTTTTGTTCTCCCCAAATTAAGTCTATTCCACACAAAACTTGAGTTATTCCCAGGTAGATAAGTGGGTGCTGGACTCCAAAGCCAGCCTGAGGTTGGACATGTAAATATTCGTTATTTAGGTCATTGTAACCAAGACTTCATAAATCAATCTGGAATTCCTGAGCAATGCATGGCCTGATTTCCCAAATTCTCCCATCATGCTGGAGCTCAAATAGAATTTATTGGCTTGATGAAAAAATTGCTGGTGCAGTTCTGCAACTGGTGCTTCTCATAAAGCCCAACCAGATAACCAAAGCAGCCCAAAATCCATCAGAGGGGAATCCTGCAGGATTTGAGATGTCCTGATCCCAAACTTCACAAGATCATTATTAATATTTTTCACCCTCCTCCTTTTGGCTTGAAGGATGAAAATGAAAATTTCAGTGCCAGCAGAAAAGCCAGAACATGCCAGGATTTCACAGGGGAGGCACGAGGGTTATGTGACACCTCAGCAGCAATGGCAGGTCCTGTGTCACCTGCATGGTGTGGTCACACCCCATACCTGACAAAACCCTAAATTTTCCTCAGTGATCATCATCTCTCACTCTGTGCCTTTTCCATCTGCTTGGGTACCAGGAGTGGGACCCAACAATTCCTGAACTTTCATTTCCAGCTGGTGGCTACCAGTGGCTGGAAAAGGAGGTTCCTTGGTGAGTCTTTATTAGCTGTGTTAATTGTTTGACAGATCGTTATTGACTCTCGTCCCAGGCATGGCAAATGGCCAATAAAAGGCAAACTGTGCTCGCTGTCATTTTGTGGCATCATGATGGCTATTAGATTTTAAAGGGAAAAAGAAAAAAAAAAAGCATTTTCATTGTATCTGTGATCAGTCAGGAGAAAATGAGGTTAATGATTGAATTTTTGTTTTGGTTTTAATTGAACCTTCTAGTAGAATGTGGCCCTGCCCACAGCAGGGGGTTGGAAATAAATAATCTTTAAAGTCCCTTCCAACCCAAATTATTCCATGAGTCTTTGAATTATGCAGGAAGATGGGAGCTGTGGCTACAGGCCTGAATCCTTCAGACACCTGTAGATCTTTTTATCCAGTGAGAAAAGTATCAAGGGATATTAAAAAAAAAGCAATGAGGACTGATCCATCCTCTGAGGAATGTATCACCAAAGTTTTCTCTTTTTTTTTTTTTGGCTGAACAGAATCTTTTTTCAATGTGAAATGTGGTTTCTGTGGGAATTTGATTTTCCATGGAGATGTTTGGGATGCCAGCACTCATCCTGCTGCTGCTGAAACCAAACCAGAAGATTGCTTTGTGTGGTCCCAAGCCAAACCATCCCTGTCCCCAGGTGAGGTGGGTGAAGTTCTTCTCCTCCTTCCTTTGGGAAGATCCATGGTGAGGCTGACCTTAAACCAACAGAAATTTTCTGTTTCTGCCTCACCTGCACTCCAGAGGTGCCACCAGGGCTGTTTTTTTTTTCAATTTGCTGAAGCACCTGGAGTGCCACTTCACACCCCCACCTTTTCCCCCAGTTTTTGTCATGGTTTAGCTTCTCAGCAGTGAGATTATGACTAAGCCTGATAAATGTGTGGAAACTTCGTAATTCTCCACCCACTTCCTCCAACTCTCCTGCTCTGAGTCATTCTCTGCTGAGCTTTTGACATTTATTTTGAGTTTCTTCATTGTCGTGTGTCTCCCATAACACCACACAGTGCTGAGGCACCAGAATCACCCAGGTACCACACGGGGGTTGGGGCTGGATGAGTTTTAATGTTTCTTCCAACCCAAACCATTTTATGAAATGGAGAAAGGGCATCCCTTGGGAGACAGAAGGCAGGTTTAGATTTCAGCCTGAAAAATAACAATTTGTGTGCACTGTGCATTTTTTTTAAGGACCAAATGGGCCTGGGAGGTGGTTTTGGTATAGGAACTTCAACAGCTTCTGGGAGTGAGTCTGTCACTTAAAGAATGTCCATAGAGGTGACCAGGAGCTGGCCAAAAAAAAACAGATTTATTCTCCCAACTTACCTGGAGGCATAATGGACAGAAGGTAAAGAATGAGGAATCATGGAATGTCCTGAGTTGGAAGGGATCCCTGGGGATCATCAAGTCCAAATTGCAGACATCCCAACAATCCCACCCTGTGCCATCAGGAGTAGGATTTGCTGTGTGTAAAGCAGGAGAAAAAACCCCTACCAGCCCATGGCTCTCATCAGGGAGATGAGGATTATGTGTCCTGAACATGGGATCTTTGTCTGTACCCTCTTGCTGAGCGCTGTGCCAAAAGCCATGCAGGATTCCCAAAGGATTTGTGGCTGTGAGGATCCATCACTGGGTAAGCAGTGGGAAATCAGGTGTATTCCCAAAGCAGCTTGCCTTTCAGAGATGATGGAATATTCTTGGAAGAGACCTGTGCACATGGAGACCAAGGAGAGAGGCCACTCCATCCATGAAATGACTCCCAGGAGTTGTCAAGCAGCCAAGACAAGCCGTGCTGAGGGATAACTGCTCAGGGATATCCCCTGGAGAGGATGGAGGGAGGAAAATGCTGAAGCATTCCCCAGCCACTGAAAGCAGAGATCTTGCTGCTCCCTGGCTCTGGTTTGCTGTCCCTGAGGTCCAGCAGAACCCCCGAGGTTGTGTTTGCTTCTCTCAGCACACTCCAACTCCTGAATGTCGTGCTCTGTGCCAATGGCACCTTCCAATCTGGCTGCTCCTGTGGCAATTGTCTCGGCTGTGGCCTGTGTTTTCCTTCACTCAGTGCATTTCCCATCATGAATCCAGTGATTTTAGTGTTTTTCCGGGGACCTGGTGCCCTGTATCACAGGATTATGTGCTCTGACTCGGGTTTTTGCTATTGCTATTTTGATTTCTTTTCACCTTCAAAAATGCAAGTACTTAACTCTGCTGTACAAAGACCATTGAAGAGTGAGGGCAATTGTTGAAAATGCAAAAGAAGACAACTTAAAATAGCAGCAGTGCTGTGGGGATCTTACCCACCTTTTTTTTTTTTTTCCCCTGAGATTTAAAATTCAAAGGGAGATGATGGTATTAACATATACTGAACTACTGAGGAGGGAAGCTGCATAAGAAGGCTGCTGTAGCACAAATGCATCACATGGAACACTTTTATTCCTGCATTTTACAGTGATTTTCATGACTGGCAAGGTATTGTTTAAAATGCAGTTTGATTAAATTCAGTCAGAGGAGAAGCTCTATATTAAATCTTTCAGAAAGCACTTTGTATCACACAGCTTTGGATCAGTAACACTTGGCTATGACTGCAACAAAAGCCAAGACTAAAATTGCTTAATTTTAGATGGTATATGTTTACAGTCTATAATAAGATATCAAATGTTCTCTCTGCAAACAGTTGTCTTTATCACAAAAAAAAAATTTAAAAAAAAAATCTTTTCAGACAGTATGTGAATCTCTGTGCTTTTCCATTTCCACCTCAGATCTTGAGAACACAAGGAGCACACTTAGTCATTAATCAGTGACAGGGACGATTGGACCAATGCAATTAACTGCACTTGTTCTATTAATAATCAAGCACGTCACAAATGCTGCTGCACTCAGGTGTTAATCAGGACAGCGTGTAGCTCTGTGTTACTTCCCTCTGAGTGCGAGAGGAAATGCAGATTAATGGAAAATCAATGTGAGATATGGAAGTGTGACACGCACTTGTCAGTAAAATTCCGCTTTCTGGAAAAGACACGAAGATAATGCAGCTGTACAAAAGGCAACTCAATTTATCAGACACTGTTACAGACCTGACTGGTTAATGAACCCAGAAATCCTTTAATATCAGGAACTGGAGAAATAATCGTGGCTGCTGCCTTGTGTTTCACAGCCACGTGCAGAATTGCATCTGGGTGATGAAGTAGCATCCAACTCCTCCAGTTGGAATTCTCTAGAAGGTTTGGGGCTGGCAAGGTTCAGAGGCAGGTTCAGTGGGTGCTGTGGTGTCTCTGGTGCCCAGGGTTATCCCACCATCCATCCTCTCTCTCCCAGACCTGCTGTGCTGAGCTGGGGAAGGCGTGGGAGCAGCGCACTGAGGGCTCTGCAAATTAATCTCCCCTGCACTAAGGAGCCCGTGCTGCTCCACTGAACGGGTTCTCCTGATTTGCCACGAAAGTGGCAGCATCTTAATGTGTGCTGAGGAGCCAGGCCTTGGGCTCCTCTGCTGGCAGATTCCTTGGAAGTGAATTTCCCAGTTGCACACCAACTTTTTTTTCTGTTTTCAGTGAAACAACCCATCCAAACTCTCCCAGTGAGGATGCTGAGACCCAGAATTCTCTCTGTGCTCCTGCACAATGAACAGTGTCATTCCCACCACGGAGGGGACAGAAGGGGCCAAGGACTTGGCCTGGTGGCTGCCAGGCTGGCAGGTTGATTTTGGCTTCTCTCAGAAGGAGGAGGGACCTTCAATCATTTAGGATCAGGAATGATGTAGTGGGCCATTTCAGGGTTTCATGGAAGTGTCTAGCAAAGTATAAACCTCAATGCTATCAATCCATTAATCGGAACCCTCCTCTTCTCCCTCCCCAAATTAACCCCACTAATTTCAATGTTAATTAAGCAATCAGTCAAAGCAGATAACAGCTGTCTTCCACAAAGACAGTTCAACATCTACCTCCCTGTTTATTTATTTATTTATTTATCTCACTGCAAGAAACGTGCTGGGACACCACTGGCAGTTCCCCAGGGTCGTGGGGAGCCCCAGGGATCTGAGTCCTTATCAGGATCAATTCCTGGTTAATTCCTGGAGATGCTCACCCCCCTGTCCCTGTGTGCTGTTTTACTGATGAGAATTATTCACGTTTGTAGGCTCAGGCAACACAAAAATGCTTGTTCAGTTGGCAGAGGGCAGGGTTAGATTAAATATGGGGAAGGAATTGTTCCCTGGGAGGGTGGGGAGGGGCTGGGATGGAATTCCCAGAGCAGCTGTGGCTGCCCCTGGATCCCTGGCAATGCCCAAGGCCAGGCTGGACATTGGGACAGTGGGAGGTGTCCCTGCCCTGGCAGGGTGGGATTAAATCCACTGGGTGGGATTTAAGGTCCCTTCCACCCCAAGGCACTCTGTCATTCTGTGATCCTATAAAAAGTCCTGATCCCAAGGCATTGTGCCATTTAAAGTCAATTGAAGCTCCTCTTCAGGCAGCTTTAGGGCTGTGACCCAGCAGCAGAGGGGGGCTCAGCACAGTGTGACATGGGGAAAGCAGAATTATTGTACCTGGAAAATTGCAGAAGAGTCTTGGCCACCCCTGGATGACACAGATTTGGCTCTTGTGGCTCAGCCAGCCCATGGCCCAGGATGGGTTATTCACAGGTTATTCACAACTGAACAGCTGAGCAAGAAGGTCACAAGGTAGGACCTGACCTTTACAGAACCACCTCATTCTTGGTTGCACTTGTCCTGAGCTGAAATGATGAAGTGCCCATTTGTAGCACAGCATCATCCATTAATTCCTGCCTCTGATGGACTTTGTTCCATCTACTGTACTTTCTCCATTTTCCCCTAACTCTTTTACTATCTTGGAACTATTTATCCAGAGAGAAAAAGATGAATTTGGCCTTTTAGATCAAATTTAACTAACTTTTATTTTGGTAATCTATTTTAGATGTTTGCATTAAAAAAAAAAAAAAAAAAAGAAAAACCACGTTTCCTCCTTTATAGCCCATTATAGTCTAATGATTTCAGGGAAATATCAAATTAAAAAGCTGACAAAAACACATATAGAACCTGGCAATCCCCTCTGGAGTTTTAAAGCTTATGATCACACCAAGCTTGCCAGAGAAGTTTTTATCTCCCCCAAATCACTGAGCCATTACAAAGCATCCTGTGATTATGTAATTAGGTGATACATCATCTGTATTAAAAATGCTTCTGAAAATTTGTGTTACCTGTGAGCTGCATGTGAACAGGGGCCTGTTTTCAGCTGTGGCACTGAGGCCGCTTTAGTGAGCGATGTAATTTCTTTTACTCGTGTATACATATTTATTTCTCTCTTTATTCTCTCACTCTCGCTGTCCATGGTCATAAACACAGAGGGGGAAAAAAATATGATCTATGTAATAAAATGTAAATTTGCTCTGAGGCCAAACAATGGAGAAATGCTTCACAGTCCTTGAATCTTGAATCAAATAAAATAAAAGGATAGAAGGAAATTGATATTGGGTTTCTCGGTTTCCAGCACATTTCATTCCCCCCGGGAAATCTGTAGGGAAGCAAACCATGACCACGAACTTTGGCACATGGGTGACCCAGACATGGAACCAGGGATCCTAAAACCTGTTCACAACACCCAGTTACCCCCCAGAACTGGGGACAAGGGGTCTGCAGGGGAAAAGGGTGACAGAGAGAGGGACTGAGGGATGTGGGGATCCTTTTATCCCTGATAATTGCCCAGCCTGTGATGGCTGAAGAATTCCATGTGTGGGACCGTGGGGTCTCCTCCATGGTCACCCCTTCCCTGCTCCACCTTCTCCCTCTGATCCAATGAACCATTTCCTACCTGCTGCTTGAGCCAAATCAGCTCACATTGGCCAAAATTCATTTTGAAGTGCACATGGAAGTATTTTGGCCAGGACATGAAGAGACAATGCCCTCTGGCCAGAATACTCCCATCCATGTCAGAGTTTAGCCTCCATCCTGGAGGAGTTTTGCCAAACAAGCAGCATTTTCAGGCAAAAAGAAGCAAGACAGATGTAGCTATAAATGTTGTTTTGTTTCCTTGGAGGCAACCTTTGGACTGCATTGATTTTCCTCTTATTTAATACTCAGGCAGCTTCCTACTTTTCTGCACAGCAGTATTCCCTGCTTATTCCAGTGCCCCTTCCCCACAGAGGCACAAAACTGGAGACGTGGCACACACACACACCTGCACTTCAGGCCTAACAGCAAGCTCACTAATTCTGCACATTTCGCTTCCTTCCATTTTTTACTTGCTCCATAGGAAAGTGGCAAGATTGCTGGATTTATAATATACTGTCATCCAGAATCAGAGGGAAAAAAAAAAGAAAATAAAAAGAAAATGTAAAGAAAAAAATCTCTCTGCTGGGCAATCTTGCTCTGAAATAAGGGTGGGGAGAAGGGAAGGAGACAATTAAAAGCAAGTGTCCTCCTTTTATCTGATCCCTGCTGTTCTTTTTAGAGCCAAGCAGCCAGCAAAGTTACCTCTGATGCTTTTAAAGAAGCCAGGAAAAGTAATGTTGGCTCTTAAGGAAATTCAGTTTTTCCTTTGAGTCCTCTTTGTTGCCTGCTCAAAACAAGGCAGTGAAGGGGGGCAGAAGTTCCTGGTGGGGTCAGGGGAAGGTGATCCCACTTCAATTCTGTGGCACCAGGATTTGTTTCCTAAACACCAAGGATTTTTTTTCTCTTATAGGATGCCCTCGTGCAGGGGTATCCATAGAAATTTGGGGTCTTTTTTTTTGCCCCAGAATAGCTTTGGGTATTGGTCAGAGCAGAATATTCTGACTTTTAGCAGCCTGAGAGCTTCTGCTGACCCCTCAGAGCCACAGCTCAAACTGGGGATGTTTGTCATGCCTGGCATCAAGAAAAGAATCATCTGTGGCTTCTTGAAGCCTCCATTTGACCCAGGTGTCAAATCAACCCCTTGCACTATTGAATGGTGAATAATAAATGCTTAAAGGAATCCTCACAATGGAGAGGAAAAAATAATACCCCAGCTGAAGCTGGCTTGTATGAAATAATCATTGAAGTACAATGAGTAGCAAGTGGATTAATAAACCAAGCCAAAAAGAATTTTTTAAAAACATGAATTTGTTTTATTTTTGGACAGTAGTCAGGCAATTAAAAGGGAAAAATTTTATAAAGCAAATTGGTTGTCTCAGGCTCTCCAGCCAAAGCAGGGAGATCCTGTAGTAATGTTTTTATATTCCTTTTCAAGAAACTTAAAACACTTGTGTGCTCCTACTGCTGCAGCTCACCACAGTGACTCTCAAGGAGCAAAGAGTAAGATCTCCCTGTGATTGAGCAATGATTCCTCACAGCTGGTGGAAAAAAGCTCCTGCCTCTGTATGGTGCAGCTTACACCTCTCTGCCATTAAAATCTACTCAGTGCAATAACTTTAATTAATAGGAAAACATCACCTATCAGGTTGGATAATTCAGCTTCACCTTTTACCCCTGTGAGTAGGAGCTGGTAACACAAAACCACAGCCTTTCTCTTGAGAGCTGCAGATGATTTTTTTTTTTTTTTTTTTGTCTGTTGGCACCTTCACAAATGACTCAAAGAAAGTTTGTGGCTCACTTTGCATCTGGCAATTTCCTGCCTGGCACATGTGGGAGGTAAAACCATGTGAGCATCACATCACAGGGAAAGAGAAGGTGAATCTGGCTTTCTAAAGGTGCTATTCCACACCTCCACAGTCATCTGTTGTGCATTTTATTTAATTTTCAGTTATTTTTGCCCACCCACTCAGATCCAGGACCCCTAACTTCTGGAAGTATATTGATGGGAAACAGAAGACCTCTATTTCACATCCAAAGCGAGCTTCCCGTGGGAAATAAAGATCTTGTCTGCTTTTCTTTCAGCTATATCAGCTGATCTAATAAAAAGTAGTGTCTTTGCTGAACTTGCTGTGCTTCTGTCCTCAGAGCATTCCAGCTGCTGATAGCACAGTGATTGCCACAATAAAACATGACACTGATGATTAAGCAGCCAACTCAGCCCCTGCTGCAGCTGGAGGCTGTGCAGGGCTTTGTGTGGCCCTACACATCAGTGGGGTCAGGGCTGTGGGTCCCAGGCACATCCCGTGGCCATTCCTGACCACAGGATCACAGAATCACCAAGCTTGGAAAACACCTGCAGGGTCAAGTCCCAGCTGTGCTCAGTCCCCACCTTGTCCCCAGCCCAGAGCTCTCAGTGCCACCTCCAAGAATTCCTTGGTCACTCCAGGGATGGGGATCCAAACCTCCCTGGGCAGTTCCAATCCCTGGCCAGCTTTTCCATGGGGAAATTCCTGCTGCTGTCCACCCTGAGCCTCCCCTGGCCCAGCCTGAGGCTGTTCCCTCTCCTCCTGTCCCTGTTCCCTTTTCCCAGATCCCAAATCCCCCCGGCTGTCCCCTCCTGTCAGGGAGTTGTGCAGAGCCACAGGATCCCCCTTTTCTCCAGGCTGAGCCCCTTCCCAGCTCCCTCATTGCTCCTCACTGCTCATCCCCAGCTCCAGGCAGGGCTGTCCATGAGGAATGACCCCTCTGGGCAGTGCCAGACTGGCCACTGACCACCAGGAGCTGGTGACAGCCACACAGGAGCTCCCAGCCCATGGGGCCAAACCAGAGCAGGCACAAACCCAATCCCCTAAGGTTTGTGCAGGGCAGACATCAGACTCTCCCCTTCATGTTTCACCCTGCAGTGGCACCCTGAGAGCCACAGGACCCAACCCAGTGAGAGGCTCTGGGATCCCAGTCCAAACCAGTAGAGCAGCAGTGCCCGTGGTTTATGAACTGGCCCCACATCCCACCATGGCAAGACCCCAACACCTGAGTCAGGGCTGCAGCTGCCAGCTCAGCATTCCACCCTGGTGTTCTCAGTGCCTCTGCAGAGCTCTCCAGCATCTCCAGGTGATGTCCCAGCCCCCAGGAGGGCACAGAACCCCACACCAGCAGCATGAGGCTCCCATCGAGCACTGGCCTTTGGGAGTCAGAGAAGGGGAGGGAAAGATAAAGCACTCCCTGAGAAGGATGATGAGCCTCCTGCTCTTGAGGAAAATTGTTTTACTCGAGACTTTATGTTTCAGCAGAGCTTTTTTTGTTCTGATTTTAAAGTTATAGATTAATCTCTCTGATTTAGACAGAAAATAAGCCATTAGTTTAGCCAGCTTTAACAAACGTCTGTAATGGAAGCATTTTCAAATATGCTCTCATTTCCCACGGATTTCCACTTATCAGGGCTATAAAAGTTCGTTTGTGTATGGCATTGCTGAAGCACATTTAGACAAAAAACATAAAGACAGATTTTATTTTCAGCATAAAGGATTTAGCTATGGTTCAGTTGTCAAAATTGCTTGACTGAAACTACTTTAAAAAAGGGAAACTGTATTTTTGATTAATCAGAAATTTCCACAATGAACATCTGCTTTCTGTAGGAAATGTTGACATGGCAAAGAAACAAATTCCAGGAGCACAGTTCAGCCCAAACATAAACATATTTTAAGTCTCTGAATTTCAGAATCTTTCAGCTTTGTGTCTTTTAATTGGAATGAAATTCTCAAACAATTCTGCCTCTGTTCAAGTTCATTAAAGGGAATTAGGAATTACCTGAGCAGTGCTGAGTGTCCTGAAAGAAACCTGTGGAGTTCCTCTCTGGCTGGTGCAGAGGAGGGCAGGATGCTCTTGGTCTGCCCCCAGCTCCCTCCATGGCACCTGCAGTGGGAAGGGAAGGAAAAAACGAGAAGGAGAAAAGGAGAAGGAGAAGGAGAAGGAGAAGGAGAAGGAGAAGGAGAAGGAGAAGGAGAAGGAGAAGGAGAAGAAGGAGAAGGAGAAGGAGAAGGAGAAGGAGAAGGAGGCTGCTCCAATCTGCAGTTTTCCAGACACACATAAAAAGGATGTGGAGCTGTTTGTAGGAGCTGGATCAATAATCTGATTTATTGTTCCCTGGATCTGAGGAATCCCCACAGAACTGGTGAAATGTAAACCTCACCCTGGGGGAAAAATCAGGTGTTCTTCTGCTTTTGTGTCTGAGACTCTGTTTGCAGTTAAAAAAAGAAAATATCGTTAATAAGGATTTTCTTTGCCTACTTTATCTGATACAAACTGTCCATAAAAGATGGTAGGAGTAACACCACATTCTTTTGTGAGCCACGTGTGAGAGATTCACCATCTGAGCACTCCTTCTGCTTCTATTCTCATCTATTTTGTTCCGAGCTTCCAGTGAACCATGTGGGCTGAGACATTATGGCTTTTCAATAGCTCACTAAATATATTTAGAATGCTTAATTGAAGCTTAACCTTTACTTTGTTCAATAAATGTATTCTCCATCTAACAGCTCCAAACAAGAAAATAACTTTGTTGAGGTTTCACATTTTGTCAGCATTGTTTCCCTCTAAAGATAGAGAAAATGAAGCCTCTACAACAGGGAATCAACAGAAGAAAAAATAATTTTGATGATTTCTTCTTTGCACTACAATTATATCCAGTACACTTGACAATG
Source organism: Sturnus vulgaris (assembly GCF_052056855.1). Taxonomy (NCBI): domain Eukaryota; kingdom Metazoa; phylum Chordata; class Aves; order Passeriformes; family Sturnidae; genus Sturnus; species Sturnus vulgaris. The sequence goes on along the minus strand of NC_142253.1, from coordinate 2,162,866 downwards.
AAGTAAACAAATAGTACAAATGAAGCCATTAATTTCCTTTCTATCCACACAGTTTTAATTAGAATAATTTAATTAGTCTTGGCTACAGTTTCTCAAGAAGATTGCACAACACACATTTAAGCTACTCTCCTGCCCAAAGATATATTTATCATTGTTTATTAAGTACAACAAATAACTACAACCATTCTAGGTAGGCCATGATAAATGCTGTTGTCAAAAACAATTCTTTATCACCAAATTTATTTGAAAGCAAAGTTCTCTCCGTGTTCATTAGTTATTAAGCTTTTGCTATTTTAATTGTTATAATAAATATAATGGCATATTTAATATTTTAACTAACTTTTTATGACGTGTCATTTTTTGTATCTGGCAATAAATGTCCCTGGGCCTCGAAAGAATTTTTTTCCTTGTTTGGTTTGCCAGGGCTTTTGTTCTAGAAAAACAACCTGAACATGAAATCACAGAAATTTGCTCTGAAAGGGCTTTGGGCTCATTTCAGAGGTAACCTGATTTATCCTCCTCCCCCTCCCCACTGCTGGTGGTGTTTGGTGTAGAATTGGTTCTGAAATTCTCCAGCTCTCAAGGTTTCAAAGGCTCCAATGGTTCACTCATTTCACACTGAGAAAAACTTCCCTTGTCATACCCAAATATTCCTTCCAGATGAAGTCAATGATTCCATGTGGCAGATCTGGAGGAGATCCATCCTTCCCAACACTGACCCTGTTTCCTTTTGGTCCTCTCCAAACTCTGCTGAGTGTTTCCTTTCTCAGCTCTTCCTCTCGAGGTGAGATGTGTCAGGTCTTGCAACTTCTTCAAAATGCAATAATTCTCACGTGGAAATCTCATTAGGATAGGAAATCATAGGAATAATAAACCACAAAATTATTTCAACATATTGGCAATGTTGGGTTAATGCTCAATCATCTCAGAACACGTCTCCAACCTTAATGGTTCTGTGATTCTGTGATTTTATAACTGAGCCATTGTCACAACTGAGGAAATGTGGAAGGAATCAGTGTTTTTTTTTCTGTTGTCACTTACAAGTGGAGCTGGAAGAACAGTCACAACAAAGAGTTTGTCAGCTGAAATCTTGTCTTTCATTCTTCGCATGAGCTGCCCAAAAAAACCTGACGGATTTCTCGGCTGGGTTTTCTACTTAATGTTATTGACTGAAAAGTTTTAGTTAATATCTCCTGGCTTCTACCTCACTTCCAGGCACTGTTCCCAAGCCCTCATTAGTCAGGTTTCTAACGCCCTCACTGGATATCTGAGCCAAAGAAAGCCAGATCCTACAAATAAGAAGGTGTGAGCATCACCATAACCCACGGAGAGCCACTCAGCCCTGAGGAGATGAGAGCAGAGTTGCACTCAGGGCTTGGAGGTTTAAAAGAATATTTAACTGATGAATTACATCCCAAAATTTGGATTCTTAAAGCAATACTTTACTACAGTCATGGAGTGGCTTGGGTTGGAAGGGACCTTCAAGATTATCCAGTGCCACCCCTGGCATGGGCAGGGACATTTTCCACTGTCCCAGGCTGCTCCAGCTTGGCCTGGGACACCTCCAGGGATCCAGAGCACCTGTGCCAGGGCCCCAGAGGGAGGAATTTCTTCCCAATGTCTAAAGAAATAAAGAATTCTTCTTTTTGAACACATTCTTCAGTATTTTCTTTTTCTGCCCTCTAGCTTTAATGCCATTACTGTAGGATAATCCTGATGGTGTGCAGTGCACGATGATCGTGTCAAATGGTCCAGACATTTTTTTGAGTGAATCAACACTTGATGATCATAGGCCCCAGAGAGACTGAAAAATTTGCACAGGGATGTGGGAAGAGAAAAAAAATCAGATTGTCCAGTGAAAAACTGAAGTGAGAAGTGGCATTTTTGAAGAAGTTGTTAATTTGATTTGTTAACCAATGGGCCAAAACGTGCCTTTTGTGGAAGGTAAAAGATGAAATCAGATATTAAATGTGAAAAAACCCACAGTATATATACACAAATAAGTGGAGGGACTGTAGAAGTACAGTAAGCTGAAGAGAAAGCTTAATTCTCATGAAAAGTCCACTCATAACTGTTGAGGAAAATCAGACACAATTATAAGAGGTTTTTGTACAAAAGAAATCCCAGCAGTGTTCTGGGTTTATCACTTCACAATAGTGGTGATAAGGTTGTTAATAACAGGGCAGGGAAAGGAGAACTGCTCCATAAATATTCACATCTCCTACTTTCCAAAGAAATACGAGGATGGAGAATTTAGGAGTCAGCTATTAACTACTGAGGATGTTAAACAATGCATATAAATACAAATATATTCAAACTGACAGCTCTGATACCATCTACAGAGGGTGGTCCCTGCAGCCAGGTGAGGCTATCCTAGGAGAATGTTGGTTTTTAATACATGATTGATCCTAGAGAAATTCCAACAGATTGTTGGAGCATTAATGCTGTGGCAGTGCTCCAGATACACAGCCAGAACAACCTTGGCACCTCTAAATGACTTCGTCTGACCTCAGTCCTGGGCAAATAATGGGATTAAAGCTGATGCAAGATTCAAGAAGAAGAAGAAGTGAAGATGGGAATGTGATTGTCATTCCATGTGATCCCATGAAAAGGTCCTGTCAAACAAAAAAAAAAAGAAAAAAAAAAAACAATTTTATTTCAGTGATAGCATCACCAGCATGGCTTCTGTGCCACTCTGACTTTTGTAGGGTATCTGACTCAGTCTTGGGAATATTCTGATTAAAAATGAGAATTACTCAATAGCAATAAAACAGAGGTTAAATCTATTAAAAATGGGCAAGCTAATGGATCTGAAACGGAGTCATCAGAGGGGAATCATAATTAAGTGCAGAGCTGGGATTCTGCTGGTATCTGCTTACTGCTATTAATCATTTTCAGTAATGATTGGCTGGTAAAAGTTTCAGATGACACAAAGATTGATGTGCAGGTAAATAATCATGAGAGCAGAGAAAGAATAAAGAGCATTCTGGATCCCTCACTCACCTCTTCCCAGAACGAGAACGTTTAATACACTCCGGTTCAAGGATGTTTTTAGACGACAAGAATGAGGCCACACCTGCTAAATTTAGGTTGGTACCTGGCAAGTCATCCCAAGGAATGGATCCAGCAGAAAGGACCCACAATTCTGACAGCAGAGGGGATGTAAATCCATGCTGGCTTCTCTGGAGACCTGCCAGTGCTGGTGGAAAGAATTTGGGGAAAAAAACCCCACAGATTCCTCAGGGGAGGAAAATTATTCTCTGGGGGAAATCAAGGGTTTGGTTTGGTTCCTATTAAAAGGGGGCTCTGTTCAAAGGGCACTGAAGCACCTTCAGAACCCACCAGGAGCTGTTGCCCATTTTCAGGGCAGGCTCTGGCCCCAGGACACCTCACAAGGTGAGAATTCTACTGGATACTGGGAAGACCCTCACTGGAAAAGGCACCCAAGTGGAATTTGAAGCAAGATATATTCAAACAAGTGATAAATATTTTTTAAGAATGGAAGTTCTTTCTTTTTTAGGGAAACCTGGGAGGATTGTCCTTCACCATCTGCTGAGGTTTCAGAGACCTTTTGGAAATGACCAGCAAGATGAACCACAAGGATTATTTTAAGGGAACTTTGGGTGCAATATTAATATTTAGGAAGATGCCAGAACTCTCTGAAGTAAATCTTTATGAATCCCCATTAATTACTCCAGTTGTGGTATCACTGTAAACAGTTACAGCCAACTATTCCCATCATATTTAAAGGCTCATTGTTGACCCACATGCAATCAGATATGAAAAACTGGGACAATGAACAAAATCTGGATTTAAAAGTCTCAAAAGATGCAGCACTACCAATTGCTGTTCCACTCTGAGGAAGTTTTCCCATGGCTTTTTCTAATTTTCTACTTCTTTTTATTCAATTTAGGACTCTCAAATGATGATGTTTCCTTTCTGTTCCCTATTCTGTAACTATCCATGTTTGTCAATATTTCTCTATCTGCAGTTCCACTTTTTGTCATTAATCAGTGCCTTTTAATTATTCTACACTATATATATAATATTTAGATATACATCCTAAATGAAACCATGCCAAAAAGAAATTCCTCTTATCACTTCTGTGATGTTTCTCTATTTTCAGCCCTAAATTCTGCAGCCATTTTTTACTACAAAAGCACATCTGCATTTCCATGTCATTGATTCTGGAGTTTTTTAAGTTGAAAATATTAGGTAATAAAATCAGATCCAATGAGTTGCTGGTGAAACTCATAAAACTCTTTGCAGCTTAATGAATTTTTTTTTTTCATTGTTGCATGTAATCAATCACCTTTTAATCCACGCTAGAGGAGATAATATTTCTATCCAAAACAAGTGAAGTGAATGCTCAAAATGCAATTTTTCACGGGGAAAATCAAGTGTTTTGCTAATATCAAAACGCTTCTTTCACACACTTATCTTTTATCTGACGTGCAAGTAAATATGAATACTAATAATAAAAAATTCAGGCTCATCTAACAAGCATCTGTATTCATCTGTTTCCTTCTCATTGTTCAGGTATTGATAATTAATTAGTTACAGCCTCATCTCATGTTCGTGCAGACTTTGAAGAACACTTGACATGAAGTTACAACAACAGAGCAGCCTTGGATTCGTTTGTGGCTCGAAGAACAATGACAACGAGATCTCAGCCTCTACTCTCATTAATGTGAGGAGTGGCTTTTCCTTCACCAAATCCAGCTGAAAAGCTTTGCTGGAACTCCTCACACGTGTGAAAATGCACTTGAAGAAGAGCCTGCAGCAGCTGCTTGAACTGCTTAAATAAAACCAGTTTTTGTGGAGAGCAGGAGCGATTCAGTGTGAATTATGAATGACAGTGGACTTCAGAATCTGTTCTTTGTCTGAAAATACAAATATCACTTGTAGGACACACTTTCTTTTTTTTTTTCTTTCCCCCTTAGCTACTGTAGCATCAAATAAGTGCTGCTATATGTCTTGATTTACCAACTAAAGTTAAGTGTCAGATTTTAGGCAAATAAAAATGATTAAAATATGACAGCTGGCAAATTAAGCTAACACCTGGTAACAAATCATTCCTGACAGTTCAATAGTGAACTTCTTAAAGCACAGCTATTAATATTATAAACAGTGCAATGCAAAAAATTGTAGGACTTGACTAACATGCTCAGTTTATCTTAATGTGGAAAAATGTCATGCCTTGTTCCTTGGGATTGAAGAAAATTGGAGCTGAGTAATTGCAAACATGCAAATACTTCTGAGTAACATTGATGTAGTTGTTCAGAACCAGCTGAATATGAAATCTTCAATGTGGGATGATGTTCAGGCTGTTCCTGGTGCCATTAATTCAATTAATATCCCGTTTGTGGGGGGGAGATTTCCCAGTGTGGCAATATTTAGGTGGCCTTTGATATGGCTGTCACCAAATTCTTTATGATCTGGTATAAATGAGGATCATTTAGGTTGGAAAGATCTTTGAGATGACAGAGTCCAACCTTTAAATGATCATCACCTAATCAGCAGCAAGTCTGGACAACTTGGATTATTTGGAATAAGAGTGACCCATCCCACCACACCAGGTTTTGGAAGATCACACTCCTCACTCACATCCCAAGGGAGTCATTCCAGATGAGTCCATAATTTTTAATAAAAGGAATCACTTTTAAACTCATTAATAGTCTCATTTGTTTGTTTGATAATGGCACAGCACTGGACTGTTGAAATGAACCTTCAAAGGATTTCAAACCATGGATTTTGTGATTTTGTGATAATTACTTACCAAGGCAATAAATGTGTCTGCAGACATCAAGGTCCATCCTGCAGCTCACACAGGACTGGGGAGAGGCAGAGATTTTCTGCTCACCCACCTTTCTCTCTAAAATTATTTCCTGGACTCTTAGACCGAACTTTAGCTCAGCATAAAATTCAGCAGAATCAACTCTGCCCTGAATGTTGGATGGATGAGGCACCATCCATGCATCCACCCCATCCCTTGACACACGATGAGAATCTTCAGCTGAGTTTTAAATGTGAAAATATGTGAGCTAGAACCACATAATCTGTGTGCATGATAGAGGAGAGTGATTAATGTAACATCAATGTGCTTTCAAAGACATCATCAGGCAGAAGTCTCACAATTTCACAAATGAATTTCATATTATTTTTTTACTTTTCATGGTGCCTTTCTGATTTTATTTCACCAAGTTGCAGTGGAATAATTATTGCTGTATTATACATGTGGCTGTGCACAGTTTGAGGAACTAAAAATAAATGATGGCTTTACTGATACATTTTTTGACTGATACATTTTTTGACTTTGTCATAGATAATTTATGGAATAATTTTACACTTCTGCAACACCCAGCTCACAATTCACATTCCAATCCATGAGGTGTCATTTGCAATTTGCGATGGATTCTTAATGAAATTCTTTGGATCTTACCTTCTAAATGTTTCATTTTATGCTTGGGCAGAAGAGAGAAAGTGTGTTCATATACATTTATACATTGTAAATGGAAATAAAGCTATGATCTGGCTCCTCTTTCTAATCTATTTATCCTCCCAACTCCCCCAGTGCTATGAGGAATATTATCCTCTGCATTACACGGGCAGGGAAGGGAGAAACGAGGAGCTGGTGGGACTTGTTCAAGGTCACAACATGGGGAGCTGAATCCATATGGAATCATGGAATATCTTCAGCTGGAAAAAACCCACAAGGATCATCCCAGCCCCTGTCCCTGCACAGACACCCCAACAATCCCACCCTGGGCATCCCTGGAGAGTGTCCAAACACTCCTGGAGCTCTGGCAGCGCCTGGGGAGCCTGGGCAGTGCCCAGTGGGAAGTGAATCTTTCCCAAAATCCAGCCTGAACTGCCCTGGACACAGCTCATTCCCATCATTCTGGATCCAGCCCCATCATCCCCAGCACCCCATCCCAGCTCCAGGCATTCCCAGGTTTGAGCCTCACACCCTCTCTGCTGTGCTGGTTCTTCACTTGCTCATCCTCCTTCTCCCTCCAGTTGAACTCATTAACTCACAGGACCTAAATTAATGCTGAAGCTTAGGTAAATTCAGTATAAGTCACCTGGAGGAGCAGCCACCAAAAAAAAAAAAAAAGAAAAAAAACCCAACATGTTGTGATCACTAGAGATAAGGGCTGAACAGCACAGTCAGAGCAGATTCTGAGTTCCTCAGATAAAGCAAAAGGAGGAATTTTAATTACTGACAGATTATTCTACTATTTCAGTGCTCTGTCCCTTTGTGTTGGCTACTGCCCAAGGAAGATGCTGATAAATTGGAATGGGATCAGATATGTACCAGTGAACGATGAAAGGATTGGAAACTTGCCCCCGAGGGCAGAGACAGGGAGCTAATTGAGCTGTTGTGGTTTTTTTTCTTGGTAAAGCAAAGATCAAGGGCTAAACTTAGTTTGGGGAAGGGAAATTCTAAATAACACCCTGCTAGTCTAGCCAGAGTGTAACCAGGCAAAATAGCTGGAAGTTCAAGCTAAATATTCAGGATTTACAATTATTTTTTATGAAATTTTTCAAGGGACTGTAGTAGGGTCTCCATCCCTAGAAGTTTAGATGTGTCAGATCTCAGTAATAACCTCTGACAAAGAGTTTTCCCTCTTAAAAGTCTTACTTCATTTTGGAATGTGTTGTGTACAGAAGGCAACAAAGAAAATAAATTACAAAATTCACTATGTGTCAAAATTATGAATGCTAATTAATGGATTGGAATTTGTTCAATGTAATTACAGAACAACTTAATTTTTGTTTTTTAACCCCACCTGGGGATGCAAAAAAAAAAAACCAAAAAACCCCAATTAATATGGAAGTGAACATATTCTGCAGGTTTCCTGCCATCTGCATTACAGGTGTCTCCTCCAGCACACATCCAGCTCAAACAGCTGTCCCAGCAAATCCAATGGGAGGTTTTCCAGGTTCCCCAGGGATTTACCTGTGCTCAGAGCACGGGGAGCTGTGGGGAGGGCTGGCAGTGAAGGGAACATTTTCCACTTGTCATTGATTTGCAGCTCTCCTTTGATCCACACAAACCCTCTCTCCTTCCAGAGTTTGGTTGGTTTTTGAACGATTTGATGGTTTTAAACTCAAATAAAGCAGGGTTAGGTGGGATTTTGGGAAGAAATTCCCCTGTGAGGGTGGGCAGGGCTGGCACAGGGTGCCCAGAGCAGCTGTGGCTGCCCCTGGATCCCTGGCAGTGCCCAAGGCCAGGCTGGACATTGGGGTTTGGGACAGTGGGAGGTGTCCCTGCCATGGCAAGGGTGGCACTGGGTGGGATTTAAGGTCTGATTTTGATGATTCTGTGATCCTGTCTGGGTTTGGGTGATTTAGGTCCCTCTCTCACCACATGCAATGCCTCCCCCAGCACGCAGAGCTCAGCAGCACATTATTCAATAAAGAAGCTTTTACCATGAAATCTCTCTCCATGTTGGGCTGATTAAACTCACATTTGTTGACCTGCAGTGTTGACCTTGGTTCAAAGCTCAAGCAGATTTTAGCTCTGAGTTAGAGAGTCCTTCATTGTAAAGAGCTGTTGAAACTCCCAGCCTCCTCTGGGGGCTGATTTCTGTCAATTAGTTATCTGAAATATGATGATTTATGAATCCCTCATATTGTGTTGCTGGATGGGGATGTTTAGCAAACTGCAAGTGAAAACAGTGCAGCCTCAATGGGAGCAAATGGATGGAGAAAATACTGCTCCTCTCATGATCAAAATGGCAGGGAAAGTTATCCCTGCTTCTAGATCTGTGTTGTGCATATATATATAAATATATCTCAATATCTCACAGTGCACATCCTGCCTCCTCAAAAACCAGGGAGAAGATTAAATATGGGTTTTTAATGGGTGCATATTTACAGTCAAAGCCATTTCTCCCTACCAAAAGCATCAATGTGAAAATATAATCAAAGCAAGTTGTAGAACTCTATATTTGAGCAGACTTCCATAATATTTTGCATTCCTCAACTTCATGTGTTTTTACTGTAATTCATTTTCTCTCTCAGTTTTGAACATTCCAGCATTCTGTAGTGTTTTGGTTTTTAAATTTATAGTGACAACTTCCAGTAAATTGTCTGAAGAAGACAATAAAATTGGACCCTTTGGATTGCTGTGTGAGTGGATCAATGTTCTATTTTCCAGCGTTATGATAATGAGTTAATTTTAAAGATGTATTGAGTGATTTGGCGTTAATTCTGCCATTAAAATTTACCTCATGCCTGGACAACAGGGCACTTTGCTACAGTGCTTAAGATAAAAAGTACAGGACCGTAAATGGGATTTCTGGAGTGGAATTCAGCCTAAAAATTGGAAATTTGCAGCTGTTGACTCAGCTCTAATCAGCTGAAGGCAGTTGGTGCTGCCAGGACCGATGTCCCTGAGACAGGGGGGACACAGGGACAGGGAGGGGGCTCAGGGTGGGGCTCAGGGGGATCATCCCCCCCAAGCCACCTCTGCCCTGCCCTGCTGGCAGCTCCTCTGCTCGAGATCCGTGAAAGGAAAGAGGAATTTTGTCTCTAGATGATGTCAGGAGAGGAAATTCAGGATGGGACAGCGAGGAAATGCTGCTGGAGAACACTGAGGAGCAGCTGTGCCAGGGACTGATCTGCCCGGGGCTGGGGCACCTCCTCTGCTTGCCCTGGAGTCTGCACCCCACAGAGGGGACCTCAAAAACAGAAACCTAAAGCATTTCACTGCAGGAACCTCCCTGTGTGCATTTAAACAGGGCAGAAATCCCTGTCTCCTCAAGGAAGAGCAAGGATGATTAAATACAATTGCAGAAAAAGGAAAGGTGAATTTCCTTGAGGTGGTTTTTATATTTCAGATGATTTCTTCCAAGGCACAGGAACTGCTAGGCACAGTGATTTTCAGCAGGTAGAAGGTGAGTGAGCTCTAATTGTTGGCACTGCTGTCACACCACAGTCAGGGGGCCTGGAACTGGGGGAACAGTTTGTCATGAGCTTTCTCACCCTGGCTCTTGCTAATTCCTTTCACACCATTTTGATGTCCTTAAATTGTCTCTTTTCACAGCATTTCAAGGTGCATTTTCCTTTTCCTCTCCTCTTTTTGCAAGAACACTTTGCAGTGCACCTCCATCCAGAGCTGCTGCAGACAATTACCTGTGTTACATATTCAGAAGAGGCCCGTGAATATAGAAATCAGGATATGGGAAATATATGTTACATATCCTGTGTGTTGTGATGGCAAGGAATCAAAAGGAGACATCAGCCAGCTCCATCCTACTTCTCCTAAGTGAAAAAAATCAGCTTCTTTCACACAGAAGAGGCACGCAGGGGAAAAAAAAAAAAAAAAAACAAAGTTATTCCTATAAAGCTTTGAGTTGTGCACGGTCCTTTCCTATCCTTGTGCAGGCAACCCCAAAAATTTGGAGCTATAGCGTGGGAGGGGGTGACAGCAGGGTCTTGCCACCACTGTCATCGTGTTTTCCCCTCCCTGCTCTCCATACAAAGAGCTGCAAGGAATTCCCAGTCAGTTCTGGGCAGTTGTGGCACTGAGAAAAACATTTCAGTGTGAGGTGTGAGAAGGTGTTTTAAAGCAAAGAGCCCTAGAGTGCATCCCAGCACTGCCAGCTCCTTTCCCTGCACGTGCTGGCACCAAAGGTCACACAATAAAAATCTTTAGGTTTCCAAACTCAGCACAGCCAAAGCAGGAAATCAGGTGAATTGCATCCTGCAATATCTATCTGAACCCTCCACCACTCATTTTGCCCTTATTGCCCTGGGGAGGTGGCACTGAAAGCAAATGAAAACACAGATTTGCAGTTTGCATGGAGAGTCCTGCCTTGGATGGCAGGCAAGGATAATTCCCTCCTCCAGGAGGGGAAGGAAGGCCAGGGGATGGCAGTGAGTGGTGTGGAGAGCACTGGCACTGATAACCCATGGGACAATGCACTATAAACATTCCCAGTCCTCCTCTCCATGAACCAGCACAGAGCCTGGACTGGGTTCAGTGGGTTCAGTGCCCCTCTAGGTTTTCCCCATGGCCTTGGATCCCAATTCCTAAGGAAATAGCATGCAGAAATATTTCCTTTCTTCCTCTCTTTTTCTATTTTCCCTCCTATTTTTCTGAAATCCTTTTAAAAGAAAGGATTGTATTTGACAGTACGTCTAAATTCCCTTCCTCAGTTAGGGTCAACAGAGGCAACAATTATACCTGAGGATCTATTCCAAGTTTTGGACAAGCTGTTTTAATGATTATATTCCCATGTTAATACCCAGCTCTTTCAAGGTGTGGAGAAAAGAATCATTAGATTCTGTGAAATATCAGACATTAGGAAAAGAATCGTTTAATATAATTGGGCATTATTAATGTGGTTTATGATTTATGCTGACATTTCCATTCCATAGTGGCACACTCTGGTGTGGGGATTATGAGCACTGGGGAGATTTTTAGTGCTCTGAGATTCTGCAGGATATTTTTACCCCATTTCCATTTGAACTATTTAAAAGCCAAGATACTGCAATGCCTAATTGGATGCTGTGATTAGCCCAGGATGGAGTTTGATTTCCTGTTGATATAAATCTGAGGAAGCCCTCCTGATGTCCTCAGGAATAAACCACAGAAGAACAGAGAGCAGAATGAGACCCTTTTAATTCTCACCTGATGAAATCCAAGAAAACCAGGAGCATCTTGGTTTTCCACTGTCTCCAAGGGCAGTGAGGATTCCAACAGGAAAGGTATTTCAGGGAAAGGTGTCCCTGTGATTCATTCACTGCTCCTCTGCCCAAAGCTCCACATGGCAGCTCCTGGCTCTGGCTCCTGCCAGCTCCTCCCACCTGAGTCACTCCTTGGTGATGGTTCCAGTTCACACAGGAGGATTTTGTCCTCTGATTAAGTTCTGCAACTGGCTTCCAATGCTAATTGCAAAATGTATTCATTATTAACTAGGTATGAATTTTAAATAACTCTGTTGAACATCCCAATGCATAAAAACTGTATTTTTTTTTTCCATTCCTGCACCATCCTGGCTGTTTATATCAATTCATTCAGCATTTTTGCAGGATTTTTCCCCACAAGAGAAGAGAATAAGATCACATCTCACTTTACATTTTTAGATGTATATACAGGGATAATTAAAAAGTAAAAACCTACTCAGTGTATTACTTCTTGAATTATTTATTATGATTATTATGATAATATTTTACTGTAACTATTAAACAACAAAATGTTTTCTTTAACCATAGGGTCTGGACTTGCTGGAGCAGAAGGAAAACTTTTAATTCCATATATAATTCAGGCTTATCTCTGCCCTTCCTATCAGCATTGCTCTAGAGAGTAGATGGGAATTTGGTGCCAGTTTGAGGGATTTGTTGTGGTTTAACCCCAGCAATTCCCCAGCCTCTCACTCACTCGTTCCCCACCAGTGGGATCAGGGAGAGGATGGGAAGGGGAAAAGCTGGAAAATTCATGGATTGAGAGTTTAACAGGGAAAGCGAAAGTTGTGCACACAAGCAAAGCAAAACGAGGAATTAATTCCCTGCTTCCTGTGGGCAGGAGCTCAGCACCTCCAGCAGAGGTGGAATGGTGACTTGGGAAGACAAACATCATCCCTCCAAATGTCCTTCCTCCCTCTTCCCACCACTTTACATCCTGAGCATGATGTCACAAGGTATAAATATCCCTTGGGTCAGGTGGGGTCACCTGTCCTGGCTGTGTCTCCTCCCAAAATCCCAGGCATTCCCAACTCCCTCCCCAGCGAGGAGCAGGAAAGGCCTTGGCTCTGTGCAAGCCCAGCAATGACAAAATATCTCTGAATTATCCACCCTGAGCCCGGCACAAATCCAAGCACAGCCCCTTCCCAGCCCCTGGCAAGGGAATGATCTGTGTCCCAGTTAAATCCAGCACAGTGCCTAACCCCAGGACACCTGTGGGAACAAAGGTGTGTCCTGGCAGCACCTGTAGGAACAAAGGTGTGTCCTGGCAGCTCGCAGGCAGCTGCCAGCTCGCTGTGGGGTGCCTGGAGCCGGCCAAAATCCACATTTTGGTTGCCCTGGAGAGCCACTGAGGGAACGGCTCCATGGCCAGATGGCTGTGGGTCAGCAGCCCCAGCACAGGCTCCGTGTCCCCAGCAGACCTTTCCAGGGAGGTGGCACTGCCCAAGGACCCTGCTCTGCCGGGTGACACCCGGTGCCAGCAGGGAATGACAAATCTGAGCTGGGAGCGAGGATGGGGAGAGCAGAAATGCCAGGTCTGAGCTCTTTGCTGTTTGGAGTGGCACTCACAGCAGTGGTGGAGCCCGTGGAATCTGTGAGCTGAGCAAAACGCTGTCTGGGGTGGCTGTGGAAATGGGAATGCTTCCAGGCTTCAAGTGTGACACTGCATTGAGGCTTTTTTCCATTTTTAATTTTTTTTAGGATTTTTTTTTTATTTCTTTCTTTTTGTCTCCCTCACCATAGCTGGAAACATTTAAATGGATCTCAGGGTCTTTTGTGGAGAAGCTGTTTGTTAAAGGTCAGTGTGGAAAGTCCTTACTCAGATAACAGAATCCCAGAACATCCTGAGCTGGAAGGAATCCACAAGGATCATCCAGTCCAGCTCCTGGACCCTGCACAGACACCCCAAATCCCACCCTGGGCATCCCTGGGATAGTTTTCCAAACTCTCCTGGAGCTCTGGTAGCCTTTGGAATGTTCCCATTCCCTGGGGAGCCTGGGCAGTGCTCAGCATTTTCCCAACCAGAACCTTTCCCAAAAATCCAACCTAAACCTGCCCTGGCACAGATGGAGAAGCTGATGGAGTAAATTCAGTGACCTTAAGCAGCAGCACAACAAAACAGCCATAGGTGGAGGGCAGAAGCTGGAGCATCATTTTGATAAATTAGATTAAATGAAATTATCTAAAAAGATCAATATAATAATCCAAGGAACAGCAGTGACTACTCTGCCCATCTTTACCCACAGAGCAAGAAAATGAAAACCAGGCACCTTCAGGAAGAATCAGCTGTCAGGTTTGGCTCTGGTCATGGCAAAAATGACAAAAACAGGATGATGATGATGATGATGATGATGATGATGATTATTATTATTATCATTATTATTATTATTATTGCTGTTCTGACCCCCAGCAGTGGATCTCAAAGGGAATCAGCAGATCCCTGCAGGGAATCAGAGCTGCTGTGGCTGGAGAGCAAATCTCTGCAGCCACAAGTCAGGGCAGGATTTAAGAGTCAAGAACTCCACGAGACACAATCCATGAGGAAATCTGGGAAGTCATGACTACCATCCCTCAAAGTGCTGAAATGGCTTTTTTGGGGTGTTTTTTATAACACTTTTTGGCAGAACTCATGGCAATTAATAATGGTAAAAGCCCACAGTTCACCTCACTCCCTCCCAGGCAGCAGATGCAGCATGGCCAATGAGCTAATTAAGCAAATAACAGCAAAAAAAAATGGAAACCTCAACAAAACCCCAACATTCCTTAACAGCTTCAGATCAAGTATTAATCACTGTGTTGTCTTAAAATGATAGGTCATGGAGAATTCCAGGCACTCCTCCTCGATGTGCAGGTTTTTAAAGGCTGCACGTGGAATTGTGGAATTATTTAGGCTGGAAAAACCCTCTCAGATCATCGAGTCCAACACTAACCACGACCCCAAGCACCACAGCTTTTTTTGAATATTTCCAGGGATGATGATTCCATCACTTCCCAAGGAGTCTGTTCCAATTCCTGGCCACCATTTCAGTGAAGAGATTGGTCCTAATCTTCAACCCAAACTTCCCCTGCTGCATTCTGAGGTTGTTTTCTCTTGTCCCATTCCTTATTATCAGGGAGAAGAGTCCAACCTTCACCTGGTCTCAACCTCCTATCAGGGAGTTGAAGAAAAGTCTGGTATTTCTCAGATATACATCTGGCAATAAAGTCATTTTAAATGTAGCTTTTACAAAAAGGTTTGGAGTGCAGTTTAATTTGGTATTGACATTTACTGAGTGCTTTCTCTTTTTTTTTTTTTTATCAGCAAAACAGGAATGTGTTTCTGTGAGCCCAGAGTCCAGCTGAGTTCAGGTCCTATCTGCAGAGCCACAGAAAGCAGAGTTAGGGCACAGACACTGAGCAATCACAAATGAGATAATTTCAAATATATTTGCATGTGGAGACATTCTGCTTTGTTTTGCTCTATCAAAAATCCTAAAGGTTTGTGACTGCTGGTGGAATTTGGTATCAGAAATTTTCTGCTGCAGAGTTGCCTCACTTACCTCTGCTTTTATTTAATTTTTCCAGTGGAAGGGGTGGAGTTGTAAATCATGGAATCATCACAGAATCACACAATGGTTTGTGTGGGAAGAAAACTTAAAAATCATCTCATTCCACCCCATCCATGGGCAGGGACACCTCCCACTGTCCCAGCCCCAATGTCCAACCTGGCCTTGGGCACTGCCAGGGATCCAGGGGCAGCCACAGCAAATCTGAGAATTCCATCCCAGCCCCTGCCCACCCTCCCAGGCAGGAATTCCTTCCCAGGATCTCACCAAACCAAACTTTCCCCCTGTCAGCTCTAAGCCATTCCCTGCTGTCCTGTCTCCACAGATGTCAAATGTCCCTCTCCAATATTGGAGTAGTTTGAAACCACAAAGTGAATTTTGCCCACGATTGTCCCAGGTGAGCCCCAGCAGTGTCAGGTCCCTGTGCTGGCTCCCACACACAACAAATCCAACCCAAATCCAACCCAAATCCAGCCCAAGGTTGTGGAAATAATGGAGCAAGATGTTCTGCAAGGCTGGGTCAGGACATTGAACTTGGCAGGAGCACCTGGTGCCAATCTCTGCCCGTGAAATGCTGTTTTATTTCTCAGTTCTCATCACTCTGCCTCATTCATCTTTAGCATTTTCTTTAGTGCCAGTCGTTGTTACCTGTGTCGTACCTAATTAGTGCATGTGAATACCTGAAATTATTACCTCATCTTCAGGATCTTTTTGTTTGATCTTTAATGTTTTATTTCTTTTCTCCCCGTGAACACTCTGACAAGTTTTTTTTTTAGTTAGCCCAGGAGAGTTTCCCCAGCACACTTGTGCTTTTTATGCTTTCATCTTTTCTGTTAATCTGGTTTATCTGTATTCCTCTTCCTTTAGCCTTGTTATTTATGTTTCACAGGCTGGATATTTACTTCAGGGATAAGTCATCCCTCTTTTTTTTTTTTTTCTTCCTAGAAAATATACTTCTCTTTTATTAAAAAAACTGTCCTGTCAAAGGTTGCAATACCATAACTCAGAGAAACCAAATTCCTTCCATTTCCTATGAAGCCTACATTTTAATTAGATGATGTTTTCTTTTTATATTGTCAGAGAATAAAGTTTAAGACAATATTCTTCAATACTTTATGCTTTCAATAAATAATTTATACCGAGGTATATCCTAAGCTACACTGGCTGCTTACTTTTCAAGGGCAAGGACTCTGCAGAAGGAGAACAGTATCCATAAATATTCTAAAAAAGAGATATTTAAAGGAAACAAATGCAAAGGAAGCTGCTACAAGCAGAACTTTGGAAACCAGATTGCAAAAACTGTATGATAATTTTGATCACTATCAGACTTGAAGCAGATATCTGGGTCATGTTTACAACAGCATTTTCTCTCTGTAGACTTGAGTGTTTTAGGAAAGAAAAATGTTTAAAAAATGGATTAAAATACTACCCAAAAAAAAAAAAAAAAAAAAAAAAAAAGAAAAGAGGAGTATAAATTTCCTTAGCAGGTTTTCCTTGGAGCTGCAAAGTGCATGGGGTGGCCTTGGTTAAAGAAATAGAGAACCCCAAATTCACCTGCCCTGCTTTGAATATTCTAATTTCCAACTGCTTTGAAAAGGCTTTTCCAAAAATAAACAGATATCCTGAACTTCCTAACCTGAACTGTTAGAGCAAAACTCTTTAAACTCAAAGTTTAAGCTTAGGACCAATGGAAAGAGTGATAAAACAATTAGGAAAAAAAATAATCAGCTGTAACAGAATTATCTTCTGTGTCCATGGATTTACAATTCCCCTTCCTATTTAGAGATGCAACGTTTTTAAACAAACATTTTGACCCAGTTTTTTGCATGCTGTTTATGCAACCTCTGATGTTGAATTAAAATCCTCGTGTTCAATGTTTAGTGAATGAGGTAGCACATCCTCTCCTGCACGAGGTGCATTTAATTTGAGGAAAATTCCCTTTATTTTCCATGCTGCTGTAAAAATCCAATAAGTAATTACATAGCAGAGCCATTCTTAATGCCAGCTTGTATTTGCATTAATAAGTGATGCATTTTTAGAAATTAATGCCTGGTTCCAGTATCTATAACCCCCAACCTTCCTAGAACACCTTCACCCTGCACTGTGCAACTCTTTGTGCATCTTTCTTCTATTTTGGGGGTGGTTTTTTTGCCTCCAAGACATTTCTTTAAAGATTGTGCAGATTTTCTGACTTTCCACATTGGGTTTGGAGTGTGCTGGTCCCTGGTTTCAATTTCAAATTTCAGTTTGTCATAACCAGCTGCAATTAGAATAAATCCTTCAGCTTGGGGAAGGTGACAGAGTTAAGGAGCTGATTGCAGAGGATGGGTGACATTTGCCTCTGGTTTGTACTACAAATTAAAAGGTGACATTAATAATCAGTCATTCAAGAAACAGCATTAAAATGAGAATTTATCCCAGCCTTTTTCCATCCTGCATCATTAGGAATCTGCATAGTAAAATGATTAGCTCATGTTGCTCACTGATTTTCAGCCAGTCAGGAATTCACAGATAAATATAACTCTGCGTAATTTTTGCAAGGGAACGTCCCTTTTTATGGTAAAATATTGCTTTTATTGATGCATATTTGCTCCCTGACTTCTCTGGGCACAGGTTTGAGGCATCACCACCTAATAATGACAAAAATGAGGTGCTTTGGAAATGCTGTATTCACTTTGATTCCTTGGGTCACCTGGTGGGTGTGAACCTCCCAGCTCCAGAAAGGACCCAGAGGAAATCTGTCCTCCCAGGGAGCAGAATCCTTCTGTCTGCTCCTAGACATCCCTTCCCTAGACATGCATGAGGTGATGAATGGGAATTTTCTTAGCTAAAACCAAATCTTCTCCAGTGAGGGGATGGTTTGAATACTGAAACTGTGATATATACACACTTAGACATCCCGTGAGTCTGCAATCCCATCTCCAGTTAAAATCACTCCCATCTAAAGCTCTGCAAGACCAATTCCAGCCTGAGCAAAATTTACACTACCCTGATTTTTTTTTGGCTCATTAAAAAGTAAGCCCAAGACAACTTTACATACAGAAAAGTTAGCAGAAATAAATCACTGAAGTTTTGCCCACTGTTAAAAACCATGGATCCATTTTACCAGTTCAATCACATGTTGAAATAGGTTTTCACTGCAGTTTGTAGCATGATGTACAAAGTGATGAAGCCCCATAAAGCAGATGCTTGAGACTCAGGACACAAATATTAGAGAGAAGATGTTACATTTTTATTTAAGTGCAGCTATGTATGGCTAACAGGGGGAAGGCACTGAGTGCAATGTAATGAATGATATGGCAAATGCACTGCAGTGCAAATAAACCATTAGGAGTTACACTTCATTTTCATCAGGCACTCAGCTCATATTGCCCTGCACTTTGGAGAGACCCAACAAATAAAAGCATGGCAGAGTGCTTTGCATGCAGTTCAGGCAGTGCTCAGCACACAGCTCAGCCCCCGTGGATTTTTATGGGAAGTCTATAAGCAGCCTGAAAACCACAGGATATTTATATTGATTGTCACTTGGAAGGGAGAATTTAAAAGTTGTTGCTCACTAGAAAGGGCTGGGGCAATGGGGGTGATGGGTGAAGCAGGGAGCTCACACAAGAGAAGGAGCCTGAGGATCTGTACCCTCACACACTGTGGGGTTTTGGGGCACAGCCTTGTTGGATGCTGTCCTACCCCACAGCCCTTGAGGCATTTCCTGTCCTCCCTGGTCCAAAGGGCTCTGTCACCTGCAGACTCCTCTGAAAAGTGAATTTATGCTGCTCTTCCAGACACCTTCTCCTTGGAAATGCCCCTGCCCATGGCAGGAGGCTGGAATTGGACAAACTTAACTTAATCCAGCTCAAACCATCCCATCACTCTGTGATTCTTCAGCAATAACACCACATCTCACACCCACCGAGGTGCTGGATGGCTTTAAAAGCTTCATGTGCAGTCAAAACCAGCTTTTTAGTGGGGGTAAAAGAAAAATCCTTGGGGGCAATTACACAGGAGGAAAACAAAAGCAACAGTTTTGGATACAGAGCTTTACTTTGCACAACAGTGAGTCCTGCCTTAAGCAATTGTGCCCCAGTAACTCCCCCCAGTCACACCAGTCCGGAGCCTGGTGTACAGCTCAAGGAATATTTCAATTGTGGCAGTGGCACCTGTCCTCAGGCAGGGGTTGATGTCACAGCTCATTCCACACACTGTATTAATTGTACCTTCAGCAGCCACAGCTTCGGGTCTGATCTGGACTGGAATAAAACTGAGAGAGCAGGAGATGCAAAATACCACACACCATTACCAGACCGTGCATTCCCAGCCAGGTTCGTTCAGCTGTAACGTGATATTTCTATTTAACGCTCGGGGATTTTAAATATCCATTGTTAACGCATTGCTCAGGAGCCAAGAGCCTGGAAGAACAGGAGGAGCCTCGGAGGCAGCGTTAATGATGGCCCTCGGTGCAGTGGGTGGGAGGTGTTTGTAAGCAATGAGTTAATCAAGTGATCACAGGGAACAACTGCTCCTTTTGCCTCCATTGAAAGGCTGGGCTGCAGGAAGGAGATCAGATAAATACATTTCCATGGCGTTGTCACCTGTGTGTGTGCACTGCAAACGTGTGTAATACAATAGGCACACACTGTATAGATATATAGATTGATAAATGTAGAGGTAATTATATCTGCATCTATTTCATTCCATTCCTTCAGGCAACAGCTGCCCCTGCTGTGGCTGTGATTATCCCAATTACCACTTGATAGACTTTGCTTTGGTAGGGATCCAGAGTGATCCAGGTGATTTGGAGTCCCCCCAGTGCTGGCAATGCTGCTGTGAAAGGGCAGGGAAGAGGTTGGACCAGAGAGCTCCACACTTTTCCTCTCTTCTTTCTAAACCCAAACCTGCCAAGAGATAAACTCTGATTAATCAAGTATTTCACTTTTCACTGTGGGCCACAGTTTTAAGCTTAAGTTACAGGAACAGGGAAGATGTGCAGGAATTAGATGTCCAAGGAGAAGTCAAGAATGATTTCTTCTCTCAGGGCACTGAAAAGAACTAATCAGTTGGTCAAAGCAAAGGGCCTCCAGCAAATCAAAGACCCAAGAACTGGAACCAGTGAATTTCGATCAACTCTCAATGGAAAAACAAAGCTGCTCCCTTCTTGGTCAATCAGGTGTCCAGAACTCAAACTACTTAATTCTCTTGATGCTTTCTGTCTCACTTCACTGTCCCCTTAAGGTCTTCTGCTTTCTCTACTTGTGATCCCGCCAGTTTTCCATAATTTATTTATTTATAAAAAGTCTGATTTTTCCAAACCTGAGGGTCAATAGCACCCTTCAGCAGTGCAAAAAAAAAAAAAGTTCCTGTTTTAATCAGTGTTGGTTGTTGCCTGCCAATATTGCTGCAGGGATGGGAGTGGTTTCAGACTCTTTAGCCTGTTAATAAAACTTGATAAGAAGTAAATCAGAGAAACAAATTTGGTCTTGTAACAGCTTTATGGACATTTATGTTTTATGCTGCTTAACACTCGCAAAAAAGCCTCTTTTGTAATTTAGTCCACGCTGTTGTTTTCAGCTGATAAAACCACAACAGAGCCCTTTTATCACAGTAGGGAACTTCCCTTTCCCCTCAGATTTGGAGCAATAACAGTTCTGGGGGGGTAATAATTATTCCAGATGCACTGTACCATGTAAATGAATCTGTTACTTTGCTGGTGCTGATGGAGTACGCTCAGAATGAGCAAATTAATTAGGCAAACTGCGAAATCAAATAAATCTCACAGCAGTGACCTCTGTGTCACCGAACAAAGGAAGACATTAGGTTGATGTGTAGTTGCTTTTGTGGAAGTAAAACCAGAACTTAAGAGCTAAATGTTCTCATTACTCTGGCATCAAAGAGGCGTCGAGGCTGGCAGGGGGGAGGGGGATATTTGGTGTCCATTTAGCTTTTTTGGCTGGGTTTGTGCAAACAGCAAATGCCACATCCCAGGGTGTTTCCCTGGGAAGCTGCACCAGGTATAAAAATCAAACCTTACAGATATCATCAGCACTGGGCAATATCTGTGCCCTACACGAGCTCACAGCATCCTGCAGCTCATTTGGCTTTGGGAGCACTTGGATTCTCAGCTGCTGAACCTGGAAATGCCCTTCAGGCTTTATCTCATCCTCTGCAGGGGGGTGAGGGTTTCCAGGAGCTCTGAGGAGCATCCATGACTTCGGATCACAGCAGTTATCCCGTTCTGCTCCCTCTTTCTGTAACCTGGAAAACAAAAGCTGATATTTGCAGCTCCTTTCGTGGCACAGAAAGGAAATTGGAGTGTCAGGCTGTACAGCAGCTCTGCAGGGTTGCAGATGTTATCAGCCTCGGTGTTATCAATATATGCTGATGGGACAGGAATTTAGTGATGTTTTGCAAGGAAATGATTGCAGATAACTCAATCCTGTGAGGGTTTATGCTGTCATCTATCACCGAGGTACTGCAAGGTGAAGAAGTGTTTTCTCACCCAAGGGAAAAAGGAATGCAGTTTTTACTGTGTTTATTTAGGAAAGGTCAGAGTGATGTGTAGGAAAGTTCATGAGGATATTCAAAATGTGATGTTTAGCAGTCAGCAGGTGTGTGATTTACTGCTGGGCGTGTATGGAAGGGGTTAAAGGGCTTTTGAGTGGTGCACTGGGAGGAGAAGTGGGAAATTTGTCTTGGGAAAGGAGATTTTATGGGATTCAGTGCCACTGATCTCCCAGCCAGCAATGCCCATTGAAGCCAATTGCTTTGTAATGCTTCAGTCTGCAAAGTCAGTGAGTTATTGGAGGTTTTTTTTCCCTTTCTTGTGAAAACTTCCCGTGTCCTAATCAAATCATTGGTGCTGGGAGGTTTCTGGGGAATTGGGGAGCTGCAAATTCTCCATCCACTAAGCCTTGGCTGGGCTGCAGCAATGATCCCTGATCCCCACTTTAACACGTCTGACTCCCAGCAACCCCCATGGAGAATGGGATCATGGGCAGGAATTCATCCCCTAAAATCTGGGACGATCAAAACCGTCTCAGGAATGTTTCATTCAGCTCTGGATGTGCTGGCTCTGGGGGTGTGGCAGGATCAGGAGTCACTGCAGTGTCACCAAGGCACAATGCACGTGTCTGGGTGATGCTGACAGGTACAAGACAGACCTGCACTGTGCAGGAATTGCAGGATCCCTGTCCAGAGCATTCAGGGATAATTCCTTTGATCAGGAACTATCACAAGCTCAATTCCCCCCGGGCTGGGATCTGCAGTATTGATGGTGAATGTGTCTGTCAGTTAATCCTGTCTGCAAAATACGTGGATTTTTCTGAGGTGGGATGTGAAATCTCTGCATCTGTGTATCCCTAAGCCAGCAGGAAAGTGATTCCTAAAGGCAGACAGTAATCGTTTATATATTTTTTTGTCATTAGGAGGGAATGTTTTTTGGATATTTTTCATTTTACAGCAGGTGATTAACACTGGAAATGTCCAAGGCCAGGTTGGAGCAGCCTGGGACAGTGGGAGGTGTCCCTGCCATGGCAGGGGTGGCACTGGGTGGGATTTAAGGTCCCTCCAACCCAAACCATCCTGGGATTAGGAGGAAGATTTTTAAATATTATAAAATTTTGGGATCTTTCCACAGTGAAGCCCCTGGTACTTCCCCAGTGAAGTACCAGGCTGAGGGTTCCTGTTGTGTCCCAAACTGGCACCAGGGTGATCCAGGGCAGGATTTGCATGAATAAAGACCACAAGTGAAGCCAGCAGGGGCTTTGGAAAATGAACTTTACCTCTGACTTTTCTGCAATTAAAGGAACAATATTCCTTTTGAAGGAGCCTGTTGGTGATGATTTTCCATCAGAAACTTCATTTGCACCTAGAAAACAGCAAACCAGCTTTGTGGTGGAGCTTTATTCAATCCTCCTGAAGAGGTGCCTTTGCTGTGGCTGCAGAGTGGGGTCACTTATGCTGAGAATGGAACAAATATCCAATATTTGTTTGGTACAACCAATTTGCAGTTGTTTCCTACAGCTCTTCACTTTCATCCTTTAATTCCTCTTTCAAACCACTTCCCCAATTTTTGGTTTCAAATCTACCCACAAGACTGTTCACAAGAAGACAGCCTTGGGACTTTCCCTTCAGATAAATCTTGGGAGAGGAATTTATTGTAGCTAATAAATTGTATTTCTGTAAAGTACATCGGATCCAGCTCTTTTAATCATGCTGATGTAACTTCGTGGAACAATTCCTGATGTATCAGCATCACTGACAGGAAAACCAGGCTGGAAAGGTTCATCTGAAATGTGTCTGATGGGAGCAGAGTGGAATAAACTGCTTGGAAACTTGCACAGTAAACCGATGTGGCAAATATATGGGGAAATCCCTCAAAAAAGAATTCAGCCAATTATTTTATTTCAGTAATGCCAAAACTGGCATTATTGGGTGTTATTTTAATGAACCTTAGTATTTCTGGGTTTGGTTTATGTAATATTGTACATACTAATACATTTTCCAAACCAATATTTTAATATAAATTAATCACAATAAATCACAACAACAACAACAAAAAATCATGCTAAGGATATATTTTGACAATGCTAAACCAAATTAGGAAACTGTGCATTTTTTGTTTGAAAATCTTCTTTAAAATTCTCTTCTGCCACTGCTGCTAAGCTGAGTTTCAACTAAAAAATTCCTCAAAAACCTGTGGACCAATTGTATTTTTACCATTTCCTATTCAGAATGAAAATATTCTCGAGTACCACTCTCAGATTAGATAAATATACTATTGTTTACAGTTATGATAACCTTAAGATCCTGCAAACGCCTTTAAAAAAAGCTAATTACATGCTTTTATTTGCTGCTAGTAAAAACAGGATAATAACAGCCCAACTCATTTAATCCCTACTGTGATTTCCTCTGGGCTAATTAAAGTGTACTCAACTGGTGTCTCAACTGCACAGCTCCAGGCAAGCAAAATGCTTAAAGGGACCAGGGCTGTGCTCAACAGGGCTGGGGGTGGAATGATGGACTTTGGGGTGCCAAGGAATTGTCCTGGAGAGGCTGTGCTGGCCCATCCTGTCCATTCTCACATTGGAGATTCTCATTTTGGGGCAGGATGGAGTGAACATCCAGCTGTGGCTGCCCCTGGATCCCTGGAATTATCCAGGGCCAGGTTGGACATTGGGGCTTGGAGCAACCTGGGATAGTGGGAGGTGTCCCTGCCGTGGCAAAGGAGTGGAGTAAAATCTTTAATTCCCTTTCCAACCCAAACAGTTCTGGAATTCTATGAAAACAGATAGAATAGAAAGCCTCGCTCAGCACCAAATCTGAGCGAAAGAGGCCCAAAAGTAAAACACCAACAAATTGTTTTGCTTTGTTTTGTTTTGGTACTTAAGAGACCCAAGGATGGGCTTTAAGTTCTCTTCCACCGCAAACCATTCTCTGACTCTTTGCTGCACAACTGTCCCTGACAGAACAGGTCCTGTGCTGTCTCTAAAAGAACCTCAGAGACACCTGAATTCCAACTTCCAAGTACCTTTAACACACAAACACCAGCACACAGAAGAAAATGGAAAAGGAGGTGCCGCTGAGGTCAAAAATCGCTCTTCTATTCAAAAATTTTCAGTCTGTGCCTGGGTGCAAACAGATTTTCATGGCCAGATGAAGGTTTTGGAATGCGTGGCTAATGCTCTGCGGTGCTGATGAAAGGATGAGCTCTTAAGAAAAGCGTTTTCTTCCCGAGCAGCTGCCGCTGACTTTTCCGGCGCTGACATTTGCATTTCTAAATGGCGTGAACGGCCCCATTCTTCACCTTTAAATGTTTAAATGCGCACGATGTGCCTGCTCTGGCTACTCCATCCCTGCTGCTCCATCCATCCCTGCTCCTCCATCTCTGCCTTCTCCATCCCTGCTGCTCCATCCATCCCTGCTCCTCCATCTCTGCCTTCTCAATCCCTGCCTGCTCCATCCCTGCTCCATCCATCCCTGCTCCATCCATCCCTGCTGCTCCATCCCTGCTCCATCCATCCCTGCCTTCTCCATCCCTGCTCCATCCATCCCTGCCTTCTCCATCCCTGCTCCATCCATCCCTGCTGCCCCATCCCTGCTCCTCCATCTCTGCCTTCTCAATCCCTGCCTGCTCCATCCATCCCTGCTCCATCTCTGCCTTCTCCATCCCTGCCTGCTCCATCCCTGCTCCATCCATCCCTGCTCCATCCATCCCTGCTGCTCCATCCATCCCTGCTCCATCCATCCCTGCTGCTCCATCCCTGCTCCATCCATCCCTGCTGCTCCATCCCTGCTCCATCCATCCCTGCCTGCCCCATCCCTGCCTGCCCCATCCCTGCCTGCCCCATCCCTGCCTGCTCCATCCCTGGTGCTCCATCCCTGGCTGATGAGTCTTTAATGCCACCATTCCGCCTGTATTAATTTTTACAGCTGTTAGAGAGCTGCTAGAAGGGAAATAGGAGCGTTCAGCCCTTCCCTATCAGATTAAACCACGGAGCTCTGCGGCAATGAATAACAGTGATTCATCCAAACCTCTCCATTAAAACACTCAGTAGGGTAAGGGGACCATCACTGGTCTCCCGTGGTTTTTGTTTTCTTGAGATGTTAATATTTAGCTCATCCTGTTTTCCATCCACCCTAAGCAGCCGTGATCTCCTGAGGTAGGAATGGGGATGTCTCACTTTTTTGGGCATTCAGCCCATGGGGGATGCCTGGAGCCATTAGCAGGAATGGGTTTGTTTGCTTTTATGACATGAATACTAATTATGGGCCTCACTTCTGCTCTGACTTTTTCTTATTCCTCGGAATTGAATCCTTGTTTTTCAGTGTGGATTTGTTTCCACTATTTTTCCTCAAGATTTTTCTCCCTTCCACTAATGTTTTAGCATAGAATATGAATTCCCGAGAGCTTTTTTTTTTTTTAAATCTCTTCCAGTTCCTTGTAATCCTATGTATTAGCTATTTTTCCTTTTATGTCTTTAAAACACATTCTATTATTCTTGTTAGGCCAAACAAGAATTGGAAAGACTTCTTAAAACTCTCCTTGTTTTGTTTCAGGCTATGACCTGAAATTGCTGGGGAAAGCAAATGGTCCCATTTTCAGAGTGCAGCTTTCTGTACTAATGAGATTTAAGTACTGTATATACAAGATGTGATCCAACATTTAAGTGCTTAACCTGAAACAGTTCAATTTCATCATCACCCAAAGCATGTGCAACAGCTTTATTCAAGCATTAAGTGACAATAATTCCTCCAGTTTTTACCAGAAGCCCCACTCAGTGCTCGG